>NW_017728948.1:1604255-1633890 GCF_001723895.1 Crocodylus porosus | reverse complement strand
GTAAACTCCAGCAAGTGATGATCCCTGTCACCCGGGCGGTGGAGGACCTGGAGGCCCCTGACCAGGTCGTCGTCTGTGGCCAGGACCTGGTCCAACAGGGCATTTCCTCTGGTGGGACTGTGCACCCCTGAATTAAGTGGAGGTCCTGTATCTTGGGCAGGAGCCTCTGGGAATGATCTGTCTTGGCTGACTGCTCCTCCCAGCAGATGTCATGGGTGACTTCAATTACCCAGACAACTACATCCCTTGCCTTAAGTGCCTCTGCAAGCTGGCCCGAAAATTCCCAGTCCAGCTCCTCCCCTTGGTTGGGGGGTCTGTAGTAGACCCCCACCGTTAAATCCCTCTCCCCATGGCCCCCTTGTATCTTGACCCAGAGCACTGCAGCTTGCCCCTCTGACCCCATTTTGCTGGCAGAGGATGTATATTGCTCCTTGACAGAGTGCCCACCCCGCCTTTCCTTCCTTCTCTATCCTGCCTGTAAAGCCTATAGCCCCCAATGCTAACTGCCCTGTTGTGAGATGATGTCAGGGTCTCAAGCTTTTCTTCCTAGCTGTTAGGGCTGGGGATTATAATGGGTGACGCCTAGTTGGCTCATGAGCCATGTCATGTTAAAAAAAATCATGCTGGGCTATAATAATATATAATTGTATATAAGTCACAGGAAGGGAGTTTTCCACTTTGTTCAGCCTCACCTGTGCATCCTGTTTTGGGCACTGCACTCCAAGAAAGACCCAGGCAAATTGGAAAGAGTCCAGCGAGAGCGACAAGTGATTTAGAGGCCTGGAAGATAGATGAATCTTGTGAGGAAAGATTGGAAGTGTTGGGATGGTTGAGTTTGCAGAAGAGGAGACTGGGGGGGATCTGGCGAATGTCCCAATGCACAGAGGACAGCAATGAGCGCAAGAGACAGGATGATTCCCTGTCATCACATGACTCCAGGAGGTGGGTCTTGCACGAGCCCCGGGCACCGCAAGCCTTGCAATCCCACTGTGGGAGCTGGGCTAGCGTGGGATCCTCAGGGTTAAGAAGGGCTAAGGGGCCCCCGATTTCTGCACAGCTCCTTCCTCTTGCTCGGTGCCCATCGACAAGTGGGGCAACAACCGCTTCCTGCAGCCTGCGGTCGAGCAGCCTTCAGTCTCTCTGCAGCCGAGAGCCTGTGGTTAAATAACCCGGCAGGTTTCTCGGGATGGGGCAGAGCAGCTCTGCTGGCTCCGTGCATGTCTCCCTGCCACTGGTTTTTCTCCCTCCCTTTTCAAAGTGGCTGGAGAGGGAAGGGAGATGACCCACAGAGCTGGCAGGAAAAGGTCCAGCATTGGGACCAATTAGATTTTTGCAAAAAATATTCTTTAATTACAAACTTTCAGGCACAAACGCCCTTTATGAGGCATCAGAGAAAAGATTGAAAAAGTCCTCCTGGGTAGAAAAAAAAGTTCATATTTCGTAGGAGATTGGAAGGTGGTAAAATCTCCTGTTTGGAAAAGTTCATTTTATACGCAGATTAGGCTCCTTGGCAAAGTTCATATAAACCAACTTTCTTTCCCAAGTTTTTGGCTCGGTGCTTGGGTAATTTAGTAAAGGTTGGGAATCAAAGCAGCCTGGGGTTGAGAGAAGCAACCAGAAAATCCCCCCGATTGCAACCGCTCGGACCTCCGTTGCTCTGATCCGGGCCTGGTAATGGGCACCTGCCGTCGGGGCAGGTTATTCCAGTGCGGTGGGAGGCAGTGTGCGAGAGGGGCGCGTGCCCGGCTGTTGTGGGGAGGAGGGACGTAGATGGGTCAGGACCTCACGCCTCTTGCACAGGGGCTCGTGCAGGCTCCAAGTCCAGCCCGGCACGCGGCCCACTGGGTTATGAGTGGGGTTGCACGAGCTGTCTCCATCTTCGAGCCCCTTCCCAGAGGAGTTGCCAGCAGCCAGGTCTGCTCTGGTCCCTCCTGTCAGACGGCTCTGCTCTTCTTCCCCATGCAGGTCCCACCAGCCAGGGTCTCATGTCCGTCCCCTGCCGCCTGCCCCCCTCGCCGGGGAAGGTCTTGGCTCGTCCTCGGCCTTTGTATCTCCTTCCTATGGGCAGGTCCAGCTCTCGTCTTCCCTCCTTGGGCCGTTCCTGCCTCCGTGGTGCTTTTGGTGTCCCACCAGGAGTGGACTGCATCCCCCCCCCCCCCCCCCCTTTTTTTTTTTTCCCCTCCAAGATGCATCCTCTGACCCCTTTCTGTGGTCAGGCTTAGGAGGAATAGCCCAGCTCAGCACGTGGGGTTTCGAGGAATAAGAGCCCTCAGCACCAGGGACTCTTCAGAGCATCCCACCCCCACTTCCTACTGACCCCCAGTACGATTGCAGGGTGCACAGCGTGCGGCTGGGGTGGCGACACGCACATGAGACTTGCAGTGGGCAGGGGAAATCAGGATCGCTTGGCCTGGTGTAGCCTCCAGGTGAGCCAGCTTCTCCTCTTAGCCTCAGTTTCCTCTGCTTTGGATAGGGGGGAGCATGGGACTGGATAGTCTTTGCAGGGCAGGCTGGGACCGGCGGGGTAGAAAGCAAACTTTCCAAACCCGTCTCCCCAGACCTGCCGGATTGTGCTCAACCAGCGTGCTGGCACGGCCCCGGAGGGCTGGTCTTCCTGGGAACCAGACCCAGCTCTGCCCACCCCGCCGCGCTTGGGAAATGGGCAGTTGCCACTCCCTATTCTGCATCCCGTTTGCTTCACTTCCCAGCCGGGGCGGTGCCGAAGCCTCTGCCTCGAAGGCACCCGAGGGCGTTATTTTTCATGAGGACTTGCCCAAGCCAGGAAGTGTCTGGCTGCGTCGAACCCCTGATTAGCCAGCCGGCCCTGCGGGCTTGGTCTTGGTCCCGCTTGGCTCGTCTGGTTCTCGTGCCTGAGACGAGCCCGTGCTCTCTGCAGCCATGCCGTGGACTGGCAGTGCCGGGGGGCTTTGCAAAGCCCGGACCGAGACCCGCCACGTCATCGCTGCTGTTAGCCGGGAATCTGTCGGGGCCAAACGACCTCCTCGCTTGGCATCCCCTGCCCATCCTCCTCCAACCCCGAGCCACCCCCTTGTCCCGTGGCAGGGCAAGCACCCATCTCCCCCCTGCAGATCGGCAAAACCGCTCCCTCCCGCTGCCCCAGTGACCCCGTTCCCTGCTCCCGATGCTGGGCCAGCTCTAATCAGGCATTCAGCCTTGCTCACTGCCTGCGGTGACCTTGCTTTGTTCCCGTCTGGCCTGCCCGGTTGTTTTTCAGCCCTGCTTTCCTCTTCCTTGCTCAGCTGCCAGATGCTGCAAGCCCCGTGACCTTGGGACGGCGCGAAATGCTGCAGGTGCTGCGGGAAACGGCCTTGCATTGCTATGCTCCCGGGCCGTGCGGCACGGGCGCTTCGGGACCGGTCACCTGGGCGAGCGCGAGCTCGGGGGAAGGATTTTTCCTTGGCGTGTGGATGGGGCGAGCGCAGGCCCAGTGCAGGGGTGGGATCCAGAGGTGCCCACGGTTTAATCCTGCCATGCTCCCACGGGGGATCAGGATTGAACGCTCCTGGATCTGACACTGTCTTAAAAGGCGACCCCAGCTTCTTCCATCCTGCGGTGAATAGATGGGCAAATCAGCAAGCATCGGGGCATGGCGAGGGCTGTGCTTGCTTGGAAAACAGGGAGGGATCCTTAGGTAACGATGCTGGGCTGGGTTCAGCCTTAGGGGACCTTCCTGAACCCACTTGGCAGTGCCCTAAACACTCTGCAGTGTTGCATGTGGGGCTGGTGTTGCGGTACGGTCTGGGGCGGGGGCCAGGGCACGGCCTCGCTTCCTCCCTGCGCCACCGCAGCTTCTGCTTCCTCTCCATGTGGGCAGTCCCTCCTCCGGTGCCGGGGGCAGCGTCAACGCAGGGCAGGAGCCGTGCTGCCCCTGCACCAGCCCTTCCGGCAGCACGGGCATCTCCGGGGAGGGACCCTCCCTAGGTCTTGTATGGCTCCAGGGCGGCGCAGCCTGCATGCCTCTACATACAGCGCCTGCACCTTGCATTTGTTTCCTTGCAGCCTGGGCTGTAGACTGAGCCTGCGGCTGGGGGAAGGGTGGAAATCCTGCCTTACCCCTGCACTGCGGTGCATGGTGCAGTACAAAATTGGAAGGATAGCCTCTTCGGAGGCTGCTGCCCAGAAAGGGAATCACGTTGTCCTTGACTTTGAATGAGAGGGGGCCCCTAGAGTCCCCTCTCGTGCCCGACCATAGCTGCAAGGACCCATTGTGTCGGCATGTTTGATTCGGAGCCAGGCTTGTCAGCACATGGCTATCCTACAACTGTCTTTTCTCCTGCTCCCATCATTGCGGTGCAGAGACCCATTGGCCCAGCTCCCTCTCCCTGGATGGTGGCTGGAGGCTGTGTTGGGCCCATCTTCTCCGTCCCCTCCTTGGCACTGCTCTCGTGCCCAGACGCAGCATGGGACTGAATGGGGCTGTATGTGGTGGGCATCCTTGTATGCAACTACATGCTCTATTAAAGCTGGATAGAGACCAGCTACAGACTTGTTACACATTTTCAAGCACTGCCTTTGTAGCTGGTTGGCTGTTTTTATAGTTCGATAGTCATTTTTATGGTCTGCACTTGAGGCCACTCTACTGTTTTTTGCACAGTTACCCGGTTAACTGCATGGCGGTTACTTTGCACTTGAGGCTGCTCTAAATGTATTGCACGGTTTACCAGTTCGTTGTGCCATACAGGTAATGTGCAGCAGGGGCCTGAACGTCAGACCCTCTTCTGTGGGCAGGGTAGCTTTGCTGTTGGGTCCCCTTAGGGCTGCGTTTGCATTTTTTCATTCCCCTCTAAATTGCTCCTCAGATGCCCATGGCATTCCCCTCCATTGCAGATGCCCACAGCCCCTTCAAAGCCTGTGTGGCAAGCCCCTCGGACCATGAGCGACCTCAGTGCCATGCCCCGTCGACGCCGAAGCTCCTGCAGCTGGGGGCCTGCGGGTGCATCCTTTGCCTTGGGGGTTTGCAGGCATGTTGCCATTTGTGTGTCCTGCTGTCCTGGCTCCGGCATGGGGCTGGAGTTAGGAAACCCGGGTTCCTGTTTCAGATATACGGCATGCAACCTTGAACGAGACGTGTCATTACCCCGCCTCAGTTTCCCCCCCAGGATAGAGGGGGGTGCGTCCAGGTCTTGTCCCAAGGCATCGATCCTGCTTGGCAGTGGGGGCTGGGGGCTGACTGGACCGTATGAGCAATTTGTGCACATCAGAGGCACTAAGCAAACAGTTGTGGGAGGCTCTTTGATCTTGGCTCTGGCAGCTGCTTGCATCAGGGGAGGCAGGGATCTCTGGCAGAACTGGGGCTCTTCATCTTGCGTTTCATTTTGGGCTCTCCGAAGAACCCCCAGGAGCGGGTTTTGCTTGCACGTCTGTCGCTGGGCTCCCACCACAGCTTGGCTTCTGCAGTCCCCAATGCTGCGGAGATCTTCGGCCGGCTGCTGGCTCTAGGCAGGGCGCGGCAGAGACTTGTTGCGTTATCTTTGCAAAGTGCTTCCATGCCAGGAGCCCGGCTTGCGTGGGGCCGACGGCCTGTCTGGGCTGGAAAAGCACGGACTGGTCTGTGGGCGTGCAATGCAGTGCTTGTGTCGGCTGTGGGCCTCTTCCAGCTGGCTCAGCTAATTCCCAGCTACGCTCCCCTCGCACACCTACCCGATCCATGCACTTTTCTGCATAAAGGGGCACCCGTCCCAGTTGATTGTTTATTACTGAAAACATCAGGGGCAAACCAACCTGCTCTGCTCCCTGCTCTCTTTTCCCTGCCTGCTCTGCTTTCTGCTCCCTGCATTATCCGCTGCTGTGCTGCCTGCCCCCTCTCCAGTCTGCCTGTGCCACGCGTTGCACATCGCTGGCTTTAAATGCCACCCGCATTGGTACAAGCCGCTTAAGCGCGCTGCATGTTTCAACCCGACCGTCTGCTTCGAGACTCGCCTTCTGGGCAGCTGCATGTAAGGGACTGGATCTGTGTGCTCTGGGCTGAAGTGAACTCCCTTTTGATTGCAGCTGTCAGAGGGCTGCTATTAGCAGCCGGGAAACCATCCAGTTCCTGCTGTTTTCAAGAGCTGCTGTAAGAAGCCTTGAGAAATGAGCTGAGCTAGTTGGGTCCGGGGCTGCTCATACCACGGCACTGGCAGCGGTGGGTGCTTCGCGAGCTCATTCGTGGCTGGGGGCATGCTTTGGGGATGGACATAGTCCTCTTCTTGTCCGTCAAAGGGGGAGCACTTTGGATTTGGTAAGCTCTGTGTGCGTGAGCGGCAGGCAGACAATGCAAAGGTTATTCTAGGCTTAATTGCATGTCGGGGCTGTTCCCTTGATCTCTGGTCCCTGGCCTCTCCATTGCACTGTTTAATGATCCTCGTCTCTTGTGGCATGGCTTGCTGGAAGGGGCTTTCCTGCTTTGTCCCTTGATCTGAGCCTTGGGGAAGTCTTCAGGGCTGCTAAAGCAAACAGGGGGCTTCTGGCCCCTGGAAGGAGGACCATTTAGATCTTGGGGCTGGCTAGGAACAGCCCGGTGCTACCTGGGGTTATGGGACCCGGGGAAGAAGGGGCATGGCAGGGATGCATCGGTCCCGCAGACTTTGAGAGCTGCAGGAGGCTAGACAAGGAGAAATGCCTGCGACGGGATCGGGGGACGGACACTTAGATGAGGCCCAGATACCCCTCCAGTGCTCTGTGTGTTAACAGAAATGCTCTCCTTTTCCTTAAAGCATCACCTCCTGGTGCTAGGGCTGGAGCAGGCCTCGCTCAAGGCAGAATCATCCTCGACAAAACCGTCCCCCCGTGTGTAACCTGCTCTCGCAGTGTTAAGGGATGGAGACTCTCCGCAGCCTGTTCAGTGTTTTAAACCGCCCTCAAAGTGAGAGAGGTTCTTCCTCGTCTCCGACCTTCCGTTTCCTCGGCTGCAGGTTGAGGCTGGTGCTCCAATCCTGTCCCCTCCGGCCACAGGGGAAAGTCCACCTCCATCCTCTCTATAATTGACCTTCAGGTGGTTGGAGACTGTTGTCAAATCATAGGATCCTAAAAAATGAGGGTTGGGAGGGAGCTCAGGAGGTCCCATCTAGTGCAACCCCCTGCTCCAAGCAGGGCCAGCCCCAACTACATCATCCCAGCCAAGGTTTTGTCTACCTGGGTCTTCAATACCTCCAAGGATGGAGATGCCCTTTCTGGGTAGCCTGTTCCAGTGGTTCACCACCCTCCTAGTGAGAAAGTTTTCCCTAATATCCAGCCTCAACTTCTCTTGCTGCAGCCTGAGCCCATTGGTCCTTGTCCTGTCATCTGCCCCCACTGAGACCAGCCCAGCTCCAGCCTCTTCGTAGCCCCCCTGCAGGGAGCTGAAGGCTGCTAGTCAAACCCCCTTGGTCTTCTCTTCCGACACGGATGTGGTGGCAGGCCTGTGTAGGAGTGCTCAATGCCAGGACATGGTGTTGAACCCATGCTCGGTTTCCTCTACAATAACAGAGACCTCACGTGTTGGTGGAGGGGACTGTATTAAAGCCCTTGCCGCCCTCTCCTGTTTGGGGACATGCCGGCGCAGCGTGGTGGCTCTGGTGCTGAGCTGATGGGATGACTCGGGACTGGCACCTGCACCCTGTCATCTGAGCCGTGTTTGTTTGCTACCCATGACGGCCCGAGCGCCCTGGCAGGGGCTGTTTATCGAGGAGCGGGGCTTTGCTCATCATGGTGGCATCCGGCTCCTTCCCCTGCCAAGGACAATCCAATCCACTGACCTATATCTTTACAGGGCTGGGATGCCTCTGCTGACAAATGCCCCCGTCCTGCCGATGGCCTCTGCGTGAAAGCTGTGCCCCTTACAGTAGCGGGTGCAAAGCTGGGAGGGGCAAGCTGCAGGTGCACCCAGGGGTCTCTTTCCCCCTTGCTGATCTGTAGCAGCAGCAGGGAAAGCACCCAGCCCTCGCGTGGGGCCGGCGGGGTTAGGGAGTGCACCTCCGTGGCGCTCTGCACTATTAGTTTGACAGTGAGCAGGGTGTTTAATGGGAGAAACACTGGTGGCGAGATGAGTTGGAGGCAGCAGGGGAAAGTGCATGGAGGCCTTGGAGGGGAATGGGGCTGGAAGAGAGTATCCTCCCATGCAGCCCCATAGGCTCAGCCCTAGGTAAGCCATCTCAGACCGAGCATTCGTCCATCCTGCACTTAAGACCTCTGCTGTCTGCTCTCAGCATGACGTTCGTGGCGGGCAACCCTCTGGGGCTGGAGCACGTTGCATGCAATCCCGATGCTCTTAAGGCTTCTTCCCCAGCACAACGGCACCGTGTTGCCTGGGTCTGCAGCCTGCTAGGAGGTGGATTTGAAGGAGTTGCCTGCTGACAGGGAGGAAGCGCCTTTCCCTGGCTGTCTGCCCACCCCATGGTGGGGCTCTGTGGACCCATTGCTCTGGAAAGTTAAGGATTAAACATTCGCCTACTTGGACGCAGTTCCTTAGCTCTGCAAGCGGCTTCTTGAGTTGATGGTGGGCGGCGAGGACAGGTGTGGCTCTTTCCCCCATGGGAGCAGCGGGCACTAGAGGTCTTTGGGAGAGCTGGCTCAGGCAGCTGCTGGGCCCAGATGCTGACCCTGCAGTGAGACCGCAAGGACAGTCTTTGTCCTCCTCTGTTGTGCTGGGCTCATCTGAAAGTCCCATCCCAAGGCTCTTCCCCGTCTCGGGGCATCAGCTTGTGAAGTGGGGCTGGCTGCACCTCTCGGTGTGGGAAACTGAGGCAGCATCCCTGCAGCTGCGTGTCCTGCCTGGCTTGGGGCTGGAGCAGAGCCCAGCACATCTCTCGGTCCCTCTGCTCCCCAGCGCCCACCTCGCACAGTGCTGTGTGTTAGCTCTCTCCTTCTTACCTGGGACTCGGGGTCTGTAGCTGCTGTATTTATTTGCATAAAACACGCAACCCCAATAAAACACCTGCTTTATTTTTAGGAGGGAGAAAAGGTTATTGCAGTCTTGGCTGGCTGTGACATGGAGCAGGGTAGTGGCCACGCTCCACCCAGCCCGGGGTAAGGGGGTGATGCCAGGTTCTCCCCAGTTCCCGTGCTGGGCACTGGCATGGAGAGCAGGCAGGGGCCAGGGTCTCCCGAGCCCTCTGGTTGTGCCGAGGCAGTCCAGAGGAAGAGCTCTCCGATTTGGGTTCGGAAGGGACAAATATAGGACCAAGGGAAGGGATGGGAGTGGGATGAACAGGCCGAGCTGCCTGGATCAGGAGGCTGGGGATGAAATGGGGCATGGACAGTGGAGGTGTGTGGCAGAGACCTGGGGTTCGAGGGCAGGGAAACTGGAGAAGTGGGGAGTGGAGGAGAAAGCACAGGGGAAGGGAGGGATGGGCTGGGAGAAAGGTCTGCGGTGCAGGAGGGCTGCCACTAGACACGTGAGGAGAACGGGACTCTGGAAAGGGACAAGAGGCCGGAGGAGACGATGGGGATGGGGAAGAAGGTGCCAGGTTTGGTAGCCTGGGAGGACAAGCAGACCTCTGCCAGCTAGAGCCCCCTCCCTCCGGAGCCAAGATCTCCAGTTTGAATCATAGACAAGGAGGGTTGGAGGGGACCTCAGGAGGTCGCATCCTGACCAAGCAGGACCAGCCCCAACTAAGCCAAGGCTTTATCTAGCCAGGTCTTCAAAACCTCCAAGGATGGAGACTGCACCACCTCTCTGGGGAGCCTGTCCCAGCGCTTCACCGCCCTCCTTGTGAGAGAGTTTTCCCGAATATCCAACCTAAACTTCCCTTGCTGCAGCTTGAGCCCATTGCTCCTTCTGTCATCTGCCTCCACTGAGACCAGTCCAGCTCCATCCTCTTTGCAGCCCCCCTGCAGGGGGGTGACGGCTGCTATTCAACCCCCCTCGGTCTTCTCTTCTGCAGACTCAATCGGCCTATTTCCCTCAGCTGCTCCTCACAAGCCTCAGCGCCCCAACCGTTTTTATTGCTCTCCACTTGAGACGCTGCCGTTTGTCCACACGTTCTTGCTGCTCCTTAGCTTTCTGCGGGCGACTCGCTGGTGGTGTGTGCGTGTGCAAGATCTCTGTCTGCTCTTCATGTTTGTAGAGGATGACAACCTACTGCTGCTGTCGTCCCTTGGCTGAGCTGGCAGAGGTTCTTGGGATATATTGTTTGGGGCCATGCTTGGCAGCCCTGTAGTGATGCCACATCAGAATTTGTTTCTTAAGCTTTCTCCCTTACAAGTGTGCTGCGAAGACGCCCTCTGGACCCCTTAAACCCAGCCCCGGAAAGCTGGGAACAGCATCAGCTGAGTCTCCAGTGAAGACGGGCTCGTGAGTCCTTTTTGTAAGGGCCCTGCCTTGTCCGCTGTGTTTTAACCAGCCCTGGGGATGGGGTAGAGCTGTGGAGCGAAGGACACGGTTCTCTCTCTTTGCAAAAACTCATGTCTGTGAAGCAGCTGGGTAAAATCCTGACGGTGTATTGGTCTGCTGGGCTCATCCTGTGCACTGAATGAGGCAGAGTTCTTGTGGGGAGGGGGCATAGCCTGGTTGGTAATGATGTTATCTCCTATGGGAGAGGGCTCTTGAGGATGCAGGGGTCACCTTCGTTCCAGCTCATCCACGTTCCCTACATGCAAGACTTCTGCATCCCCGTGGAGGATGCGAGCGGGCGTCCCCGTGCAGGGTGCGAATACGAAGGAGCAGCGAACCGGGACGCGGCACCCAGAATCCTTTCTGTGATCTGCGGGGAGTCTGCACCCAGCTGACGTCAGCTTTGGCCGAGCACCGTCGGGCTCCGCACAGCGCTGTCGTCCGTCAGGCTCGGTATTGCTGCGTGCCAGCTTCTTGCGAGCAGCCCACGTCTCATAGAAACTCTCCTGCTTTCGGGAACCCTTCTCCTGGCGGGCAGGAGCCGTCTGTGCGTGCCGTGTGGCCATCTTGGACGTGTCTGCTTGGCAGCAAAATTACCTTGGTTTTCCAAAAGCAGCCGGTTACTGAGAGCAGCTTAAACGTGCCCCCTTCCTGCCTCGCTCATCTGAGCTTGTCTCTCCCATGGGTCAGACAGTGACTTGTTTGTGAGTGCCACGAGTTTCCCAGGCCTCATCAGGAGGGGACCAGGCAGCTCCTGTGACTGAGGCTAGCTTTGCTACCTGCTCTCCTCCCATCCCCTTACTCCCTGCCACACCTGTGCTGGGAAAGGGGAAGAGATCCCTGCTGCTTGTGCAGGGGACAGACCAGACCTGGGGCGAGCACAGAGGCCCAGCTTGCCTGCTTTGGTCCATGTGGACATGTTGACAAGCGCTAATTGTGGCATTTTTTCCCTCCTGCCCTCACTCAGGGCAGGTAGGGGGAGGTCAGAAAACCCCCAGCATGTCACATGCTGATACCTGATTTTGGGTCTGGCAATACTGGACTGCATTGGGCTGCATGCTGCTGAGCATGCAGCATACACCCCTGCTGGGAAGCTAGGTCTGTTGTGGGTTGTACAGGAAACTGGATGTCGGGCAGGGTTGGCCCAGGTGTCAGTCCTGTCTCTGGCTGGCTGGAGGCTGTAGAAGGTGATGTAGGAAATGCTGAGCATGACAGAGTGTGGAGCAGCCCGTCTCTCGCAGAGCTTGCACATGCATGTTTTAGCAGGCTTCTGGGGCAGCTCGGCTGGGTATGAGGAGTCCCTGCCATTGGGCGATAGCAGGTCTGGGTGGTTTCCACCCATTATTTGGGTTGAACTCGAGCTGCCTTGCTGAGAAATGGGTCATCCCTGCCAGCTGAGGGCCCTGCCTTGGTGTCCAATACTTGATGCTTTAGGGGGGGAAGTTTCCTGACCTCTTGTGCTGGTCGCTCTCCCCCTGGTAAACCCTGATGTAGACAGTTTTCTGGCGAATGCTATATTTAAACTTGTTAGCCTTTCTGCAGAGGCAGGGACTTCCACAGGACAGCTTAACTTCCACTGAAATAAAAACGCCCTGTCGGCTCTAGCGTCTTGCTGTTGCTTTCGGGTTAATACACACCGACCGGCTGGAACAAGAGGTGCAACTTCTGCATCTTTTTTTGGAGGGTGAGCTTCCAAGGCATTGCTGGCCTTGCATGCATCTCCTCTGAGGCCTTTGGACTGGCCCCGTCCGTCCGATGGAGAGCAACGGCATGTGTGCAGCCGATCCCATTTTAGCTGGAAAGGCAGCCAAAGGGAGGCGTTCATGAAAGGGAATAATTAAGGCATTTCCTCTTGGGCGGCGGGCCACGGCCCTGCTCCACAGCTGTTGCTAGCTCCGACCTGCGCGCCGCTCAGCTGCTCTCGGTCAGGTGGCCGTAGTGTGCCACGTGCGTGATTTACGACCCAGAGCTGGTTACCGAACGTGCTGATGGGATGAACGAGCAATGGGGCATGCGCCTGCGAGCTGCTTCCTAGCCGAGCAGTTTAGCAAGGCAGCGGCATGTCATACGGTCCCGTCGACACTTGGCTAAAAAACGACTTGACTTATGTCCGCTGTCCCGCGTGCGGGCCGCAGGAGTCGTGCTCGGCTGGTATCCGAACAGCCAGCGCTCCCCTCCTAGATGCCGTCCCTCCTTGCAGTCATTAAGGTCCGAATGCTTCGCATGCTTTGCATGCTTGTGCAGTGCGGTGCTTTGAACACTAATCTCTTCTTCCCCTTTATTATGTAAGGCTGCTGCAGACTGTAAACGGCTCCCGTGCCGTCCTGCGGCGCTGCTGCAGCGGCCTGGCCTGCTGCTCTGGGTTGGAGCTAAAAACAGATTTCTCTGGGGACAAAGCTTTTCTTCTGGGATCCTACAGAGGTTTAAGCCCGTTTTCCCACTTTTAAGTGTCCGAGATGACACTTCTTTGCCTGGGACAGTCGGGGCTAATTTGAGTTAATTGCCATTTCAAGCTGCTGTGCTGCTGAGCTGCAGCCTGGGACAAATGGGATAAACCCAAGGCTGGATTATTCCCCCCTTGGAGTGCACAGCGAGGCAGGACCCTTGGCTCAGCTAGCTGGGGAACCTGCTGCAGGTTGTGACTTGAAGGGGGAATGGTATGGAGAAAGGCCAGAAGTTTCCCCCCTCCATGGGGTGGATGATCGGGCTCCGTATTCCCTGCGGGGCTTGGTTGCGTGTCGGAGCTACTGAGCAAAAGTCCTGGGTCAGGAATAGGGGACTCTGGGCCATTGTATGCATGTTCAGAGGCAGCCACTGGCACACCGATCCCAACATTGCTGCTCCAGATGTGCAGCTGCGAGGCAGAGCCCCAAATACCAGCCGCGTTCTGCGCCTTGCCACGGGCAAAACGGAGGAGGCTAAACCTCTGCTTATGCCCTTCCGTTGCGACAGCTGGAAACTCTCGGCTAATACTTCATCTGGTCCTTTCCTACATCGGCAATGGCCAGAAAAGCTGGCATCCCCCCTGCTTATTCAGTGCATCATTTTTTACAGTGGGTTGGAAGTGCTGGGGCTTTTTTTGGTCTCTTCCACTCTCTGCCGTTGTCCGGCAGCAATGCCTGGCGTGGGACTGATAAGGACCAGATGAGCGTTGGGCAAGCCAGGATCTCGCTCTGCCTGCTGCGTGTCCTAGCACCTGCTCTCCCATTACAATTGGGTTAATTAAGCATCGCCTCCCAGATATCAACTGCACTCTTAACAATGGCTTGGCAATAAAGGCTCCTTTCCACGGTGCGTCTTGCACGGCAGCTGGGCACGGTGCCTCCCATCACACTGGTTCAGGGGACTTGCCAAATGCCAGTAGTGTGGCCTTTCCTGCAGTGGCAGGACCCCGCGGTCTCTTCTGCAGCTCAGGGAGCAGGTGGGTGTCTACCGTAAGTTTAGGGGATGTGGTTCCTCCTTCATCCTGCCCCTCCTGCCCCTTCGCACGCAGGCCTTGGCACTGTGGGTCTAGGAAAACTGCTGCGGCAGCCACGGGAGCTTCTGCTGATGCTGGTCCGCAGCTGCAAAGGGCAGGGGTTGTCGCCCACGGTGCAAGCTGCTCCAAATGCTGCAGGAAGGCATGCAGTCCGGGGGGGCTGCTCGTTGCACCCCCTCCGTTATCTCCTTACACTCAGCCCCATAGAAAAGCCCCAGTGAAATCTTTCCTGGTTACCCCCTTCTTGTGTAACGCCCCAGCACTGGATGCATCCACGCCTGCCCCCAGTCAGTGGTTAGTAAGCACGGGCTGATCCAGCGTACTCTGCCTGGGCCCAGTGGCACCAGCTGTCCCTGCTAGCAGGGGATTGTGTGCTGCGGTTCAGAGTCCCTTGCTGCAAATGTGTCCCCCGAGGGGAGCGAAATGTTAACTCACTCTGCCTTTTTGGCCCCAAACAGACCTTTTTGCCCAGTTCCTTCCTATACAGAATAATCCCACTTCCCCGGCTACTTCTGCTCTCATAACCCCCGGCCTCATCAGCGGAGCAGTAGCTTTCCAAGGCAAATGGACGAAGTGGTGTTGCTTGAGTCAAGGCTGTGGTTGCACTATGAGCACACAACGAAGATTTGGGTCTCAAGGCCTGGAGGACCCCGACCCTACCCAGCCTCTGCTTCCCCTCCCCGAGTGGGGATTTTGCATCGCTGCTGTAGGAGACCGTAACTAGATAATGGGTCTCTGGTGAGCCGATGCTGTGGGGTGCCCCCTCCAGAGCTGGACCGACCTTGTCTATTGGCAGCTGCTACCCCCGGCAGCATCCCTCGGGAAGGGTGCCACGTCCTTAATTTGTGGCTGGTTCTCAAGTAAAAGGAGGGGCAGTGCCTTGTTCTGCTTCCTCCTGCTGATGGCTTTTTCCTGCTCGGGGAGCAGCGTCCTGGTTGTAAAGGGACCGATATCCAGATGTGCTTCTGTCCGAGGGACCCGGGCCCATTCATAGCCCCGTACCACTCATGCATTGCCCAACCGATAGTTTGGATGCTCGGGTCCCTCGGCACCTGGGCACAGGCGGACCTGTGCTCTTGCTGCTGGGTGTTTCCTGGTGGTTTTTTGGGTGCTGGGGAAATAGCTGCATGCACAGAAGTTGTGGTCTGTCCCCTTCTGGGCCTGAAAGCCCCTGACCCGAGCCATTCTGCAGGGCATTGGCCTCGCCTGGCATTTGCTCAGCCGTGCCGTTGCGAGTGCTGCAGGGAGGTTGGCATCCTGCACGGGATGCCTGCTCCCCATCTGGCCCTTCGGATGATGGAGACAAAAACCCCTGTCTGGGGTTTGGGTTAGTGCAAGGGAGCCGCAGATTCAGGTCTGGAAGTGGGAGTGAATGCTCCAAAACCTGCAGCCCTGGACTGGGTCCTGAGAGCGCGGGGTCTCTTGCCCTTGTTCGCTTGCAAAAAAAAAAAAAAAGGTGAGCCTTAACCTCAAAACCCACAGTGCTGGCTGCGAGGGATGGGGAGAGCCTCTCTGCTAGCTCTCACCCGGTTTGTTTCCCCAGAGTAAAGCAGCACTTCCAATGCCGCCCCTTGCAGCGGAGGGTCTGGCTGCCGTGTCCATCACTTCACCGTGCTGCGGCCGTGGCTGGCCCCTGGCCCCGCGAGCCATTCGGGAGCAAAGAGCCGTGGTGCGTTCAGAGAGCTGCACCCGGGCCGTCGGATCGGAGCGCGTCTGAATCCAGCTAACGCCCTGCAGAAATGATCCTGTGTAAGCCGTTCTCAAAGGACCGGTCAGGGAGGAAAACCACTTTCCAGCTGGCATTATCTCTCCATTATTCTCCTATCTGCTGGGAGCAGGCTGTGCTGTGAGGCCGCCTCTATTTATATTCCTCCCAGGCTCTGGGGAGCACAAGGAGCTTGGCTTACAACACATGGGCTTTTAAACCGAAATGAAATAAACCCACAGGCTGGAAAAACTTGCCCACGTTGGAATAACATTGCCTGAAACCAGCCTGTAAAATAAGTGACTTGCTGAGGTGGTTTTTCCATCGCATGCTTTTTAATTTTTTTTTCTCCCCTCTGAATAATTCTGGCTGATGTGCTCCTGGTTGCTCCTGTAAGAGGCATGTCACCCTGGTTGCCTCTGAACCAGCCCCTCGATGCTCCCCAGAAATTGGTGGGGAACCAGCTCCCTTCCTCTCCGCATCCCAGGACTTTGTCTTTTGTGGGCTTCTGTTGCAGGCTTGCGGGAGATCCGCTTGGTTTTCCTTCCCTTGCAGTTGCAGTGCCAGGTGGCGAGGGAAATGGTTCCCAAATGGGTCTCTGGCATGTGTGTATTTTTTGGAAGGGGCTTAGGTGCAGAAGGGTTAATAGCACTTACGGAAATTAAGCTTAAAGTTGTGTTTTTGGGGTGGTTTGTTTGTTTGTTTGTTTGTTTTTAACCCTCAAAATCATTAGGCCCTAGTAGGTGAGAGAAAGCATGGAAGCTTTGATCTTGTGATTACAGATGCAGGAGGAAATGTGTGTGCATGCATGTTTTAAGTTTATAACATCATAGGTTTAAAAAGTGAAAGAGCCAAAGTCTGGAGGCCCGGACAAGACTCGAGGCAGCCTCAGTTTCTCCATCTGCGCAGGACAGAGCCCCCAGTGCTTGCTGTGGGGAAGACGCCTGCAGCTGACACTTGGGAACCCCCCTCCTCAAAAACATCCCCCCTGGAGCAATGAGAAGAGCGGTTTCTGTCCAGGCAGCAGCTGCCTCGTGAGCCTGCTATTCTGGGCCGGCGAGGGCCCTGCCAGCTGCACGGTAAAAACAGCTGAGGGTGGTGGTGGTGACTCGCACGGGGATTTTCCATCGCTGGGAGGCTCCGGCCCGTCTCCAGCAGCTCTGTGCAAGCATCACGTGTTGCAGACCCGAGTGGCTTGCAGGCCCGAGAAGCCAGAGCTGGCAGCTGCCAGGGGCAGAGCTGGAGCACATGGGGAGGGTGAGCAGCCCCGGCTGGGGGTCCTGCGGGACCCTAGAAACTTTTTTAGGGCTGCCTCTGTCCTGGCCAGTGGTCTGGAGTCAAAGGGCAGACTTGTCCCACAGCAGATGCAAAGTGGCTGTGCCCTGATGTCCCTGGGGGGTGGCGGGGGCCGTGCCAGCTTTCTCCTTTATCAGAGCATCTTATTCCCTGTCAGTGCTGGATGTAGCCCGGCCGGGCACGGTGAGGGGGTGTGACACCGGGCTGTGATAACACTGACAGGGTGCAAATATTTCCTAAGATCGTGGGTTTGGGGGATGTTGCCTCTCATGCAGCTTCAAGGTGCCTTCGAAGAGGCTTCTTAGAAACAGGGTTTGAGCTATTTTACCTTTGTCTTCTCTCTTCCCCTAAAGCCCTGCGGTAGCTATTCCAGGGGCAGAATGGGGATATAGATACCTATACCCATGCGTAGGTGGAGATAAATCCATATATCGCTATCCCGATTCTGTGTGTATACACTCCCGCCCCAGGGGTACGTAGTCTCGGCTGGTTTGACAGAGGATGTACTGAGTCTTGAGCAGACTTTCTCCTTCTCCAGGCACGGATTAGACCTGGGATTACTTGGGTGTTAAGTGACCCAAAAGTGCGTGTGTGTGCATCTCTATTTTTTTTTTTCTTCAGACTCATTTACTTTGCTCTGATGCTTGCCCTTCTCTTGCTGGGGATGCCGGAGTTGCCTGGTACAGCCGAGATCTGAATTGCTAAGTCTGAGAAACCAGCCCAACCTTCATCATCAGTTAATGAGGAGAGCAAAGGCAGGTGCTCAGTGCCTTTCTTTTTTCTTTTTCTTGTTTGCACGGGGGCTGGATGCACACTCCTGCAGCATTAGGGATGTTGAGAAGGGAGCCGTGAGGCCAAGTTCCTGAGGCGAGGAGCACTACTCAAAGGGCGGTGGTGGGAGCAGCACGCATGGTTTGTGGCTTTTGTGTTGAGCCGGCAGCTCCCCCGTAAAGACAGTCAAGGGGGTGCACCTGGAGATGAGGGGTTGCACCGCCTTGCAGCTCCCCATGGTCACGTTGCTGCCTCCCATCCCTTGGTTTCTACATGCTGTGACGAAGGGCCTGAGATGC
Organism: Crocodylus porosus; assembly: GCF_001723895.1. Classification (NCBI taxonomy): domain Eukaryota; kingdom Metazoa; phylum Chordata; order Crocodylia; family Crocodylidae; genus Crocodylus; species Crocodylus porosus. The sequence goes on along the minus strand of NW_017728948.1, from coordinate 1,616,029 downwards.
AGATGCTCAGCCCCTAAAATCAGACCTTCAATGTGTTGGTATCTAAATATTCATCCAGACCTTTCCAGGATCTTGTGGGTCGCCCGAGTCCTCTCTTTACTCCAGTGAGATTGATGGAGCCCTTTTTTGTAGCAGGGGAAACTGAGGCACGGAGGGAAGTGGCTGGCCCTAATTCACCCATGAGGTCAGGAAAGAGGCCCACTTGTCCTGCTTCGCCGTTCTGTGACGGATGATGCTTCGGCTGGTGACAGGGTCCGTCGTTCCCTGGAAGGTATCGCAGGACCCCAATTTGGGGTCCCAGATGTCAGCAGACGGCCTAGCTGCAAGGGGAAAGCATTGATCTGCAGGCGTCACGCTCCCAGCATGACGATGAGCCTCGTGCTCCTTTCCGTGGCCTTCTTTATCTAGGTCATTCGCGCGCCTCCAAGGTGGCAGAGAGCCAGGCGCTGACCTGGAGCAAAAACTGGTCCCTCAGCATCCTCCCGCAGCCTCGGTTCCCGGACTCGACAGCTTCAGGGCACTTGTTCTGGTGCCAGGTGTTTTCCTTTGTTGGATGCTAGACTCTGCTTCCAGTAACCGCCTGCAAGCACCGTGTGTTATCAGAGCAAACGCAATGGGGCTAGGGCAGGAGAAGGGAGACTTGCGCTGTCCTGGGGACCAGGAGGATGGAAATCCTTGAGGCTGTTGTAGCTGCTTCAACTTCACACGGGTCTTTATTTCCTGGGCACGCCAGCCTCTCGGGGACACCAGAAGTCAGTCCCACAAACTTAGCATGGTCCATACAGGATGCGCACAGTCCTGAGTCTCCTCTAGCCCTGAGAAGCTGCCTCCAGCTCATGGCTGCTCCCTCTGCACTACCGTCCTCCTTCTCCATCTCGCTCCGACTCTGGTCCTCAGTGGTGCAGCTGCTTTGCAGCCTTGGGGATTTTTCCAGACCCCAAGAAGTAGTTTGGATCAGTTCAACCACCACTAGCCTGGTTCCTCTTTCCTCCCTGTCTCTCCCTTCCCTCAGGAGCCTTTTAATTCCCTGTGGGTAGCCAGTTATCTGCACCAGCTGGCCCAGTCCTCCTAGGCATGTTGTAATCGCTCCCAGCTGCCTCCTTGTCTCTCTCTTCTGCTGCCCCCAAGGACGCAAGACTGATGAGCAAAGGCTGAAAGAACCAGAGTTATTTAGTTTGGAGAAGAAAAGGCTGATAGGCATTTTGATAAGTCACCAAATACCTGACGGGTGATTATAGAGGGGCTGGAGACGGGCTTTTCTCTGCGGCTGCACGAGACAGGACTAAGAGCAATAGCTCAAGCTGCAACAGATTGGAAATATGGAGGCACTTGCTATTGTTCCCCAGCCCTCTTCCTGCCACCACCTGCTCCCTTGGCCCCCATGCCATGCATTGCAAGCAAAATCTGCAAGGGAGATCATTGGAGGCAGAACGTTTTGGAGGGAGAATAAAGGGCCAGGAAGTTCAAGCTAGTTGGAGGTTGGAAGAGATGGAATCGAAGTGCGGCAATAAGGAGAAGCGAACCCGGCAGAGACATCAGAGGTGAGTGACTGATGGCATTCAGACTCCTCGATGCTCAGCACCGGGGTCCCAACACTGCCTATGGCTGTCCTGACTCCGGTCCTGCTCCCTGCGTCCTAGAGCTGGGCGCTGCCTCGCTTGGTCTGCGTGCAGGGCGTGCCAGCCCCGGCAGCTGCTCTCTGCACTGAGCTCTGGCTTGCGATGGCCACGCCGACCTGCCCCGACGCGGCCAGGCAGGAGAGATGCAGAGCCGGGGGTCGATGGCTGAGTCTCCTGCAGTCACCCGAGCATTTCTTTCTCCAAATCCTCTTTGCTTAGGGGGTGGTGGTGGGAGCCCTGCAGGCTGCCAACCCAGGGACCTGCAGGTTACCCCCGCCAAAGAGGCCAGTTCCTCTGGTGAGCACGCTCAGGCCAGCGTTTGCTGGCACAGGTAGACCGTCACATCAAAGAGGCGTGTGTGGGCGATGCTCTTGGCTGTGACCCCGTCTGCCTGGCCAGGCTCTAGGGCTGCACTTTCTGCATGCCTTGCTCCCTCCCTATGCAGGGCCGTGGGACCGGCCAGCCCCTGTGTCAGGGCAGCGACAGGCCTTTGAAGTGGCTTTAACAAGTTTCTGAGCTGCAAAGCTCCTATGGGAGCCAGGTTTTCACTGTGTTTTTGCAGTCCCACGCTAGCAAGGACTGGGGAGCAAATGCCAGCAGCGTCCCCCACGGCAGACCCTGCTGCAGGAGGGGGTCTGGGTTGGGCCCACAAGCTTAGATATGGGCTGTTGTGGAGCGAGCTTGATCCTAAACTCCCATTCCCCGGTGCTGTAGGCAACGCTTTGCCCTTGGAAAGTTTGCAGGAGGTTTTTGGGGGAAGGAGGGCGCAGTGAACGCTGCTGCCTTCCAGGCCATAGCAGGGAGCTCTAGACTGCAAGGCGTAAACCTGTCCTCTTCGTCGTAGGGTCTGTGCTTTCCCCCCCATCCTCTTCCCCACAGGCGGTTGCATCTTCGCTGTCAACTTGCATTGCCGCATTGATAATGCACCGCGTTGCCATTCAGTCTGGGGTGCTGGAGGCGGAGGGTTGTTACCTTCTGCAGCCTGGGTAGCATGAACTTGCCTTGCTTGGAGCCCCATCCTCTCGCTTTGTGTCCTCTCAAGCTTCCCAGTCCCTGCGGGGAGACTATTCTGGGTGTCCAGTCTCTCCTTGGTGGGCTGCAGCACTTGTAAGCCTGGGTCATATTTTCTGCGTAGGGAGTTTCCCTTCTGGCTTTGGCTTGCAGGCATTAGGGTCGTGGCTGGATCCGGGAGCAGGAAGGATCGGGTGCAGGGGGCTGCGGGCATTGCCCTGTGCACGGACGTCAGGGGGACCCTCTTGCTGCTGGAAGCCGTGCTGTCCTGTCCTCGAGACAGCAAGGCTGGGAGTCATCCTCTGGGAGGTATGGAAAATAGGGGCAGGGCATCAGAGCTGCTGGCTGAACCTCTGTGGTCGGCTCGTGGCTTGGATCGGAGCCGGAGATGCATCTTCCATAGACCCAGCACTAATGTCTGTGGATATCAACCTCCCAGAGCAGCCTGAGTGCCCAAGGCTGGGGCTCGCTCCATGCTAAGCATGTGGCCCGTGTCCCAGCTTTTCTTGTGGGCACCTCGCCTGGATGGGCTAGGTCTGAGGGGGGCAGGAGGTCACCACGCTGCCTGCCTGGATGGAGCAGGCTGAGAGCCCTGTCTACAAGCACCAGCCTGGATGGAGCAGTCGTGCTAAGACCCCACCTAAGAGCTGGGGTAGAGAAAGGATGATTTAGCTTCCCTTTCAGTCCGTGCACAGCTCCTGGCCAGGGATGGAGCTGCCCTTTGGTCCGTGCACAGCCCTGCATCCCCTACCAGGTGGGTACCAATAACTCGGAGTCTCCCCTGTGTCTGTGCACAGCACCACATATGCACGGTGCTGCACATAGCCTGTGAGGACTTCTAATCCAAGCCCAAAAAACCCAGTCCTGGGTTGAGCAAGGGAGGATGGGATGTGGAGCATGGCGTGAATGGAGACCTGGCCTCTGTCAGTTCTGGGATGCCGTGATGTTGGGGATCGCTAGGTAAGATGAGGGACGGGAGGTGCAGGTTGGAGGTGGTCGGGGTACTTGAAGACATCCTGGGTTGCTTCGTGCATCGGGAGGGGACGGGGAAGACGCAAGAGGAAGATGACCACGGGTGCGTGGTGGCAGGTGGTGGGATGAGTGGAGCACATCTGCAGGTGCATCAAAGTGGGGACCATGGGAGAAAAGGATGTAAGGTGTGGGGGGGAAGGAGGAAGGACAAGGTAATAGGAAGAGGAGAGCCCCTGTCATGGTAGGTCCTGAACTCAGTCTTTTTGCAGGGTCTTGCCCCTCGAGCCTGCGAGATTCTCCGGCTCTGTTGGGGAGCGAACGCTGCTTGGGAGCGTTTGCTCTGGAGATGCTCCCGCTGGGTTGCTTTCCAGAAAGGGGTGGAAACATCTGACCCTCCCAAACAGTCATGTGGTGCCCTAAATTTGCAGAGCTCTTGTAACACAGGGGAAGGAGGTCTGATCCAACTGGCATGAGACTAGCCACCATTGTGCAGCGTGCTGCCAAGGCTCCTCGCCGAAGCAGGCGCTTGTCTTCCTCTTCGATGCTTTTTCTTTAAAACTGAGCCTGACGTTTGGGCTGTGTTTGTCTTTGCGCTTCCCCTTTTAAATGCAGCTAGTAGACGTGTTATGTTGTAAGCCAGCGTTGGCTTCTGAAACTGCCGGTTTGCTTTCTTATCTCGTATTGCTGGAAATAGTTCTTAGCATGACCTGCACGGATTATATTAGCAACATGCCCCCTTCTTTGATGCTTCTGTCGGCTAAAACCTGCATGTTGTGTCTAAAACAGCTGGAATTGCAAAAAAACCCTGCATTAATGCAGCCGAAGAGAACCGTTGCTATCCAGGTATCAAGGCAGTAGATTAAGAGGCAGTTGTGTCTTTTTCTCTCCTTAGACCAGTGATTCTCAACCAGGGTGCAATTAGATCCTTCTCGATCCCAATGTTAGCACTATGAGGTGTGCAGACACTGACAAGAGAAACCCAGGGATTTCAAGCAGGAATCCAGCATGTCCAAAACACTCTGCCCTGCAACAGACTTTCCCAGTTCCTTACAGCAGAAGAATTGCACTTTTTTTGGGTGTTGCCAGGAGTGCCTGGAGCCTAACGAGGGGCGTCTTGAGTGACCTGGTTGAGAACCACGGCGTTGGAGCACAGCGCTGTCCTGCCAGATCGATGCACCCTGCCTCTCTATTACATGGAGATGTTTGCACTTAAAAAAAAGACTGACTTGCATGTCCCACAAGCCGATAGCCTTCCTCTCGCAGTTTGCCACATCCTTTCCATGAGGCCGAGCTCTTTCCAGCTCCTGTTGCAAACTGAGCAACATGCTCATAAAATCCTATTTTCTTTGGCCGCTATTTCCTCCAAACCATGTTGGAAAGATTCGGCGTGACTCACCTGCTGCTGTTTTCCTAATGGCTTCTTGGCACCCGCTGCCTTTGTTTATGTCCAGGGGCTCTGCAGAGGGCCGATCTTTCTCTTTCCCTATGCTTGTTCTCACCCCTGTTTTTTGCTAGCTCACATGGGCTAGGTCAGATGCTGCTCAAATGTAGACATTTTTTAGGCAGTAGAGCGCGCGGAGAGCATTGGGTGCCAGTGGGGAGCTTGCATCCATTGGGGATGGGCATTGCATTGGAGGGAGCCAAAGGGGCGAAGAACAAACGGGATTAAGGAGCTGGACCGATGGATTTACAGCTGCTGAAATCAAGGGCAGTTTGGTTCTCCCCTGGATCTCAGTGGGATTTCCCTGGGAGAGAGAAAATAACCTCAGTGCTTGTGATGTGGCTGAGTACAGGGATGCAGAGACATGAGGGCTGGGGCTGGGGCACAGTCGGCGACTGAGCTGGTGCTTTTAAGCGAGACCAGAGAAGAGGTGGGCGACTGAGCCAGGCTGCTCTGAGGAGGCTCCATCCTGCGCTGATCTGCCCGTCTCTGGGTGCTTTATAAGGGGGCTGGCAGAGGCGAAGTAACTTCCCAAAGGTTGCACAGTTATTCAGTGGCAGAGCTGGGAAAAGAGCATCCCAGGCAGGCTTCTGCCGCCACTGCCACGGTGCTGTTCCCTTTCCCCTGGGGCAGGCACCCATTTGGGCCCTGGGGAGGCTTCAAGAGCTTCATTTGTTCCTACCGTGCCGGAAAGGGTGTCGTCCTCTTTGGAAATTCCCTTTGCAAAGGTACTATCGGTAGGGAAGAGCTATCTCTTGCTCTGTTTCCTCCTGCTGTGGGCTGCCTGGCGCCAACAGACATGGCTGCTGCTCTCCAACTCCGCCTGGCTTGTATCGGGTGCACGAGGATCCTAAAGCCGATGGTGTCCGTGCTGAAGAGCGATGCACCTGATGCATCTCCCAGGGCGGGTGCGGGGCTGTTTCCTTAGGGACTTGATTCTAGGCCTTGTTTGCCCCTGACACAAACCTTGTTGAGCAGGTTCACGGGCAAACTTCAGTCGGAAATCTGACTTTCCTGAGGTCATAGAGTTGGAAACTGCGCTTGGCTTAGAAGCAAAACGGACTTCGTGCTCCTGTAGCAGCTGGGAAACAGTGGGCTCCAGCTGTGCTTCATTCCTGTTACCCACCCCCCAGTCCTGCTCATTTGGAAGGGATCAGCGGACAGCAAAGCGTGTAACCTGGGGTCTTTCCAGCCTGACTTTTCTTTCCACTGGAGCAAGGAACAGCCTTGTGAACGCACCAGAGACAGCAGTAGCCATCCTGGAAGGTGCGCGGGAATTGCTCCTACGTTTTTCCCGGGGTCTGTAGACATACTGGCTTGCAGGAGGCCTTAAAAGACTAATGTTACGGTGGAATGTGTGAGCAGTGATTGTTCACCAAAATAAAACCTCCCATGGGATGAGGCTATTTACTCAGAAAAGGTCCTAGTTAATCCTGCCCTCCTCCTCTTCCTCTATTTAAAAGGACCATCTGCTGTTAGAAAAGCACCCCCAGACCGTAACGCAAGCCTTTGATTGCGACCGACTCCCACGGCCTCCGTGGCAGCTTGTGGGAGTGCTGAACCATCCTCGGCGCGCGAGAGCGCTTCCTAGCATCCCCCCTGCCTTCCTTGGGTACCGCTGCTCTTCTGACCATCACACTGGAGTCGCTCTTTTGTGGCTCCAGTGCATTTCTTGGCTGACTTTTAATTGCTGACAGGTTTGGTGATTGCTCTTCCACATGAAGCCAGCAGATATGTGGGGGAGGAAGGTGGCGAGGCTCAGGGAGGTCAGCACAACTGCAAAAATGACCTCCCTGAACTGGTAAGCTGTGATCTGTTTGCGAGCCCCGTGGGTCTGTGAGCAGCTGTGGCTGAGCAATTGACAAGCTCAAACACAACCACGTGTGGGTTTTGACCCACCCTGGACTTTGGGGGGCCCCAGACACACAAACCACACACTGGCTTTCCTGCTGACGTCCTTTCTGGCTCAGTGCAGCCAGGGGAAGACGGTTTGGAGCCGGGATGGATTTACCCGCGGCCGGGGTCTGTCCTATGAGCCCTATCCAGCCCCATGTGGAAGGATCAGGCTTCAGCTACACCATTCCTACGCAGCTGGATTGGGCCCCGGCTGTGCTGGCCTTGCATGCAGGAGTCCAGCCCCAGCTGGGCTAGCACCGCAGGCAGGATTGGGCCCGTAGACCAGATCCAGACTGGGGAGTGCTGTGTGCTGCCAATTATAGTCCAGAAAAAAGTGTGCTGGAGGTATCAAAAGTTTGGGAAACATGGGCTCAGCTGGGTAGGGAGAGGGGTGTGCGTGGAAGCGTCCAAGCGTCACGTTCCTGGCCGGGCGGGTGGGTTTGCCGTGGAGTCTGCGATCGTGAGGGTGTTGGCTCAGGCGCGTTCCTTGGACAGGTTGTGCAAACCTCCTTGCTCTGGGGGACGGGGAGCATGGGGCTGGTTTTCGGGCCAGGCAGGCTCCTTGCGACGGATCCAGTGTGGAGGGCTGGTTTGGGGAGAGCACTGCGTGAGGCGGCGTGACCTATGTGCAAATGGACTGGTTTGGGGCACGCCACTTGTAGTGCATGGGTCTAGCCCGGGGTGGGCAATTATTTCAGCCAGAGGGCCACTTAGGGAGTTTTGGTGAACTGTTGCAGGCCCCAGCCCTGTTGCACGGCTGGGGGCAGTGGGACCAGCTGCACCACGCGAGGCCGAGAGACCTGCCGTGGACCGGTGAGGATCCCTGATCTGGCCCATCCCTGGTCTAACCAGAGACCCACAAGCAGCTCTGCAGGCTGGGTGTTGGGGCTCCATGGGCAAGATGTGGCTCATGGACCATATCTTCGACAGCTATTGTAAATCAGTAATGCCATGCCGTAGGAGAGCTGGTCGGGGCACTGCCCTTGCGAGGGAGCAGAATTGCAGGTGCTTGACGCGCTGGGATAATTGCAAAGCATTGTAAGAAGGGGCTGCAGCCCTCCTTTCCCCTCTCTCCCAGGTCTTTAACCATGCGGGGGGCGCCTGCTGTAGTAAGGGGATGGTTAGGGGCTGGATCCCTAAGTGACAGGCTTATAAGGGGGCTGCCAGTGGGTCAGAGGTCACTGCCCCCCAGAAACGTGACATCCTTGACTTGCTAGGGAGTAACACCGTTGTATGTGCGACCCCCTCCGTATGCAGTCTGGGGCATCTTATGAGATGCCCTTCTCAGACAGATGTGGCATGGGCAGTGCTGCCAGTGTCAGGGAAAGCACTGGCACATCTGGACTGCCGATGCCTGTATGGGAAAGTGCATTGCAGGCAGGTGGAGGGCTGTGAACGGGGCATGACTTCTCGGCACGCCGGCCCTCGTGACTGCTCTCTGCGGACCTGCTTAATTGTACATTCAGCATAACTCTGAGCTTGAACCTGCTGACCTACCCACTCAGGCAAAGCAGAGCATTTTTGCATTGGGAGAGGAGCCTTAGAAGAAACATCCTGAAGTTTACCCATGTACTAAGCTACGTTGCATTGTCCACTGAGGTGCCTGGCACATCCAGTGCTCTGGCCAGGAGGGAGGCTAGTGTCGGGCACCGTGCGTTTTCCCCCTAGACAAGCCCAGAGGCAGGGACTTCTTGTTTCAGGGTGCCAACCCAACCGTGCTTCCTCTGCAGTCTCCTCCTCAGCAGCGTCCCTGGTTGCTGGAATGCGGCACTTGTACTTTGAGCTTGTCAGCCTGGCTCTCTGGCTCATTGAAATTGCAGTGCAGCTCTGTTTGACTTTCTCTGCAAAGAGACGTTTAAATTGTGCACATTCACATATTCTAACACCTTAAGAAGTAGGGCTGGGGTGGGAATCTCTGCCCACTTCACACCCGCCATCCCTCTGAGGGGCAGAGGGGAGTTGCAGTGCTGCTGATATGGAGCCGTTGCTTGGGCAGGATGTGGCAACGTGGCAAGAAGGGGCAAATGCTGCCACCCTCCAGCCAAACTGTGAGAGGGATGGAGCGTGGAGGCTGACCAGGGAGCAACACTCATCACCATCACTTGGGTGATCTCAGCGCACTTCTCTCTCGTGAGAGGCAGGGGCTGGCTGGGCAGTACCCTGCTGAAACGCCGCAGGCCCTGGCCAATGCAGAGGGAAGATTGCAGGCTGCCTAGTTAGCACTGGTTCCATCCAGAATTGCCCTAGCCGGAGCCTATGAGGCCTGATCACGTCACCCGTACTGCTAATGAAGTGGAGAAACATGAATGCCATGGAAGAGCTGGCCCCCCTGGGCAAGCAGTGCAGGTGCACATGCCTTAAAAATAAGCGCTTTAGCTGCCTGGGTGCAGATGGTAGCACCAGGCACAGGGCAGAGATTGCATTTTCTGTTCCTCACATCCTCACCCAGGCCTGGGAGACCCTGGGAAGCTTTGCATTCACTGGCAGGTGCTGCTCAATGCCTACTGCACATGCTGTTGCCCGCAGCCTCCCTTCAAGTTGGCAGAGTCTGGGGTTTGGAGCTGTTCTCTTCCCTCCCGTGTTGCTGGGACTGTCGCATGGTGCCTGGCAGGACCTGTGTCCCAGGCCTTGCCGGTGCTGTCTGGCCCTGCTGGCTTGTTCTTTTTTCTGTTTAGCTCTCACCTGCACATGAAGCCACGGAGCAGGCAGAGCTGCGGGGAAAGGTGTAGCTGGCTGCAAAGCTGGTGGGGAGGGGGGGAAATAGGCTCTGCAGATACCTGTCTGCTTCTGTGTCACATCCTCCCCATCTAGATCACGCTGGTGGCACCCGGAGAGGGAGTCTGATTGGGAGTAGGGGCATCCTCGAGGTGAGGGACCCGGGCCCTTCTCCAGGCGGGGTTACTTGCTTTGTGTAGCAGCTGCCCACACCCGACTCCCATGTGCGACTGAACGTGGTCCGTGCCACGGCCTGGATGCGAGCTGCTGCGGAGGTCTGCCTTGCATCCCCAGAGCGCACGGCCCTGCCTGTTTCCTGTGCACACCAGAGCTGGAGGCAGTTTCGGGGTGGCCTCGTACCACGGATTTGCAAACATGGAGCTTGAGAGCAGCATGCCGCATTTCTGGCGTGGGCTGTGCATACTCTTCGGTGGGAGCCTGGCTTGGAGCAGCGAGGGTGTGCGCCCAGCCCGCTCGGCGAGGTGCGCTCCTGCAGAGCCGTTGTGCTTGGAGCTCTCCCAGGAGCAAGACCCCTGCCGTAGGACGCCTTGTTCAGCGCGGCTGGCCCGAGGGCGCGCAGGGCCGGCTGCCATTGAGCTCAGTGGGATCTGGCAGGGTTCAGGCCGTCTTGGGATCACGGCCAGACATGCCTCCCCCTCCTCCCAGGGAGGGATGCAGCCCTGCGGAGCCACTGGGCTGGGCGCCGGTCCCTCCCCGAGCAGGCAGTGCCGAGCCGGCCTTGTGAGCTGGAAAAACGAGGGGTTGGCGTCCTCGTTTTCTCTGATGGACTTTTGCTGGTCTGTTCGGGCGTGCTGATTTTTTTTCCCCCCTCCCCTTTGCAATTAATGTATGATAACTAGAAGTTGTCTTATATTTTCCTGATTAGAGTAATGAAGCCCTAATGAGGAAGGATCCTTTGTGAGTCTTAGATAGTCAATCAGATGCACAAAGTGTGATTTTTAAACCATGTTTTGACCAGTCCTTGTTTAAGATGGTGGGGTGGAGGCTGTCTCACAGCCCCCGTAGCTTCGTTACTGAACGGACCCGGAGAACTAAAACCCAGGAAATAACCCTTCAAATGCAGTCCCGGGGCCTGTTGGGAAACGGTGTCTTTTGGTGCTGCCAGCATGCACGTCTCCGAATCTCCGCAGGCGTTTACTACGAGGCACAGGGGTCTGCAACGGGTTTCTTGCTACTTGTAAATCGGACAGAATTTCTGTGGGTTGCCTCAGACACACGTGGCATTTCACATGCCACGTCCAGCCACTGTTGGTCCTCGTTTTGCCTGCATCTGCTGGCTCTTGTCTGCTGCCCTTTTGAATCGAAGCTCTTTCAAATCCTAGCTGCCCCCTGCCCGCAGGGGCCAGCTCTTGCTCTTTTGCTCAGGTGACATGGCTCCCAGCCCCGTGCTCCTGCGTGGTCTGGGACTGGGTTTCCCAGAGCGTCTCCATGGAACGAGGAACCTCTGCCCTTAGGGAGCAACATCTGTGTTTCCCTAGAACATCTGGGCTACTCGATGGGTAGCCAATTAGCAACACATTAACATGTTCCCTTGCTTAGCAGCTGGGCATGGAAAGAATCCCAAGAGCTTTGTAATCAAATCAAGCTCTAGAAATTGGACTTCTCTTTTTTTAAATTTTTTTTTTCTGTCCTGATTGGCAAAAGAAATCAGGGTAGTGGCGGCTGGGACTGGGGGAGGTGGAGGCACGGGGTGGCGGCGTGAGACTATCTAAGGCAGGTTCTTGAGCAAGGGTGGAAACGAATGTACTATAAGCTGGTTGTCCAGAGCATCCTGGTGCAAGAAGAAGCTGTGATATGGATGTGGGGTGGGACGTCTCTTGTGAAGAAGTAAGGGTTTCCTCCTCTCCAGCGACTAGAGATAGTGCCTTGTTCTCAATGTGTAGGAGGCCGGGTCTGCCAGCAAGTTGCTATAGGACTTTGAGGCTGTTTCTTCCTCTTTGGGTCTTTGTCCTTACAGGGAATGGGGGTGGATAAAAGTTGTCTCCCCGGCCCGGGGGCTGGGAAGGTCGATTTGCTTGTCCAAACCCAAGATGGTTGGACTGGTGGTTCCACAGAAGTGCAAGCCTAGCACTATATTTATTTATTTTAAGATTGATGCA
>NW_017728948.1:1532966-1604155 GCF_001723895.1 Crocodylus porosus | reverse complement strand
CTACATAGATGCATTAATATATAGATTTTTTCATAGACATTAGAGCTGGAAGGGATCTTGGAAGATCATTGAGTCCAGCCCCCTGCCCCATAATGCATATAATATAATATAAATGCATTAATTGAGCCCAGCCCCCTGCACCTTAATGCATCTATTATATATAATATGAATCAAGTCCAGCCTCCCGCCCCATAATTCCTACATTATGCATATATATTAATGCACACATTATGCATTAGTATATTATGTAATAAACTGGTATACTGTATATTGATATGTTATATAAATATATTAATATGTATGTATTAAAATGTATATAAAACTATTTATAGTGCACTAATTTGCTAGAGTGCTTATACATTTAAAAAAACCCAACAAACTGGGCAAAAAAAAGTTGAAAGATAATGTATCGTTAGTCATGTAGGCATTATAGTTAGATGGGCATTGATGTTAGGGGCTGGAAGAGACCTTACAAGATCATCAGGTCTAGCACCTCTGCACTTGGACAGGGAATACTCTTAGTCGTATTTAAAAACAGAATCCAGCCTTCTTGCTCACTCAGTCACGGTTCTCGGAAATAACAAGCGGGGGGGTCTTTTCTCTCTCCTCTCAAACTCCAGGTGGTACAAGCTGCACTCCAAGGCCGGGAAGAAGGAGAAGGAGCGAGGAGAGATCCAGGTCACGATCCAGTTCACCCGTAACAACATGACGGCCAGCATGTTCGACTTGTCCATGAAGGACAAGCCGCGGTCGCCCTTCGGCAAGCTGAAGGACAAGATGAAGGGGAAGAAGAAATATGACCTGGAGTCTGCCTCCGCCATCATCCCCAGCAGCATGGGAGCCCTCGACGTGGAGGACTATGACTTTGGGGGCAAGAAATCCAAAACCAAGGGGTTTTTCTTGAAGAACAAGCTCCGCAAGTCGTCCCTCACTCAGTCCAACACATCCCTGGGCTCTGACAGCACCATCTCCTCTGCTAGCAGTAGCTTGGCAAACAACTTCGGCATAAGCATTAACGCTCCCGAGGTAACCAAATCCCCCAGCAGGCACAGCAGTCTGTCCACAGAGCGCTCTGGTAAGAAGATAAAGCTTTTTAGTCACTTTTATTAAAATAACAAAAAAGGGGGGGGCATTAGGACGTACTAGCTAAACACCTGGCTACGGAGAGCGTGTTCTGGATCATGCCTTTTCTCCTGAGGGGCATGCAGGCATGAAGGATGGGGTGCCAGGTGGGGCATGGAGGCACCAGCTATAAAGCTTCTGCAACGGGGCTCTTAGTATTTCGGTTCAGTGCCAGGCTGGAGACACCCGACAAGGTGCAGTAACCGCAAGGCACGGCAGTGCACCTGGGGAGGAGGGCTCCTGTCCAGGGCTCAGCACACCAAACTACACTCCTGAACACGGTCCCCAAACCTGAGCTGGGAGAGCAGCACCTTTCCAAAGGAATAATTCTCTTTGTGGGGAGAGCAGGTGTCTGGTGAAGCCCATTTGGAAAGGAAAATGGTGCCATCCTATTATGGTGGAAGTGAGAGGAATGGTGGCCTTATACTATAGGGATGCTGGGTGCTGCAAAGTGATTGCATATAATTAATATATATATATAATATAATGTACCCAGTGCCTGGATGTACAAAGTCCCAGGGCTGAACAGTGGTGGCTCTTTTGGGATGGGGTTCCTGCATCGTTTTATTGTCTTTACCTGGGATAAGGATGAGTGTGACAGCAGCTTTGATCCCCACATGCAGCGTATGCCTCTCAGTGGGGAGACCTGTGAATCCTCATTGAATGGGGAGATCGCTCTGATGTGCCTCGTTTCACGCCATGCCGTTCTCCTTTCTGGATTTTCTAATGATAGAAACCTGCTGGGTGTATTCAGCTGCTGCGTGACCTGGAAATAGGAACAAATACATGGAAAAGTGCCGTTACATTTCCCCATCCCGTGTGGCAGCCTCCTAAAAACCATCACATTCCCGCACCGCAGTGGTGTAATGTATTGTATGGGTCCTAGAGGAACATTTCCCCCCTGTTACGTATAACCCACACCTCAGCACAAATCCACTTATGATCCTTTTGGAGAGTTTCTTGCCTCTCTCTTACTGGGGTTTTATCCTCTTATAAAATCTGCAGTGAGATCATATTGGGAGGAAATGATGTCACTTGTTTGGCAACGTGCTCATGCCCCAATTGCCGTCATTGTCATAGAAATCATACAGAGATTGGGACCTCCAGAGGTCATCTAGTCCAGCCCCCTGCCAAAGGCAGGATCATGCACAGCTTATGGTGACTTCATTACGATCCGGAGAAGACAGGACTGGAAAGAGGCTCCGTAGCCTTTGAGCACAGTCTCTAGCATTCATAGGCAGCCCTTTCTCCAACGAGTCCTAAAAATGATGTGCCCTCCAGCCCCTTGTATACATTACATTACAGAAAAACACCCCATGTAGCAGGTAAAAAGCAGGGGAGATGATGGCTGCTAGGTTGATATAAGCTCAGAGGATCCTAGGAAGAGGATCATGCCTCTGTGCACACGCACACAGAGCCAGCCCTGCCAGGCATCAGACTGGTAGGAGAACAACCCTGTACCTTAGTCCTTAGTCTAGCTGCGTCCGGCATCCAGTTCTTCAGAGGAAGAGACAAAACCCCTCCGTCAGGCAGCACAGTGTCCATGGGGGGGGGGAGTTCCTGCCTGGCCTGGTGATGTTGCTGTTTGGCTCTGCTTCTTCCAGGCAGACAGTCTCATGGGTGCCCCTTTTTCTCTTCCAGTGAAGGACTATCTGCCATCTCCAAAACTGACCCACAAGCGAGCATTCAGCGATGAAGTCTCCCAGGTCAGCACAGTACCCGAGTCAAAATCCATCCAAAGCCTGAAGCCAAAGAACGAGCCTGTCTCCAGATCTTCTCTTTGCATCAATGGAAGCCACATTTACAGCGACGAACCCACACCAAAGAGCCCCATGTCTGCCCAGCAAAGCTCCTTGCCTCTGTCTGTGCCTCTACAAAATGTTGCCAAAAGGCCCGAGGAGGGTTTCAGCCCTATCCCCTTCCCCCCTGACTCCCAAGAGCCGTCGTGGAGAGGCAGCAGCTTCGAGAAGACGCAGCCGAAGGAAGAGCCCAGGTTCATTCCCTCTCCTCCTAGCTTGGTATTGCAAGAGGAGCTCAAGGTCTCAACCAAAGCCGTCACCCTCAGCAACCACCTCGGCCGAGCCAGGATGGAAGAAGGTGGGCGTATAGAGACCAAGCCTGTGCAGATCGCCACACCGATGGTCTTCTCTGGAGAGCCTGCAAAAGAGGAAGGCAGGAAGGAAGACAAGAAGACAAGAGGTGGCCTCTTCTACCACAGAGGCAAGGCGGATGCAGGGGAGAAGAGCTTGGGGGAGAAGCAGGGAACCACCCAGGCTTCTCAGGTGATGGCTGGAGAAGAGAAGAGCAAGACCAGCTGGTTTAGCTCGAAGGACACCAAAGAGCCTTCTCAGAAACCCAGGTCAGTAGCACTGGGAGCGTGGACTGCACAAGCTGTCCTTATAATCTCACTCCAGGGACCACAGTAGATCTGCAACCAAGCTGTGTCCCCAACTTAGGCATACTTCTAGTCTTGGCTCAGATGACGTGTGGGGTGAAGGGGGAACGGCAGTCCTGTGGCTAAAGCCCAGGACGGGGAGCCCCGTCTGTGGGTCTGGTCTTGCTTGTGCCACAAGCCAACTGACGTAGGTCTGGCAAGTCTGTTCACCCTTCTGGGCTTGTGTCTCCCCGACTCCTTAATGACACTTGCTGTTGTCACTGGGGTGTGGAGGTATAACTCGGTAGCGGTTGTGAAAAGTACGCCGGGAGGTGCTTTGCTGCCCCTGGGTGTGGTATTTTGGAGCGCATCGATATTTCTGAAGTGTCTCACCCCAGTCTCCCTCCCTGCCCCCTCCCAGTTGTGAATGCCTAATTGCTTTAACTCGTTTGTGATGATCCCTCCCTTCAAACCTGCTACGCTCCTAGCCAAGCACGTGGCACAGAGTGTCATGGTTGAGCCTCTGATTATGTGGTGGACCTAAAAATCCTGTTCCTCACTTCCTCACACTTCTTAAATGATCCCTGCCCACTTCTGCATGTCTCTTCTGCTCCATTTGGCTGGCAGGTGTGGACACCGGGGTCTCCTAATGCATTTGGTTGGTGCTTTGAGTGTGCTGCGGTTGGTCAAATGTGTCTGTTCGTTGTGACCTTTCCCCTGCGCAGTCTTTTGGGAGCTTCTTGTTCACGTGTCCTCACTCAACCATTCCTAACCCATTCCAGGGAACCTCTCTTTCCTGTGTGCAGAGACTCGCACAGGAGCATGTTCCTTTCTGATCGATGCATCTTTAGAAAAATAGACCACTCAGAGAGAAAAAAAAGATGCGGGGGCAGCAGTAAAAACAACTGAAAGGTTGGGGAGACCTGTGCAGGAGGAGAGAGTTATGGCTTTTGTCAGAGATTAGACACTGTATTGGCTTTAACTGCATCTGTTTTGAAAGCAGATTTGGTTAAATCTCAGCAGACTTCTTACGGGGACTTCCTGAGGGGTTTAACAAACCTCATTTCTCCTAAATAAATTCCTTATCGGTATCATCTATGGCACTGGAAGGCACGGGAAGTTACTTTGTAAGGCACCGTCACAGCTATGGCACTGGAAGGCAGGGGTGGCCGACCTGGAAGCATAGTGGCAGGTAGGGCAGGGAGCAGGAAGCAGAGCAGCAGACGGGGAAAAGGGATGAGGGTGGTACTTGGGGAGGCTGCAGGATAATTCATAGCATGCCTTGGACCCGTCGCTGTAAGGCACTCTGCACATTTAATGCAGGCTTGATGTCTGCCAGGTTCACAGAACAGCCCATTGAGCCATCCCGGGAGGGAGGGCTGGTTGCTTTGGACCCTAGCTTGAGGGACCAGGGACCAAAAGTCCCTGGGTTGACTGTAGGTATGCTTTGGCACAAGCGGAGCAAGGCGTCATAACAGCCGTGGCGCAATCGCTTCAACAAACCCATGGCCTGTAGCTAAGGAAATGTTTTCAGTGCATCATAAAATACAGGGGTGTGAACGTTTCTTACTTGTGGGAGCCACAGCATGGAGCCACGAGGGCAACAGGTGGGTCAGCTGCTGCATTGAATTAACAGGACAGAGGGGGTTATCACTGAACTCCCTTCCTTGCCCCCATTGCAAAGCGTCTGCAAGAACAGGGCTGGCCAAGTGGTGGCCCCTGGACTGAATGGTTAAATTACGGCCTGCAGTGCTGGTCCGTGTGGCTGCTGGAGCCCAGGGGGTGAAGCTCACTCCCCTGCCTGCCACCAAATGCAGGGCCTTCATTTGCCTTTGACAACTAAAATCAACAGCAGGATGAACAGGGCTGTGAGCACATCTGGCAGCTGTGCTGGCAAGCTACTGGCTTGCCACCAGAGGTGGCTTGTGCTTCCCATGGGGTGCAGTGAGTTGGATCCCCCTGAGCTACTGTCTGCTGATCCCTCCCTGTTGCTTTTCACCATCCACAAGTGGCCTGGAGCGGTTGCGTCTGCTGGGGAGCACCCCGCCTGTAAGCCCCAGTGCAGACACACGGACTCGTAAAGAACCAGCTTCTCCATCATGAGCTCCGCTGCATGGTCTGGAGGTTTCCTGGGGGTCTCCCCTTCAAAAAGAAAGCCGGTCAGGTTGGGCTGCAGGAACCACTGACATCCCAGATGAGGGCAACGAAATGCCAGGGCCCCAGGGAACTTTAGGACTATTTTTGGATGAAGCATGCCGGAGGTCCCTCTCTGTAGGAGGCGGAGGGAGACTTCCTTCCACTCATTGCTTGGGCTGCTGGAGCCGTGGGGGTGAGTAGCTGCAACAGCTGCTGTGGATCCAGGTCAGGGTCCAGGCTTTTGGATGCAGAGTGAGACGTGAAATGAAATCCTTTGTTGGCGCCTGTTTGATGCCTCTGTGTATCATGTAAGCCCTGCTCATATGGGGGCCATAGATGAGTGCAGGGCAGCGGGTTGGGGCTGGGTATTCAGGATTTGTTTCCAAACCACAGGTCAGGAGGGCTGGTGCGTTTTTGAACTCTGAATTCCCATGTAGGGAGGTTTCTAGTTTTATCCTAACAAAGCCACTGCCTGAATGTTCCCCAGGATGTCACTATAAATAAAAACCCTGTGTATACCTGCTGGGCTTTCGGTTGTTGGCGTGTTGGTCTAAGGACACGGGCAGGCCAGGTTCTTTGGGTAGAGGTGATATCTTTTATTAGACCATTGGTACTGCTAAAGGCAAGAGGATTTGGGTGGGGAAAGGGTTGGCAAACCCTGATGAGTCGTTGGAAAAAAGTTCTTAGCCAGATTTTGGGTGCACTTTTTTCCAACTAATTAAAGATATCACCTCTGCTCAAAGAACCTTGCCTGCCTGTGTATACCTGAGCTTTCGTGCGTTACAGGTAAGCAGGAAAAGCCTGTGGGGCCTGAGTCCAGGTAAGGTGGGCATGATCTCCTTGAGCAGTGAGGGTCAACTGGGCAAATAATCACAGCTACACTTCTTTATTTGGGAAAAGGAGTATGGGCTGTGGTCAGAAAGGGCTTCATCCACCTCCCACAGGAGTCTGTCTTTTGGGGTGGCTGGGGAGAGGGGCAGCTTTTCATCCAACTAAGAGGAAACATGGCCTTGAATAGTCAGGCTGTGTCTTCACTGCAGTTAGCCTGGGCTCGTAATCAGGGTTTGCCAACCTTTTCCCCACCCAAATCCTTTTGCCTGGGTTTAGCAGTGCCTTCAGCCTAGGCTAGCAAGCTTGATAAGATGCAGAGCCCGGTCTGCTCTCACTTAGCCTGGTAAACCACCCATGGGGCTGTGAGGATCCACTAAACCACACATGTGGGTAGTCCTCCCACACCTTCCCAAAATGCTGCTCTGTGTGCCTAGGAAGGCAAATACATTCTCCTATAATTCGGTGGGAAGGCATCATAAAGTGGCTCATCTTACACCAGCCCAAAGGATCACTGGATATGCTGCCTGGCATCTGGGTGAGATTACTGTAAGGGGGACTGCGGTGTAGTTGCTCACACATTGAGGTAGGGCAGGCTGAGCACTGAGGCACAGGCACGACCCACTCGAGTCTTAATATGCAGTGAAAAACCCAAGAGATTTGGTTTGTAACAGTCCCAGTTTTGAACCGGGAGCTCCGTTAGAGCTGTACCTGAGCATCTTGCTCTTCTCCCATGTAATGCTCAAAATCGATGACCTTCTACATTATTTTTATTTTCAAGCTTAACCAAGAAAAAAGGAGGTCAGTGAGCACAGATTTGCCGTGGTATGGTGCCAGGCACTGATCTCAACTCTGCTGGACAGACTAGCAAAATGATGGGGAGAAATTAAAATAGGTATATTCAAGGTTGAACCTCCCTTGTGTAGGTCGAGGCGGCCAGTGGCTGGGCCAGCTTTGGAGAAGGGGGTCTCATATTGAAGTGGACAGGATTACTTATAGGTAGTCCTGATGCCCCTCTTGAATGCTGTGTGGACTACTAACGGGAGATTTGATGAGCCCTGGAGAACCACGGGCTGGGATTTAAATGGCATTACCTCCCCCTGCACATTTCTGTCTTGCCAGCCTGGAAGTAGGCGACTTGCAGATGTCCGGAGAGCTGCAGTGTATTAACCTTTAGCAATTCCCTTTCACCCGTGGCTTCAGATGCCACTCACCTGGAACGAATGAGCAGCTTTGAACACGCTCCATCACGTCTCCTCACAGATTATTTCTCAGCTGTGTTCTTCTGACGCGGCGCAGAACTGGAGGAGAAAATTAACAGGAGCCTCTTAACCAGAGATTCATAAACGCATGTGATGATGCAGTTGGGGCTGGTCCTGGTGACCCCCTGAGGTCTCATCCAACCCTCATTTTCTATGATTCTTTGTGCTGCCAAAACCAGCCTTAACTCTGCCCCTTTGGTGACATCCACCTGCAGCCTTCAATTCTGCATTCCTTACCTAGAGCTTTGTTGTGAATAGGAGAAAAAAAAAAACCCTTAATCACTGCATGTTTCCTCTACTTCCCTATTTAATTAAAATCAAGCCCTTGCCTTGCGTCTTCTCCAGAGCAGCCTTATGCAGCTTCTCCACACTGGATCGTCTCCCAGGGGTCATGCTGCAGAGGTGAGATCAGGGCTATGGCAGAGTTGATAAGGTTTGTCTACATCTGCCTTAATTTCACTGAACAGCTACAGGATCAGCGCGTGTTCTGCTGCTGCCCCTGTCTTAAAGGCAAAAAGCACCTTGCTGTTAAGGCATGGGATGTGGATGGAAGCATGTGCAGTGGTAACACGCACAGCAATGGCCATTGCAGTTTTCACTTGGGATCTGAAGTGCGGGTAACCTTTGGCCTGCAGAAGAGAAGAGCCCGGGTCGTGTCCCGCGGGCTCTGCTTCACCGAGTTAGGTAGTTGCTTCCTGCCCTCTTGGACCCCACTGTTGAGAAGGTTTGGTTCTGGTCCTGGAAGCTCTTGCTCCATTCCCTGCAATAAGTAACTACTGGGATCATAATCCCCTGCCTAGCACCATCCCACTTAGCTGCAGGCCAACAAGACCCGTCTACATGGCATCATAGGAACACCAGAGTGGAGCAGGACCTCCAATCATTCAGGATTCCCCAAAATCACCACTTCAAACTCTCAAGCCCAGTTACAAGGCACAGAGCCAGGGACACCAAGATCCACCCTGCACCCTGCCCCAGGTAACAGCAGGGAAGATGCTGGGCTCAGTAGCCATCCCTGCCAGGTTCCCTGGATCAACCTTTCATGGGTTGAAGGCCTGTAATTAGAAAAGGGTTTTAGTTAAGGATTAATGAGCATGTAGCTGAGCAGGGCTCAGGAGGGATTTGCTTCACTCACCTTTCCTTTCTTCAAGCTGCATGGGAGTTTGCAAAAAGGCTTACCGCCATGGGACGTTGGTTGGCCAGCCCAGCCTGCCCCCATAACACACGGCTCTGAGCCCCTTTTCCCCGAATTGGGAGTCCCTGGCCCCCAGCCCCATGGGGCCCTTACCTGAATTTCTACCATGGCAGGGAGGGAGGGCTGGGAAATAGCCGCAGAGTGAGTCTCCAGGCAAAAGCTTCCTGTCTCCATTGCCCCCTCCCTGGGGGCTGGGGGTGGGGTGGGTCAGGCCAGGCTGGGGTGGACCCGGAGCTGCTGCTGCAGCGGGCGCTGGCTCCTCCTGTACCGAGGCACCGGTTTGCAGAGGGGCAGCCAAGGACCGGGGCTGATGATAATTATCTTATGGCTTTTGGAGGAGCTCTGCAGGCCAGGTTGGATCACCTAGTGGGCCAGGGATCGCGTGGCTGGCTCCGCATGCCATGTTTCTCCTGCTCCTGGTCTGTGGTCTGCTTTGTGCTCTGCTCACTCCCCTACAGCATTGTAATCCAGACAGAAAGGCATGGGCCAATGGACTGGGCATAAGTCTGGGAGCCAGGATCCACGTCTTGCTCCCATGCTAATGACTGATTTCAAATGGATCATGAGGGCATATCCTGTTGCCTTAGCTGGTGCTACCAGAGGCAAACCCATCCACATTGGTGTGAGCTGAGTGTATCATTAAAGGGAGCTATGTTTTTGTGCTAATTGGTTCCATATACCTGCCCTGATAACCTTATCTCAGTAGTTTTCAACCTTTTTAGATGTGGAAAATGCCAGCTTATTTTTTCACTCATTTTTTGACTATAGAAAAGCACTGGAGCAATTTTTCTTTTGCAAAGAACTCAGGAAGACCTCGATAGGTCAGCATGTTTTTAACACTTGGGATTCCTCTTTGAAATCTCTGGGTTTATCTTGTGAATCGTTTTTGCTCATGTAACAGTGCCAGCATTGTGTGGCACCCCTGTTAAAAAAAAAAAAAAAATCTCCAGGCACCCCAGGGTGCTGCAGCACCCTGCTTGAGAATCATTGCCTTGTTAAGGAAAATGACTAAGTCAGTTGTGTCGTACTGCATCCTCAGCACTAAATGCATCCTGCGTCCTAATTACGTATGTAGTGGTTTAGGTTTGCAACGTGGGATTGAATGGAAACTGGAGGAAGAGGTTGTTTATTTGCTCTCTGCAGACTTAAAAATGAGGATGTTTTGGAAAGAGCCATGGCCCATGGGGTTGGGGTGGTGTGTGAGGGAGAAGCTGGGTCTGGTTTATTTGAGGTACTGAAACAATTGGTTTGAATACCAAAAAAACCTTTCCTACGATGTTATCTAGTAACAGCAGGTTATGCTTCCTGTGCATGGACCTGCCTGATAAAGTCTAGTATGCTTCTAGGCCGGTTTTTAAGAGCGGAAGGGAGCAAGAAAGAAAAAATCCAAATATCTCTTTCCTTTATGGTAGAAAATGGGGTCCTGTCTTCAGTCACAGGAGGCCTTGGTCACAGGGAACCACAGCAAATAGTATGGGAGTGAAATACAAACCCTTTCCAAAAGCAGCCTTTACTTAAGACTGTTTTTGCTGCCTTCAGTGACCGTGTTAGCAGCTCCAGCTGCTGCTGTCCTGGGACCTGCTGTTCAGTATCTCCCACAGGCTCAGTGCAAGATTAGTTTTTGCTCCCCACTTGTAGTGGATAAAACTTCTCAAGAGTGTCCGAGTGCTGTAGGATCCCATCTCCTGCTCAGTCTATGGGACCTGGGCTCCCAAATCCTGTTTTGAAGATGGTCCTCAAATCTAGGTTTCGCTTCTCTTGTATATTTAGCAAATAAAACCCAACTGATCGGTGCCTAGTTGATTTTTTTTTTTTTTTTTTGACTTCCAGCTTCTCTGTTGCTG
Source organism: Crocodylus porosus (assembly GCF_001723895.1). Lineage (NCBI taxonomy): Eukaryota > Metazoa > Chordata > Crocodylia > Crocodylidae > Crocodylus > Crocodylus porosus. Next base: position 1,593,394 of record NW_017728948.1, on the reverse strand, counting down.
CAAACTCGTGAATAAGCTCAGGTTAGAAGTGAAAAGTGGGCTCCAGCCATCCAGGGAGGGATGTTTTGGAGCTGCCTTCACCCGTGAGCTTGGCTGGTTTCTGGAAGGGATTGTATCAAGGGGGCGCCTGCAAAACCGGGGCTGGGACTTGAGCACAGGAGTCCCTCCCAGCCCTGTGTGTCTGGTTCGAGGCCGGCTCCCCATAGCACTGTGTGAACCGAATTTCAGCAACTGTTTGAGATCCTGGGGTAGGGCAGGTGCAGGGACTGGCCCAGGGCTGTGCAGGCAGTCAGTGGCAGACCCTTTCTGCTTCACTTCTAGTTTAGCTTTCTGGTGCTGCAAGCAACGGTGTTCCTTCATTCAGAAACCCACAGGCAGCAGAGGGTAAAGACATATGACTATCTTGCCACAAGGTAAAAAGGGAAAGGGGCTTTATTGCACACCAGCTACTTCACAATAGCTGCCTGCATGCTGGCTCTTGCCCTGTAGTAGCTTTTATGGAGGGCTGATTTACCCCAGATTAGCTCCTACTTACCATGGGGTTAGACTAGCGCGTGCACACGGGCAGTTAATGTGGAGCAACCAGAAGTGGTCAGGTCCCACCTCCTTTTCCCAGTGGTAAGTCATTTTTGTGTCTGTACCCTAAGACGGTTGGATTCATGCTCCTTGAGGGATAGGCCCCCCCCCCACACACACATATGGGTCTTCCTCCTGAGAGGTGGGCTGGCTATCCTTTCCACATTAACCTTCGATAGTTGGCAGAGAAACAGAGCTTTGCATCGTTATTTTTAACGAGATCAAGGGCATCGTGCATGGATCCTGTTACAAACAACTGTCACATAAGTGTCCCAAAAACTGGTCTTGCTAGTTGAGGACTGGGTATGTCTCTGGCTTACTTCATGGGACGGACCTGAAATATGGTGTAGCAAATGGATTTCAGGGCTGTAGCTGGGGAGCTGGGCTCCTGCAGCATTGCAGCAATTTTGTGCCAGCTGCAGGCAGACGCTCAGGCTTTATTGAATTCAATCAGAAAATTAAATCGCTGCAGGAGCTTCTCAGCTCTGTTTTCAATACCAGACTCGACTTCCTTCACACTAGCCCTGTACTTTCAATTGACAAATGATTCTTGGCTCAGAAGAGTTGTCAGGGGTCAAGCTGGAAATCTCTGTTTCTGTGGGAGTTGTTAGGGGCATTTTGGAGCTGGGAACCTGGGTGGGACAGCTGGCAGCTGTGGGGGGAATACAACAGCTGGAAAGGGGTTCTGGTTTGTTTTTTTTGGGGGGGGGGTTGTATTTTTAACAATAAAACTCCCATTCACAGAGCCTGGTAAAATTGTCTTGACAACTTACCAGCCCAGCTATGAAATCCATTCCCCTCCTCTTTGCTTTGATTGTTGCAGGCTATAAGGAGGAAGGAAGCGCATGTTATTCACTGTCAGCTGGTAGAGTTTTGAAGTGCCATTAAGATGGGATTAATGGGTAAATCACAGCTACAGAAACACCCTCGTTAGCCTTAAAATGAAGTTGCCTTAAAGACACGGCGGTCTGTATCCTTGGAGAACCATGAACTATGGAGCAGAATCAGTTTGCAAAAGGTCTGGAGGGAGATAGCTGTTGAATAGCCTGGGGTGCAATATATTGTGGGCTGTGCCGGACTCATCAAGGTGTTTAGCCTTTCCCCCTCCAGCTTATTTAGCTAATCTTGGCTGTGCAGAGTGGATGTAAAGGGGGAATACTGCCTTGCTGGCATGTTAAATCTGCCTTGCTTTCTTTTATCCCGGGCGTGGGGAAACAAAATGGTGACGTGCAGGGGGTAGGAGAATTAGGCCCTGCTGTTTTTTCTGGGCCACTGACCCTTCTGTGTGGCCAATAAAGCCCAGTGCCAGGTCCTTGAAACAAGATTTCTCAGAGCGCAGGGGGTGGCTCCATGTCCGAGAGCTGAAGCTGGGTGGGGATTACGTTTCCCATCTCCTGGAAGTGAAATAAGTGGGGTATGGCTCCCCCTTTTCAGCTGGGGAAACTGCAGCAAAGAGATCCCGGCCAGTTCTTCAACACCAGCTACTGAGCACAGGCGCCCACTTTTTTGGAGCAACTTGAGGCATCTTTTTCAGCCTTTCCCATTTCTGGGACTACCCTTGTCTTGCTGGACCTGCTGCACTGAGCACCTTCCCAGCTGAAGGTGAGCGAGTGCCGCCGGGAGCCTGACTCGCCCCAACACCAGCCGCCCAGGGGGACATGGCAGTGAGGATGTTGGGATGTAGCAGGGGCAGAGAAAGGGGGAAGCTGCTTGCTTCACATCGGGGTGCGTGGGAGGGGGAAACCCGTCATGCCCTGTTCCTGGGGCGCCAGTGTGATTTTTTTGGGGGTGCAAAATGCAGCGCCAGAAGCACCCTGTTCCCCAGGGGCACTGAGCGCACAGCAGCGCATGCCACTTTGCTGGCAGCTCCCCAGAGCCCCAGTGCAACACGGGGGTCTCGTGCTGGGCATTGCATGAGGAGGTAGGGAGACATGACCCCTGTCTGCAAAGAGGTGGCAGCCTGTATGGAGTTGTCCTGACTGCAGCTCCCATGCGGCACCTCCCTTCACACCCATCCCTGCCCCTTAGCAAAGTGATTTCTGTCCTCTTGCTTGGTTTCTTGTCTGGTCCCTTCTCTGTGGGGTTTTCTCCTCTGGTTTAAAAAAAGCTCCCAGGGACATAACACCTGGGGGATGCTTGCTTTTCTCTAGCCAGGCTGGGCGGAAATGCCAGGGACAGCGGGTGTCCGGACAGCCCAGGAACCACCGAGGCCTGGGTGTTTGCTTCATCACCCAGGCTCTTCCCATTCTCACTGTGCCCCACATAATGATGCTCATGGATTCAGGGGCTGGTCCTCTCCATGTCTCTGCATGCACATGGTTGTGGCTTTCTCCATCTCCTTCCATGCAGGTGCTGTGCTCCTGGGGTGACAGCTGCTCTGCCAGGGGGCTGCAGTCATCCTGCAGCACAGCAAGGAGTAGGGGAAATTGGACAGTCGTTACCTGCCGGCTTCACTGTTCAGACCCTCCCACAGAGGGTCTTCAACCTCTTTTATTTATTTTTTTTTGGCTCTCGTGACACCGAAATAGGATCTGAAACGATGCTAAAGAAGCAGGACAGAGAGGGACCTGCTGTTTGCTTTGGCTGACGGATCTGTGCCTCCCATTAAGGGAGCGAGGTCTGAGTCAGCATCTTCAAAGCAATGCAAGCGGCGACTGCGTGTGCATGGCTCCCCCAGGTGTAGTGTGTTTAAGCTATGATCTGAGCGTGTGAAGGAAAAACGTTTCTCACGTGCTAGGGAGAATGGGGCTGCATGCTTTGGACCTTTTTGCGTGAGAGCAGACGTGAGCGTGGGATTACTAAGCGGGGCTCAGCAAGGGGAATCCAGGCCCTCGTGCCCAAGGTGGATGGCCACAGGGGAAGCTGTTTGCAGAGCACTGACCGGTGCTGGGTGCTTTGCAGGGGAAGTTTGGAGTCCCCTAAAAACAAGGGCAGCAGCTCATCCACAGAGAAACGTGGCAATAGTGAAGGGGGCAAAGCAAGCGGAGGATGGACTGAGTTCAAAGGTGTTCTTTTTTTTTTTTTTTAAAGAAGAGGCAGTTTGGAGGAAGGTGATAGTGCTGCTGAACAGCTGCAGAGGAGAGGCAGATGAGTCGATGCCCTTTGCTCGGCTACCGAGGCCTTGAGCGAGTCTCACGTGCCCCAGTTTCCTGGCCTGGAAACAGAAGCTAAAAGATAATGCTCCTTCCCCTCAGCTGGGAGGAGCTCTTGATAAAGCTCCAAGCGCTGCTGTTGCTTCCCGAGTTTGTACTGAGATCGTGGGGCTGTTTCTGATTTCTGATAGGGCAGGGTGGAGTTGAGATATGGGACTTTCCCAAGAGCCTGGGGCTGGAGATAAAGCCATTTGACTGACTGCCAGCCAATTTATGCCGGACTTGCTAATGACCGCCCCATAGGAGCACAGCGAGTCTCGCTGATTTGCACTGTGGTGGTGGCCGGAGGCCTGGGGGAGATCAGGCCCTGCTGTGCTGGCTGGCTGTGCACTCTTAATAAAGAGTATTTTTAGCTCTCTTAATAAAGTGAGTTAGCAAGCAGGCCTGGCAGCTGGCCAGCGGCAGCAAGGAGGGGGCATGGCAGTCCGCAGGGTGCAGGGTCTGGTGATGGAGATCTTAGCGTAAAGCACTTGAGGGCCAGGCCTGGCTGGCACCTTCTCCATCTAGGCATGAGGCTTCGGGTCGGCATCCTGCATGTTCAGCATCCCAAGCTGGCGGTGGCTAGAGATTTACCAAATCCTTATGCCCGTGTGGTACCTTCTAGGAAAGGGGTTGTGCAGAGCATGCCACGCCACGCTGGGGTTTGTTCCTGCAGACAGGCACGTGCCCAGGTCAGGGCTTTCAGCCTCGATCGATAGCATGCTTCGTGCCTCGGTTTCCCCATCTGTGGAACAGGGATCATGCAACTGACGTCCCTTGAGGAGAGCTCTGAGATGTGCTGATGAGACGTGGTATGCAAGAGCAGGCTGGCCTGATCCTGGGGTAAGCATGGGTCATTTGACTGGCAGAGGCTGCCATGAGAGAGGCCCATAGCAAATTTCAAGAAGATGCTTGGAGGCAGGGGTGGATCCAGTTGCAACCCCCCACCTTTCAGACGACACCGGTGGAGTCGCAGTCAGGACTTCCTATTAGTCCCCAAAGCAGGTAAGAGCTCTCCTCCCTTCCCACCGGCTCTGCACCCCTTCCCTTCCCTCTGTGTCCAGCAGCATCTCCCCACCTGGCTGCCCCAGGGGCAGGGGGAGATCTGGAGCTACTCCTGCCCTCTCCACCTGAGCCGGGGACAGCAGCAGGTGGTAGCAATGGGCACACTCCTCCCTGCCAGCTCCAGAGCAGGGCAGGGAGGGAGACCCTGGTTGCCACTGTCCTTGGCTGAGTCCAGCTCCCTACATGGTCAGGTGGAGAGGGGCAGGGACAGTGATGGTGGGCTGGTGTCCTGCACTCAGAGGCATAAGTAGAGAGACCAGTGAGGGGGAAGGGGTTCTTTCCTGCTTCGGGGACTTTAAAAAGGCCCCCAGCTCCTGCTCCTGCAGGATGGGGTGCAGCCACCGCTGCAGCACTGGTCACAGCTCCCATACCCCTCTTTACAACCTCCTGGACCTGCCTCTGCTTGGAGGAGATACTGCATTTTTTTTTTTTTCCCTTCCCTGAGCAAAAGTCCCTGATTAACGCCCTGTGGCGTTGGCCTCAGATAAACACCGGGGCTTCTCGGGTGCTCTGAGCAGACCTCCAAGTGCTGTCTAGGAAGCCAGCGTCCCCACCTCATCGACCGCAGCGCTGAGCCAGCCTGAGTGGATAGTAGTTGGCTGCTGGCTCCTCAGTTAGGAGCATAAACAGCATATTTCAAAGCGACTGGAGGCAAGACGGCCCGACCTGAGCTGTCAGGGAGCCAGCAGGTTGGAGCTCAGGCCCCGTTGTGAAGGTCCCCACGTCAGGAGGGGCGAAAGCTTCAGCGTGCTGCAGGTAACGCTCCGATGGGCTCCAGGGATGTGCTCCTACCACTGCCCCTAATTTGGCTACAGGCACCGAGCAGCTGGTTTTTTGCCTGCAAAATTAGCTTGATGGGTGAGTTGGGGTTATAAGACTTTTAAATGTTGGGACTGAAAACACCATGTTGTTTGCTGCTCTTACTAGCTGCACGGGACAATCTCAGGCATAATGTGGCCCCTTTTCCTGCCGGTCCCCGTGAAAGGGGTTGTAGGTCTGAGCAGCCTTTGCACTTTTTCTTCCTCTTCTGAGTGCTGAGAGAGCAGCGTAGAGAGGAAGGACCTTGAGGGAAAAGGGGGAAGGAAAGTTTCCTCCCCAGGACAGAAGGTGACTGAAGTTGCTGGTTTTAATTTAGGGCGGGAGTGAAAAATAGCAGGTTGTGTTCTCCCCTCCCATCCTGGCTTTTCTGGGCTGGATGCTGCTTGGAGCCTGATGTTGCCAGGAATATTCATAGCAACGGTTCTGTATTCACTGTGGGGGGCGGGGAAGATATTAGCAGCATTTCTCACTGGCTTCAGCATTTGCTCCGTCACGTCTAAAGACCCGACTAAGAATAGCATCTAGCTGTCAGGACTCCTGGGTTCTCTTCCTCGCTCTCGTGCTGATTTGTTTCATTTAGCTGGCTGGTGAACCTCGCTTTCTATCCCCATCTGTTATAAAGCTTTTCAGGCTTGAGATTCAAGGTCATTAATGATGTCTTGAGTTCGGGGCTTTGAAAATCCTGTGCCCTCAGCAGAGAGCAGCTTGCCCCGGCAGCGGGGCAGGCTCGCAGTCAGCTGCCTCAGCATCTTTTCTTCGAGCTCAGTCCTTCGGGTTGCGGAGAAACCTTCCCAGTGCGAGCTGAGTGAGTGTGAATTTGGTGGGGAGGGGGAGAGGGCACTGGTTCCCTGTGTCTGCAGATGGCCTTTTGCTGCAAAAGCAAAGCTGATGGCACTCTGCTTGCTTTCACTTCTGCTCTGTAGGACCCATGGAGGCAGAGGTGATGCTTCACCACCTGTCTCTCTGTAGGCAGTTGCTCAGAGGACAGCGGCATGCCCCATCTGCCTGATCCCAACCCATGGATACCCCAGTGTGGCTGCTTTGGGGTCATCCCTCGGGCTGCACTTGGGCTTGCTGGAGACACAGGGCTTGAGAGCAGCCCCTGAGGGACGTTACAGGCAGCCTCGCTGCTGCATTTCCACATTTGGGCATGTGGGTGGGAAAGGCTGGCACTGCCCCTTATGGGAAACTGCCCTGTCGTGACATGCCCTTGCTCACTGGCACAGCAGGCCTGGAGGAAGTATTATCCTCCTGTTACAGGTAGGGCTCAAAGGAGGTCGTTGTTGCAGCCAGACTTGCAACCCAGGTCTCCTGGCTCCCAGGTCAGTGCTCAGACCCTCCGGCTCCAGAGCACTTCAGTCTTCGTGGGAGATGCTTGCACCCAGAGGGTCTGTTTCGACATGGGAGGGAAGCAGGGGACAGCTGCCCACAGGAGAGATAAAACGTGTCTGGGGGAAGCAAGGGAACTTATGGGCGCCAAAGGACCAGGCAGATGTGAAGGTGCTGGGGGGCTGGAAATCATCATCATTCGTGGAGGGGGCATGGGCTTTCCTCAGCCGCGGGCAGGGTAGCCAGTGCATGGGGGCTCAATGATCTGCTCCCAGAAACGGGAGAAGTTATGGGGGTTTTGAATGGAGACGGTTTTCCAGTGTGGCTGTGCAGAGCACACGCTCCCTCTCGTGTCCGACTTGGTGAATGCAGCAGAGGAAATTTCAGCAGGAAATCTGCTTCCTGAGGGGTCCTGGAGAGCATCCATTTCCAAAGAGCTCGGTCCTTCGGCTGGAGAGAGCCCAGCCCAGGTTCAGGGGGTCCCTGGAGCCCAAGGAGCCTGCCTGTCCCGGCTGTGGAGAGAGGTCTAAAGGTACCTTCTCTCCGGGTTGTAGTGCCAGGCCTCCGCGTGTCATGCGGGGAGTAGCGCTGGCCTCAAGTCTGGCCGAAACGTAAATTGTCATCACTCCTGTCTCTCTCAGTTGGCTTTGCATGTTGGAAAACATCTTACGTGGCACTGTTTAGAAATGGATCCTTTCATATCTCTGCCAGAAAGATGCCGGAGGGGCTAGTGGCCATTCATGGGCTGGCTTGTAGAGAGTGAAGGTCTGTGCTCTGGCTCTGGAGGCAACTTAACCCTGTCCATTTTCTAGGCAGGGAGGCTGCAGGTAGAGGTCGGCAGTCCCGTCCGCCCGTGCGCATAGATCGGCTTCCATGAGTTTCTGCTTTTTCCAGGAGAAACGTGATGCTGAGTGCTTTTGGGGAAAAGCTGGCACAGTTTTGGAGGAGTCCGTACTTCAGGGCCATGCGTTTGCTCACTGTGACCTGAGCTGTTTGCAATGCAAAGCTGGCTGGGGCGCGAGGGGTCTGGCTCTGCTCGCACAAGCCGGATGCCATCTCTGTCCCTGCTGCCGTGCTTCTAGGAAGCAGCAGGGGGTGCCGGCGAGCTTCCTTGGCCCGCAGCACCAAAGTGCCAGCCCTGCGCCTGATTTTTAAGTGGAAATCGGGCTTTTCTGGCTTTCTGATTTTTCACCCATGTTGATCGGGTTTTGCCTCTTGATGAATGTGCCTTGCTGATTGGGAACGACACAACTCATTTTTGCGGCCAGAGAAATGCCATGGTGATGCCAACCCACAAGCAGGACCAGCGAGCCAGATTCAACCCTGGAGTAGCAAGCAAAATCCCCCTTACGCCGTGAAGAAACGCTCCACGCGATGGAGCTGGGGTGAGATGATGCTTTATAGCAGTTTTGGGGACCTCCTGGGGTGAGAGTAGACATGGCCGTGCTGCATGCTGGTAGAGCTGCTGCTCTGTTTAAGTGCAGAAAAGGGGCTCAGCTGGCACCAAGGCCCCAAGCGTGAGAGGTCTGGGTTTTCTTGCCCTTTTTGCAGACTCCGTGCGGATGTGGCCGGGTCTCTCCCCACTTGTCCCGGTCCGTGCAGCACGGGCAGCAGGCCTGGTTCTCTGCTCCTCCCGTGTCCTGTGCATGAAAGTGATGCTGATACCGGTGATGAGGTGGATCACCTGTGTCTGAATTTTCCCATTAGGAAAGTAGGGATAAGGGCAGCGGGCATAAGAGAGGCTCTTGCTGTTGAAAGGGATGTCAAGGGCCAGCTATTGCAGCCCCCTGCTCAGATGCAGGGAAGCTGAAGTTACCTCGAAAGCAAAGACTGGCTCTTGGGATGCCTCCAGGCAGCAGTCGCTCTTGTACCCATGCCAATAAGTGGCGCAAAAAATTACTATTTAAATCGACCCAGGTGGGACTTGAACCCACAATCCCCAGCTCCGGAGGCTGATGCCTTATCCATTAGGCCACTGGGCCTGCAGTGAGAAAGTATGAAGTGATAACTGTGCTGAAGTACAGTGTAATATGACTGTACTAGCTGCACTGGGTACCAGCGGTCTGCACTGGGATCACCTTTACAGCAGTATAATCCGTGGTGTTTTTGGACACGGGTATAATTTACATTAAGGATCCAGAGGAGACAGACAATGAGCAGCTACTAGGTAGTGAGCTACTGCTATTCTTGGCCACTAAGCAAGGGAGCAAGTAACGGCTTGCGTGGAAAGAGCATTTGGCTGTCCCAAAACAGGAACGGACACACTGCATCTATCCCAGGGGAATTGCACGCTGCGGTAGCTTTACCCCTGACCTTTCCCAGGGTAATTCTCTGCTGGAATAGAGTAGGTTACACCCGGGTAGGGGTCCTGTTCTCTGTCGGGTCCTTCAAACTCGGTGTAGGTTTGTGAACAAACACAGGGACTGTATGCATCCAAGGGATGCTGGTAGCTGGAAACTCAAATCATGCCTAAAGAAACCTCCCTGGTTCTCAGCCTCGCCCCTTTCCTGCAGTCCTCACCTCTTTTTTGTTTTTTCTTTAAAAAAAAGGCATTTCTCTCCTCTTTTCCTGGCATTTCGTGACAAATGCATGTGAACAGCCAGTGAGACAGGCTGTCCTGGAAGACGAGCTGTGCAGGAGGGCTTCTGCGAGCTCAGAGGTAATCCCACGGGAAATGCATTCAATGTAGTTCCTTCCTCTGAACTTCATCCTGTGCACGGAGCATGATGGTTCCTGCGGCCTATTGTGGCTCTGTCTCCCTCTTTGTGGGGCATGAAATTAGGCTTCATGTAATACACTTTGTCTGGACAACATGGGTATCTGATTCCCCCTGGCATAAGCTTTGATGTGCCCAACTGGGTCCATGCAGATGGATGTTTTGCATGGAGGCCCCTTGCCCTAGCAGTGGTGCTGGGCTGTTCTGTGGAATTGGTGTCCAGATCGTTTCCATCTTTAATTGGGCTGGAATTGCTCATTGATGTAAATAGCTGCAAGCCCCAATGCCAGCGGCAGTGCTCCTGTATGCCCATTATTCCCTGTATCCCAACCCAATTCTGGAGTAGGGAACGAGCGACCTCCTGGGAAATGCACCTTCTCTCCCGTCCCCCGCTCTTCCATCACCCGCGTGGCTCGGCACTGTTGTGCCCCTAGCTGAAGGCTGGTGCTGGTCCCACGTGGGTTGCAGACCTCTCTGCGCACAGAAGCAGCGGGTGCTGCTGTATGGGCATGCCAGGACCTGCCAGCACAATGCTCTTGGGGAATTCAGGCTGTCATGTCCCCACATAGCATCCCAGCCCGAAAGACTCGGCCCCGGCTCCTCTACCACGCTCCAAGCCACCTCAAAGTAGTGTTTGACGGCTTGATTTGTCACACCCCCAGCCAGCTGAGCTGTGAGCAGGTCCTGGTAGGGGCAGTGATGTGCTCTGACATCCCTGGGATCGGGGGGCAGTGAAAGTGCCTGTTACCTCCATGGCTGTGGGTGTGTTAGGCTGTTGGGGTGCACAGTCTCAGGCTCTGCATGAGCTATGGAGAGAGGGGACCTCAGGCTCCCACCCTGGTGCCTCTAGCAGTTGGCTGCTGCTGCTGGGTCTTGGCTGGTAAGTAGAGGGAGAAGCAGGCTGCGGTGAAAAAGGCTCTTCTTGTGCCTGATGCAGGGGACCCTAAGTAGTGACAGTGTGCCAAGTCTCTTCTCATCCTTGTGCTTCAGTTTCCCCTTCTGTAATGCACCCAGTGCTGCTGGTCTGTGGCCCTTGGGACTCTGAGGCCGTGCTCGGGAGCATGGAAAGTTGGTGTTTGGGTGGAAGGCTCCATAAAGGGGCAAAATGGCCCCTGCCCTTTGTCAAAGCAGGGGATGAAACCTTGTCTCTATGGGCAGAGAGCTGCAGAGAGAGACCGGATTTGCTGAGGGCCTTGCAGTTTACTTGTACTCCCGTGGGATTTGGGAGTGCTCGGCCTCCCTGAGCCTTAGACCAGAACTGCCCTGGCCATGGTGGCATGGGGAGCCAGTGACAAAGCCAGGGCTTGAACCCAAAGCGCCAGTCCTGTGCTCTAGCTAGTTGCCGTCTCATAATATCAGCCTACGATTCATTATCACGGCTCATTTCCTGACCAGGGAGAAGGGGAGGGAAGGGAAGGGAAGGGAAGGGAGTGTGCTGAAAGCATTTGCACTGCTTTTTCAAGGTGAAGCAAAGCAAGAGGTCAGACCCCAGACTCTATCACTAAAGGCTTGCACTGCCACCCCTTGGTAACCTGAGTAAGCCAGGAGCCCTGCTGAACAGAGTGGGACAATCCCAGGCTCAGCAGGGCGTAACCGGCCTCTGATTGCAGACAAGCGAGTGGAGAGTTTGGGCCACAGGAGATGGAGCAAGGGATTTGGGTCTCGATGCTGCCCTGGGTGTCAGAGCTGTATATCATAGAGACAAGCCAAGGGGAGGTCCTAGATCTGCCATGAAACGAGGGCTGCCATTCCTGCGATGTTGATGCATGCACTACCCATGCATTGATTTCATAGCCATTGCTCTGCTTGACAGGAAAGAAACGGTACATTTGCTCATTGCCAGACTGCATAGCTTGTAACATGCGTGTTTGTACTGTGTGTGGTGTCACGTAGAGCACTGTCATAGCATTAACCAGGAGGACTATTTTGTCTTCCCTCCACAGCCTGGAAGTGTCTCCTAAGGCAGAAACCAGCTCAGACGCTCCTTCTCACTTACCTCCTTGCTTCCCTGTCCGGTTCCCTTGTGCTGCTGTAGTCCATCCTGCCCGCATGCTAAGCACTAACCTTTTTGCAGCTAATGAAGAAAATCAGTTTGGATGCTTGTCCCCCACCAATCCATTCCTCAACTCCCTGCAGAGCAACCCTTTCTTTGAGGACCTCCTCGCTGAGCAGGTACTAAACTCTCCCTCACCTACTCACTTTTTCTCTAGTTTCCCGCCTGGGCCGCAAGCTACCACAGAGGTCGCTGAGAGCCTTTGTTCGTCTGCGGATTCTGGTCCCTCTGGCTCCATAACACCTAAAGACCCACAAAAGGAGTCTTCAGCCCAAAGCACTCGCATCCCAGTTCCAGAAACTGCTCCCACACTGCCAGAAGAGGATCCCACTGCTCCTCCAGCCCTCTCCGAGTGGGATGACACCTTCGATGCCTTTGCAACAAGTAGACTCAAGCCAGAAGTTAAGGAGGAAAGCCTTTTTGGGTCTCTAGCTATGGAGGGCATGGCCTACATTGATGACCTGGATGGGGCAAGCCCGACAGACCGTTGCACTGAACTTGTTCAGGAAAACCAGACTGAGATAACTAGTATGGCTGAACCGCAAACTGATGATGAAGTGGCTGTAGGCCTAGAGACCTGGGGAAATGTCACCCTCGTAAAAGGCTCAGAGGTGGGCTTAGCGAATGCGGGTCAGGAAGCTACGCTGACGGAAGAGGTCACGTTGAGTCGTTTGTCCCCAGACGCATTGGTGGAGAGTGGGAAAAACAGCACCTCTCAAGTTTGGTTCTCTAGGTTTGCTCTTCCCTTGGAAATACCAAGGGAAGAGCATGCTTCTCCCCCAGTGACGGCTCAGACTGCTGCCAGAGAGGAATGGTACAGAGAAGACATGCATGGGGAAAAACCAACTGAGATGTACAAGGAGGAACCTACTAGTCCAGGGGAAGATAAAGGGACAACTGTAGGACAAGAGCCATTTCCGTGGCTCTCTGAAAGCGACCGGGACTTAGCTGCAAGTGGACAAAAGGGTCAGGAGAATGAATGCAGACAACGTATGGGGTCAGACAAAGGTGTCTTTCAAGAGGAGAGCAGCTCTCTGAGTGCATCACACATACTGACCAGAAGCGGCTTCGATTTGGAGAAACCTGGCGAGGTGCTTTCTGGCAACAGTGCTGCTGCCGTGCTGCCACCGGGGCGGCCTGAAGATGCAGTGGAGCCGTCGCTGACTGCAAGGGATCACGGCTCTAATAGTAAAGTGGTAATGGTGGGTGCAGTGCCGCCGGCCTGCGGGCTCCCAGCTAGCACACAAGAGGAGGCAGAGGAAAGCAATGTGCAACTACGTCCTGACTCTCCTGAGACACAAGAAGGCTCCTCTCCATGGACTGAGCCCCAGGAGATTGAGACAGAGAGTGACAGAGCATCTGGTTTGGAGCTGCATGTGGGGATGCCACCTCCTAAACCCCCAAGGCGGTTCACACCCTTGGATTTTAGCAAGGAAGATGACCAGGCCCATTCAGACCTGCAGAGGAGCCAGCGAGGGGTCAGAGGTGACAGTGAAAATGGGGAAAGCCCAGTGGGGGAAATGCATCAGCAAAATGCTATTGCAAGCAGAGAGAACATGGCCCTGGCAGCACCCATCCCCCCTGCGCTGAGACCAGCAGTAATTGAAGCCAAAGCCGGGAGCGTCCCTTTAATGGCTGAGGATGCTAAATCTGCCGCTGAGGATCGGGCTGCTAATTTGGAGGCGAAAAATAATGAGTTGACGAAGTGGGACACCTCTTCTGGGGAAAGCCTGTTAGAGATAAATGAGGAGATGACGGGCGAGCAGTTCGAGACTTGCCCTTCGAAACTCTCCCTAGACGAATTAGGTGCCAAAGACAACTCGGACAAATTGGGAGCTGCAAATCCCGACTTCCCTGCCCGTCTAATTGGGGCTGCCCCATCACAACAGATCACCCAGCTCTGCTCCACTGGGCAGGCGGACGGCACAGGGGGGGGCTTGTCAGAAGCGGCACCAGCAGTCCCAGAACTGAAAGAAATCCCCCCTGCAAGGCCACACGCTCCAGGGGACCCTGACGTCTGCCAGCCTGTGCTGTTTTGGACAGCTCTGGAGGAGCAGCCCTCGGCCAGCCACAGCCAGGCTGACCAACCAGAAAGGTTAGGTCTCAGCAAGTCTCCACCTGAGCTGGCATCTAAATCAGCACAGAGAGATAGTGAGGAGCCTTTAGGGCATCAGGAAGGCCCAGGCCAAAGCCCAAAGAACAAAGCAGAAGCCCAGGCATCCCGAAGCGTGGAAGGGTTAGCAGGCTGTCTGTGGGAGCCGGAGCAGGGTAGCTGTTCAGCTAGGGAGGCCAAGCCATTGCTGGGTCGGTGGCCTGCCCGCTCAGTAGCTCCAGTGATTGACTTCAAAAAGGCTGACTTCTGGAAGCAAGAGGGAGCAGAGGAAAGCAGTAAGCAGGATGACACCTGTACTTTGGGCAATCCCTTCACTCCCCTAGCTAGCCCTCCTGCCCCAACCAACCCATTTGTGGGAAAGCCACCCAGCACCCTCCCAGCTCCAACCACATCTCCTGAAATGCCTGGCCAGGGAGCTCTCCGCTTCATAGACCCTCACGAGGAGGCTGCTCCTCCGGGCTTCCAGCCTGCTAACTTCCCCGGGGACCGGCTAGTCGAGCATCCTTTCCTGCATGGCAAGCAACCCTTGGCCTTCTCCACACCTTTCCTTGTGGCTGCAACTAACTCTGAACAGTTTGACTTCCCTTCCCCGATCGTGCGCGCTACAACTGGTGGGGTCCCTGCAGTGACCAGCCAGGCAGCAGCCCAGCCCTACCCCTTGCCGCAGCCCGGTGGCCCGAAAGCCTCAACGCTCGTGGTTTTGCCCAAGGAGACACAGCCAGCTGAGAAGGCCTTTTTCCAGCCGACAACCAGGTGAGCACTCTGGGGAAGGCTGTGTGTGTGGTGGTAGAGGTAAAACTTCCCTCCCTTCTGCTTCTGGGCCTCTGTGGGCCCTGCAGATAGCATATCAGTTGGCCAAGGTTATCCAGTAACTCGTGCGGGAAAGGATGTGGCTCCGGCTGTATGAGACCAGCCGCTACCCTCCTGTGTTTGCTCTGAACTAAAGCAAGGATTTCCCTTCCTGAATGCTCTGCCTAGGCAGAACTGCAAAGGCGAACAGTACTCAATTGGTTATGCCAGTGTCAGTGTCCCACTCTCCTCTCCTTGCCCTCTCCATGCTGCTCTTTCAAAATAGGTCCCTTTTTATACGTGCCCCTTGCGTGGCACTCCCCAGTCTTCCATCCATTAATGCTTTTGTGAAAGCTTCATAGCATGTTTGTAGCTGTTTCTTCCTACATTTAATTCAGCTTTGGTTCCTTTTTTTTTTTTTTTTTAAATTACCATCAAATACTAAAATTCTCTTCTTCCCATAGCTAAAAAATGGCTCCATTCCACTTGCTTGAGTCCTCCAGGGAATCCTGTTGGAAAACAAATTGGATTTGACTCTGAATATGCAGGGAGCGGGGAGAGAGATGTTAGGGCTGGGTTAAAGGAAGGAAGATCCAGGACGGAGCTTGGACAGAGCAGGACAGGCTAGTAATCATGGTGGGTTTCACAGTTATTCCAGTTTTCCTGGAACAAGGAAAAGTCATGGGGATCCATCTATTCAAGGACCAAATTCTGCTCCTGGTTCAGAACGAGTGATGGGAACTGTGAAGGCTTATTGAGACCCTGATCTGCCTTACTTCTGCTATGGATGCAAAAAGGAGCGTCTGGGAGACAGTTCAGTGATTCTGATATTCCTACCAGCCTGAGAGGGTAATGCCTTTTATGCTTGTGAAGAGGTTCAGTAGATGTCTTCCTTTTAGGTCTTGTACTAAGGTGTTTTTTTTTCCAAGTGTAAAGCTCACCTGAGTCAGGGCTCTGCATTCAGATTGTTTCCAGGATTGGTCTCTCTCAGGGGGATTCTTTGTCCATTCAGTGCTTCCATCATGGCTAGATCTTTGGATCACTTTTAATGGGATTATTCTTCCTCTAACAGGTAATTTTGCTCAAAAACTGTTAAAAAAATACTTCTCAGATGATTCCTGCTGTGCTTTATGGAAAGAAATGTGTCCTGGGAAAAGGCTGTGTCCTGCTTATTTAAGAAGGCTGATGCCAGGCAAAAGGAAGTCATTGTATGTACAGCACACACTCATGGTTAATGGCATCTCCAGGTTTCAGACTGGGCCCATCACTCTAGGCTTTAGTTTCTTCTCTGTACAGTGCAGATATTTGCTGGAAAGCCGTGACTTTCTAGTAGAGTTTGTTGAGGTTACTAGCTGAGAGAAGGGGTAGAAGAGCATGTGCTGCATGATACAGCAACCTCCTTTTTTCTGTTGGGCCCCCAACATGTTGTGTTTGGCAAACTGTCACAGGACTTTGCAGAGTTCAGGAGCAGAAGGGATGGCCCCTTGTTCTAGATGACATGGGGCCTCTAGCCCTCCATTGGGGCATTGGTAGGATGATATTTGGCAGATCAAGAGTAAGATGATGCTAGATGGTGGTAGGATGATGGCTGGCAGATAAAGAAGAGTAGGATGATGGTGGTAGGATTGATGGGTAGGATGATGGTTGGCAGATTAAAGAAGAGTAGGATGATGCTAGATGGTGGTAGGATTGATGGGTAGGATGATGGCTGGCAGATAAAGAAGTGTAGGCAAAGTGACAGGATGGCCTTCAAACCTAGAGTAGGAGTTAAGTAGACCTAACTACTATCCACCAAATAGAGGAACAGAGAGCCTGGTGTCTGCGGAAGTTATCACAGGACCCTCAGATGTGGGTTGGGAGGTGGTATGCACCCATCCATGAGAAGGTCTGCTCCACCAGAAGTGCGATAGCCTTTTTGGGCAGCATGGCTGCTGGACAGACGGAGCAACTTTCAGCTAGTCACAGCTATAGAGGTGGTTGTTTGAAACAGCAGAGCTATGTGCCGCTGGATGTCTGGCACTGCAGACTAAGCCACTCTTCAGGCCATTTCCATCTATGTAGTAGCGGCAAGGGTATTTAGAAGATAGCTACTCTAGCAGTGAAGATGGAGCTACAACCACAGAGCAGACTTATGCAATATGGCCAGAGTAGAAATGGATATCTTCTCTCTCCAACATTGCTTTGGAGACGCTCGTGGTTTACAGTGACTTCATTCAGATTCTTAGCAAGATTACCTTGTTCCTGACTACTGTACCCCATCGTGAGCAAGTGGTGGATAGGCAAACCTGGCAGAACTTCCCCAGTTCTTTTCTACCGGTCCATCTTCTCAGCGCAGGAGTTAAGGTGTCTGCACGGCCCTCTCCCTCAGCAGTGGGCATCCCTTTAACCACGGTGGTTCTGCTGCTTAGCGCTGTGCTTGCCAGGGTGGTCGGTAGGATGTGATAGCAACTGTAGAGGTTCCAGCTGTGGCTTGCTAATTTAATGGTCCACATACTCTACAGTAATGGATGCAAGCAGTAAACAGAAGGAAAGTGGGATGGAGTGAGGAGTCAGTATTGTTAGTACTTAACCCCGGAAAAAAGTTTTGGTCTCCAGGAAAAATCAAGATACCTTCAGCTGCAAACCTCCTGCATGTCGAGTTGTTTTGCCTCTTTCTGGTGATTGCAGTGGAGACTATGATTTCTTTGGGTCCTTGGGTCTTTATTCCAGTTAGGCTGAGACTTATAAAGTCCAGAAGAGGAGCTTTTCACTTAGCTTTCGACTCCCATGTAACACAAACCGGAAAGCTGCAGGCTGTCAATCTTGCCTGTAGACTTCCTTATGAGTGAGCAAGAGGCCATGAGAAGAATCGCCTCCTTATTAATTTCTTGACAAGTGTCCTGCTATGCATTTAATTCTCCACAGCAGCTTCAAGCAGTTTTTTCCACCTCTGTTACTGATTTGTTTTTCTGGAAATATTGAAGCATCAGTGAACTTTCCTAAAAGCTTGTTTCTTGCATGGCAAATCTTTATTTTCCTGTCGATAGAACAAGATCATTAATAGGTTTTGTTTCACTGAAAAGAAAGTGACACCCACTCCTCAAAAGCAGGAAGAGGAGCGTTTCTCACTTTATCTTCTGTCTCCCTGCCCTTTGGAGACGCCCTGGAAATGGGCATCGCCTGTCTGAAGGACAACTCTTGCCTTGCTTCCACAGCCTGGGACATCTCTGGAGCATGTTGCAGACATGAGGTAGTAACGCATGAAATCTATTAGGATCAGAAATTCCTCCTTCTCCTGTGGGTTTGGGAACGTGCCATGTTCTGATGTGTTAAGTAGCCAGAATGCTTTTTGTTAAAGCTCCTGAGTTTCCAGGTCCTTCCCTGGAAAGGTCTGGACTGGTTTTCTTCTTCTTGCTTCAGAGAGGCCTTGCTGGGCCCCTGAGAACTGCTGCTAGAGTGCAGATTGAGAATTTTGCTCTTGGGTTGATATTCATTTTAAATCACTGTTGGGTAACAAGCCCACAGATACTAGAAGGGGCATTATGGCAAGTGTGACAGCTTCTGGACTCTCCTCCATTCAGATTCCTAGCAGCCCTTCCTAGGTCACAAGGTATTAGGAGGAATACAGCATCCCGCTTCCTGAAGTTTTTGTCTGCCAATGTCCTTAGACCAACATGGCTATAACCTACACCCTTGCGCACAAGGAAATGTTTGCCACAACACAAGTCATTGCTTTTACTTAAGTCTTTTATTTCTAGAATGAAGAAATCTTTTTAGAATGACACTGAAGAAGGAAAGCAAACTCTCTTGATCTGAGCACTGCTTCCCTTCACATGCTTCTCGCTCACTGCTTTTTTCCTCGGAGAATGCCTTGCATGCCTTACCATCAGCAGTCAGGACTTCACGGTACCTGTGCGATGGGGGTGGTGAACCCAGTTGCAGTTGAGGATATTGAGACACAGAAACTTTTAGAGATGTGCCCAGAGTTTCTTGACCATCAGCACACCGGCCTGAGCTTAGACCTGGGAACATCTGACTTGTGCTTTTTTGGCTGGGCTGTACTCTATGTTGATAGTAGGAAAAAATTGCTGGTTACCAGAAACACTATAGCTGCCACCTTGAAAGGATTTGCAGGTATCTTTTTAGGAGCGGAAGAAATCCCGACAATGATCCTGTCTGCTTGCCCAAGAAAACAGAGGATGCTGTGACGTGCTTTCTGCGCTCAGAAATCTTTTTGTTTTGAGCAATATCTAATGCTTGAATTTCAAAGCTACAAGTGGTATCATGAGGGAAATTATTCCAGTGGTTTGTTACCTTCAGGGCTGAGTCTGAAAGCTCAGCTGTTTCAAATACCAGTTTGTTTTATCCATAGGTCCAGCGCTTCTGACATGGGTCAGCTGTGGCAACTAAAACAGGGGCAACTTCCTAACAACTCCATTGGGAGGTTGGAGACGCTTGCAAGAGGCTGTTTTCTTCCTGATAGTTGGTCTCTTATGCAGAGCATGCTGACATGAAAGTGCCTGGTGGCATGGCGTTTCATGCAGGAATGCCCCTTACTTTTTTGGGTCTTGCTAAGCAAGGAGCCAGGTGGTCGGTTAACTTGGGAGGGTGCTTACAGCCATAGCCAGAATTCTTCACCAGCAAGTCTGGGAGCTGAGGAAAGATACTGGACAGGGTCAGGGTCCTGCTCAACGCTTCAGCCAGCTCTGTTACTCTCCCCATAAATCCTTCACTAGGGCCATGCTCCAACACATCTCTTGTGCCCTGCCCAGAATCAAGGAACTGGAGAAAAACTCTTTCCCCACATCCCAAAACATCTGGGAGAAGCCCTTGATCCATCTCAGAGAGGTCTCTGTTTGCATCTGGAGGCTTCTGCAGTCTCCTTCCTCCCTGCACAGCTTTAACAACAGGCCAGAGAAGAATAATGGTTGGGGAAGAGGTTGTGCCTGCTGGTGTGACTCTGCAAGGATCTCTCCTCACGGCATCTGCCCCATCTCTTTCTCGTCCACCTTGGTTTCTTGCTCTTTTGCCAACTGGGGAGAGCGTCATCCATTGCTAGGTGATCACTGGGAAGTCTTTGACCAGGCTGAGCCCTCATTGAGGACACTAAGGTTTTGGGGCTGCTCATAGTTCTCACTGGCCAGACAGTGAAGCATATCGTCTGTCGTGTCTTGCTCTCCAGGCTAGAAGTCTTGGTCGGGGTGGAGCTGTGGTGTGTAAGACAAAACCCTAGCACCCTAACCTTAATCAGCTGCTGTGCAGTTGGGGTAGAAGCATATCCCCGAAGCTCTGGGTTTAGAGCCATGGGCCTGAGCAGCCCCAGTCATAGCCCAGGATGGCCCAGTCCTAGTTATAAGGCTGTTCTCTCATGCAGCCTGGTCCAACGTCTAGCAGATTGAGCAACGAAGGCTGAGTGCCAGCTCTGCATTACAGACACACTGCCACCTGGAAGGGTATCAGTGGACTCACTTGGGATGCTAAAAGGATCTCCCTCTTTTTCCCTTTGCCACTTGAAGTCTGGGCAGCCTGGTGTTTGCAGGGTCCTGGCAGGATTTGTTAATGCATTAGCTTTGTAATGTTAGGGGCAGCTGACATTGTCTCCATGAGAGGTCCTGAGACCAACCTGGCCAAACTAGCCTGGACTGCAGATGCAGATTGACCTGGCCAACACCATCCTGAAAGGAAGAGGGTCTCTGAAAATTTCTCCCTGGTGCATAGGGAGACCTGCCAGTTATGTCTCCTCCAGTGCTGAGTAGGACTCAGATCACCAATTTTGGCTTCTAAGCTAGCGATCTCTGCTTATCCAGCTCCAAGCAGTGACCATAGCATTACCAGACTCTACCCTGAGTAGGTGTGCGCTCACGGGACCTGAAATACAAGTAACAAGGAGCCAACTCTGATCCACAGGACCACTCTTGGAGGCCTAAGAAAAGGGACACCCTTCTCCTCTGCCCTGAGTTTTGGGCCTGGGTCCCAGTGCCTCTGAGATGGCTGGCAGGGCAGCTCAGAGTGGTCTTTCAAAGGGTGTGCAGCTCTCATGGCTGATGGCTGAGTCTGATCCCTGAGCTAGAGTGCAGATGTCCACCCCCAAAGCATGTGCAAACTGGAAGGCTCCTTTCTGGGGAATGCTGCCATGTGCGAGATGGATCTGTGCTGGGATTTGAATGATCTGTACTGCTCTGAAAAGGTCACATTCCTCTGCCCTCTCCATTTCTGTTATCGTAGCATCCCTGGCAGCATTGCTTCAGCTGAAGTTTTGGTAGCTTTTGCAGTCCTTTTTTATTGCTAGGGGTAACTCAGTTTGGCTCCTAGAAGCAACTTGGGAGCCTTTTGGAGGAGTGCTTTTCGAATCTGGGATCCCCTGTGCTCTGTTGTCCCTCTCCAGTTTTCACAGCCTTGAAGCTAGATTACAGGCCTGGAGATCAGGAGGAAGAGGTTCCTGTTCCTGGCTCTGCCAGTAACTTTGGGTACATGTTACTTCCCCTAGATGGGTGTTAGCTATACCATCTCCAAATGGGGAACGTCCTCACTTACCTCACTGGACTGGGCTTTGAACAGATGAATCCTTGCTGAGCATTAGAGCTTCTCTGAGCTGTCAATAATACATGCACATATGTCAGTTGTAGTCATGACTCTTCATAGCGTAGCTGCTGCACTTCCAGTGTAAGTATGCTCCATGGCTTTTTTTTTATCTTGGCTTTCTTTTCCTGGTTTTGATGTCAAACCTGGATAGTTATTGCACCAGCCCCGCTCTGCTCCACTGGAAGCTTGCAGCACAGCTTGCCACAGGACACTTCTCTTCCCGGTAGTTTGGAGGGGGATCCAGACTACAGCTAGAAGGCCAAACACATGCTAACCGAGCCCTGAAATGCAGCCTGTATCCACTTCCAGTAACTCCAGAAGAGGCAGGCTTGCTGGCTAAAACGGAGCAATTCTTTCTCATCTGTCAAAGAGTGCAAAGAGGCAATGTTGCTGTGTCCCTGTGCCTTGACTGGGGTGTTTTGGTACAGATGCTGTGGTGCCCTTGAGTTATGTCATAGCCAAGAGCACTGGAAGGAAAAAGTCAGGGACTGTTGTTAGTGCAACTTGAATACCATATTGTCTCACATACAGCATGCTCCTTTTGCTGAAATTGGGGCGCATGTCTTAAGCAGGGAGCTGACTTTCTGCCAGGGGTTGGAAATACCCTGGCTGGATTCCTGCTTCAGAGTGCAGCAGCTGTGGTATTACTGTTCAGGCAGTGGAGGGAGTCATTTGACTTAATAGCTCATTGTTCTTCACTCTGCAAGTGTTAATGAATTGTCTCTCCTTTTTAATGGCCATGATGTTCTATTAATCAATTTAACTTTTGCTGTCAGCTAGCTGCTCCTGGCTTCTCTCTTTCACAGCCTCTTAGTTCTCTTTAGAGTCATAAATCCACCCATGGAAACCAGTTTTCTGCAGCAGCTAGGGAATCAGCTTTAGTTTTGCAGAAACAGAGTGAGTTTAGGCTCTATCCCTGCTCTGCAGCCCTAACTGTAGAAAAATCGTTATTTCTTCATTCAGCCATTCAAAAACAAGGTGCATTTTATTTTTGGGCCAGTGTTGTATGTGAGAAAATATGGTATTTAGTGAGGTTTCTTAGTGAAACTTGAGTAGTCGCACAGCTGGGGAAAATGTGCGATAGGCAACTTGCAGATTTTGAAGTTTGCAATAGTAACATAGCGCAATATCTCCTCACTTAAGCAAACCCGTGCAAGGCACAGGACAAAAAGCTGTTTGGATAAGAGAAACATTGACAATTTGTGATATCATGTGTAAAACCAGACTGCCCTGACCCATACAGACCTTTGCAGCAAAACTGGAAGGAGAACAGGTGATTGTACCATACCAGCAGGTGCAATGTAGTTTAAAAAAAAAAAAAAAAGAATTACTGTGTAGGTAATTGAGGGTTTGGATAACCAAAGCTGTCCTGTAATTAATGTAAGCAGTTAATTAGGCTGTCTCAAGGGCACCCAGACTCTGCCACAAAGTCCTTAGCTGTACAAGCAGACAGGAGCCTGCCATTTTTGCACCTGACTTGCACCAAATCTCCCATTGCTTCAGTGCCCCCCAGACCATGGCTTCCAGCACACAATGCTGCCACATTGAGCAGCCTGCAGAGACCATGAGTTCCAGTGTGCTGGGGCTTGATTTCCTTGCATTAAGCTGCAGCGTTGTGTCCTAGAGTCTGTAGTTTCCTTGAGTCCTGCTTTCATCTTGAAGGTCACAAGCTGCATTGGAGAGCACTGTGGGCTGTCTGCCAGTGGGCTGCACTTTGGTCACCCCTGCCCTAGGAGCCAGGATCGTTCAGTGCGGTTCGTTATGGGAGGTCTTGCTGTGTGACTGTAATGACAGCTGTGCAGCTGCCTCCCCCATCTAGGGCATATAAAACTGCTTTCCTCCCCTCAGCCATGTGTGCCATTAACTGTGTGTCTTTCTTGCTTTCCCTAGTCCTCATCCAGTGAAGCCCATAAGTGCTGCGGTGTCAGAGGTCTCTAGTGAGAAAAAACAGCACAGGTCCAGCTTGACTTCTGCCCTGAGCAGTGGCCTGGAGAAGCTGAAGACCGTGACAACGGGCAGCATCCAACCAGTGGCCCCGTCCACGCAACTAGAGAAGGCAGAGCACAAGAAATTAAAGGTAGGTGCATCACCACTGACTCTCATTCTCCTTAACTGCCAGTTTGCTTCTATCATATTAGTACTTAAAGGTGCTTGAAATGGAAGCCGTAGCTATCCTTGAAGTAGGTGATGCTTGTCTGCATGATGCTGTTAGATGGCTGAATCAGCGGAGCTTTGGCTGTTACCCAGTAGTCCTACCTCTAGTCTTGATCCTAAGTGCACGGCAGGATCCTAGCCTGGACAGAGGGAGCATGCACTCTTTATGCTTCTGCTTCGTGATCAAGCCCCTGATTTCATTGCCTCCTGCTAAGCCGTGATTTACAGTTCACAAGGCTGCTTAGCTGGATGTCTTTAGCAGTGATTCTCAACCAGGCTGCCTTGTCAGCTTGGGGTGCCACAAGGTGTGAGATAAGCACAAGCTCAGGCTTGTCCCTACTGGCTGACCCTCTACCCCTACTGCCTGCCCCTCTGCAAAGAGGTAAACTCTGTGCCACTCAGTTCACAAAAGTTATGGAGGGATGCCTCAAGGCCTGTGAGAGATGATTTGAGCCCCAAAAAATTGAACTAGGGTCATGTCTACACAGTAAGCAGACCATGCCAGGCAGCAAGGTCTTCATGTACCACATGCGGCTCCACAGGCACTGCCTCCTAAACTGGGAGCATTGGCGCTCTCGGTGGGCTAATTAGCACAGGGGCTAGCTGATTGGTGCTGCCACTTGCCGGGGCTGATTACCTAATCTGGAGAAGGTGCTACATCCGATTCCACGTAGAGAGCTGCCCAAGTGGAGCAGTCACTGTGTTTTGAGAGGGCTGCTGCCAAGCACAGCAGTTCTCCCATCTAGTCAGAGCTGAACACTTTGCAGAGGGGAAGATGTCAGTGATGTGTCGAGTTCACTCTGAATGAAAATCCAAAGGGCTGTGTCTCTCCTGACAGATGCTTCCTGAAGTGTTGTGTGTGCCTTAGTTCTTCATAATGCAGGGCCTGTGAAGATTTGGTGTGGAGATGGGCACGTCGAAAGCCCTTGTGCTGTGTTGTGGATATGCACAAATACATCGTCCCAATGGCATGCTTGCATTTCCTCTCCCCCAGGCTATTGCATTCCCTGCCCCTGGTGTCCTGAGACCTGCTGGGTGTACAGTGTTGCCTGCTCCTCTATTTCACAGGAATACAACCCCTTCAGAAGCTGTGCACAAACACCCCTAGCAATGCTCCCTGTGTTTCTGGGGGTCTGGCTTACAACCATATCTTCCACCCTTGGTTCTCAGGTCTGTTATGCTTCTGCTCCCCTGCATCCAGCTAGCTGCAACTTCCTCTCTCTCCCTTCTCATGATCTCCCCACTGTGGCTGGAAGAGTTACTGCCATCTGGGATGTGCTGCTGATTCTTCCCTATGCTCCGTGTCTGTTCTGCACAGTCTCTTGCATTGCTATTATCCATCCATACAATGGAAGAGTAAAACAATAAAAAAAACACCAGTGCAGGAAAGGAACTATTTGGGCTATTAAACATTATTAGCACAAGAATAAATACATACACACTGTCTATAATAATACATTTAGGATGAGAATTAGAAGGCTTCTTACCATCAGAGAAGGGAGATTATGGAGCAGCTTTCCAGTAGGAGTAGCAGGGGCAAACATTCTGCTTAAACCTAAAAGAGAGTATGATCAGTTTTTTAATAGGATTATAATGTAGCTGCCTGTAAGAGCAGGATACCAGACTCAGTGGTTCAGGTGGTCCCTTCCGCTCCAGTGTGACTGTAAAGTGTTGTAGGATGTTACTACCATAATGGCCTTATGCTGTACCTTGCAGCACACGTAGTCTGCAGTTGTGTTTTGCTAGTCACCTTTCACATCTCACTGGCTTCTCCTGTTTGCTCCTGCCTTAGGATCCTGCTTTGCCAGACCAGTCTGCCAAGTATTATCACCTGACCCATGATGAACTCATCCAGCTGCTGCTGCAGAGGGAGAAGGAGCTGAGCAAGAAGGAGGAGCACATCCAAGAGCTGGAAAACTACATTGACCGGTTGCTGGTGCGCATTATGGAACAGTCTCCCACCCTCCTTCAGATCCCCCTAGAGGAAACCAAGACCAGCAAGTAGCCCTGCTCCTCGGAGATCTCGTCAGCATCACTTGCCTACAGCGCTCCTGGAATAAACATGCAACACCCCCCCGACCCTTGCACTTACACCTCCTTTTGCAAGTAAAACACGAGAGAACTGTGGTGGCCTTGGCAAGTTTACAAGAAATTGAGGTTTACAAGGAATTGAGCTGGAAAGATGATCTGCCTCTCCAGAGAAATGTGCTCCACCTCTTCCTGTCAGGCACAGAACCCAGTATTATAATACAGTCAGCAATATCCTCCCAAAAAAATAGGCTTCTCCCCAGGGGCCAAGCAACAGCATGGAGAGGCACCATTCTGAGCAGAGTACCAGAGCCTTACGTCACACATGGGACTGAGAGTCTGGATGATGGAAATGTGCCACCTTGCCCTTGTTTTTTAGGCTGCTCTTTCAGCCCTAAACACCTCCATCCTGTCTAAAACAGCGTGTAGTTGCTTATGGAAAGCATTGTGAGCTGTTCCTCCTGCAGCCTCTGAGAAACCTTACCCATGACACTTAAGAGCTCAATGAGGATCTACCCTGTCTTGTTGCTCTTTCAACTGAGTAAGTGAAGTAAGGGACAGCTGTTTTTAGCTCCCTTGTATTATCTGATGGTTCCCTAAAGCAAAGGGTTTCCTTGCCATATAAGACATTCCTGCAAGCCCCGAGTACCCAGACAGATGGCTGATGGGGGCAGGAAACAACTCACAATGGTGAAACTGGATAAGCCTGAAGAACAACACATGCATTAGGTGGCATATCATGTACTGCGTTTAGATCTGCACTGTGTCCGGCCAGGCTTTCTGCTGTGATGTGACTGTCTTCATTACTCAGCTTGACACACAACTTCACCCTGTATCCTACAGTCCCGGTGAAGAGACATGGTGAATTTTGTGGAGCCCCTGAAACTTCCTTTATGCAAATCTCCCCAACCCATTCCCAGTGGCAATGGCATCATTACATGCTGTGGACACTTGTTTCCATAGATCACTGCTGTGTCCTTTTCCATGCAGTATTATCATATCAGATTTCTCTCTAGTATGTACAGGGAGTGCTTTGAAACCACCATAGCCAGCTGTCTGCCCCTTTGACACAATCTGCTTACTTCTTTGTGTTTTGTCTCTTTTTGTTTTTAATGAGATGGAAAAATGCCGTAAGAAACAAAAATGTGTATGCAAATGAATAGATGACTGCCAACCCACCTCTGTGCTTGACATCCTACTTGATCAGATGCCTGATGGACACCTTCAGTTGATTGTTGTAGTAGGCTATCAGTTCATTAGTACACGCCGACCATTATCAGCAGTACGACTGCAGCTCCATCACATCTATATAAGTATCCGGCCTCCAACACCCTTGGCCAGTCCCTAGATGTTTCTCTGGACCAACTCTGGGGTTGAACACTTTCATGTTCAGGAGGCGGTTGTTCTCTTAACAAGCTCCTGATCTGCTTGGGTTGTGAGTGATTTGTCCACCTGCAGCAGAAAAGTGCGCAGCAGTTGACTCTGGTGTGCAGTAGTGGTGGGGATGTGGGGAGAAGTTAGTGCCATATCTTCTGTTCTTTGGTTTTTATCTCTGTAGGCTTCCTTTTCTCTCTCTGTTAAGGCACTGGGTGGATGGTTTTCCTACCTGTCTTATCCCAACAAGAAGCTAACAGAAGAGCTTAACACCTGGGACTTCCCCCGCCTTGACAAGCCCAAGATGCATTGTTCCTACCTGTCCCTGGAGCATGTGGCTTTTTCTTCTAAAGTCTTCCTTTCCTTTTACTGTGACCTGCCTCTGTGTACACATGGATTTTACAAGTTGTGCCTTTTGCAACAGAACAAGGCAGTTTCCTCACTAAAAAGATTCTTTAAACTTAGTTTTCAGTCTATGCCTCGCCCGACTTGGCAAAGCTTTCCTTGCCAGCTAGGGCGTGGCTTCCTAAAAGTCTTTGTGCTTAAAGCCAAAAACAAGACCTGTCCTAGTAAAAAAGTGGGCGAGTTGCTGTTGGTTGGAACACTTTGCGTTAGTCTGATGTAAATGATGTTGTGATTAATCTACGGATAGTAACGGAGAAAAGTGTACGCCAAGATAGACTGTGGCTGGTAGACCTTCTGGAGGGATACATCAGTAGAAGTTCAGTGGACCTGCTGGTACAATAACGAAGAGTTTGGTGTCCCGATCTAGCCTGTGTTGTATAAGAAGGAGGCTCTGCTGGAAATACTGGCTGTGAGTTCTTACTTGCCTTTGGTTGCAATAGCAAACTGACCCAATCTGAGGTTTTGCACTTACCTGCCTACACTGCTGTATTTGTGCATCTTGGGGAACATGGGGCTATGTTTATATTGTAAGATTTAGGACTTTAAAAGAGGAATTCCACTTTTTTTTTTACATTTCTGTATATGAGTTTGAGTACCAACAATTCCTCTTTGCATGTACAATCAAAAAATTCCTCCAGGGAGAGTTGTGATCTCCCTCTGGTTGCATGCCTCTTAGAAAAGGACTTTCTGTTATCTGAATGGTGCGTGCGTCCATGCGTGCCAGGGAGAAGTTGCTTCCAATACAAAGTAAATAAGTAAAACTCTGTATACAAATAAAATGTGTAAGCAAGAAGAGGTAGAAAGGAGGGGCTGATCAAAGTCAGATGTACTGGACTGCAGAGATCTGTGTCAAATGGGGACTATAAAGGAGGGAAGTCTAGTATTTTATATCTGTGAGCATGAATGTGTCTATGTTGGGTCTTAACCAACATGTGCATAAAAGATACTTTCTGCTTTCTATCTGTCCCTTCTTGCTTAGGACCAGAACTGGCCCTGGATGGGAGAAGCCATCTGTTTGCTATTCTTCTCACATACACTGCAGAATATGAGAGACCAAATAAGACTGGGCCTAAACTTTCCTCCTGTTTGGCTTGGTCCCTCCACGGCCTCTTGGCTATTCCTGTAGGATTGTGTGTGAGTGTGTGTTCTCCTCCTGAGGACTCCCACACTGTAGGTGCTTTCCACACACCGCACATATGCTTGTGCATCCGCACACACACAAAGTGCCAGTGTTTTTAAACTTAAGCTTCTCTCTTCCTCTTCCATGATAGTTAAATCACTTCTCTAAATCGCTGCCTGCCTTAGTCCGTTCTCTGCCTTTTTTTCCCCGAAGCTTGAGTGTTTTGCACATTCATATATTCATGTCCTCTCAAAGCAGAGCTGCATTGCATAGGACTGCACAGGACTGTGCCATGTTTAATAGTGTGAGTTTTTTCTCTGACCTTGTCTTCCTTCTCTGTGCATGGTCTAACTCTGTACCCAGAAGACTCTAGTCCGTGAGAAACTCTTCATTCATGCTGGCCATGCTTTAAGAGGATAAAGTAAATGGCATGAAAACGATGACACCCAAGGAAACATTCAGGATTTGGCAGACAGAGCTGGTTGGGCAACCCAACGTCTGAACTGAAAGTTGGTTCATGAGAGGGGAAGAAGGAATAAGGACAGCAACTGTGGCTGCAGGGAGTGTGCTGCTGCCCTTCCCTGTGCGGACATTGGTGTCACGGACTATTGGGGCATTCAAAAGTCAGAGGTGAGGGAAAGACCCTCCTTGCGGATAATTCCTTTTCAATTGGCCTGTTTACTTGTGTTACAGTCAGCTTGTTGTTTTGTCCTCCATTGCTCCACTCCACCGCCCCACAAATCTTCCCCGTGTGATTCTCCCCTGCATAATAGAGCCAGGAATGTTAAACATGCCGTAAGTATCCGGAGACAGATGTTTAAGACCAGCCCGACGATTGAATTAACCTCACCGGTCCTAGGAACAAAAATTATTGGATGAACCGATGAGAAGATAGAAGTGTCAGTATTTAAAAAAGGAAGGTGGGGAGGGAGGGGAGAAGAGTAAACAAATGTATTTGTCCTTAAAACTACTGACGCTCTTGTCCTGAATCCATCTCGAGAGATTATTCTGTGGAAACAAGGCATTGAAAGGATATCACCATTCTAATGCTGAAGCCTAAACCAGGAGTCCTCTGGGTGATGGCTGGTCCCTGCAGAAAGGATGATTTGAGTGCATAGGTATCACCTATTACCAACAGCAGTGGTTTTGTTTGCTTGGTTTTCAATAAATCTATTCCCATAAGTTATTTTTCTCTGTCTGATATGTAATCTGGCCCTTCCGTACACAAATGCTTCACAAGTTTCTCCACAGACATGCAGCTGGCCACATCTGTGCAGAGTTTTGTCATCAGCTCACCAGGTGAATAGGTTTTATTTTTATACATATTTTTAAAGGAACTCTGCCAAGCAATTTGATTTTTTTTCTTTATTCGGTCTTCTGGCCTCAGGGGTTACAGGGTGTGTATATGTGTGTGATGGGGGGGGCTGCCATGAAAGATGCCAAGTGAAGTCCTTAAACTGGAACGAACACGAAGGGCCACGGCTATCGAACAATGCCACGTGAACCCAGTAGAGTTGATCTTGTCTGTAAAGGAGCAGTATGTTCTGCGTTACAAATGTGTGCCCAAAAACAGAAGGTTAGTGTGTTCAAATGCGGGGAGTTGCTGGATTCCCTGTCCTTTATGTATATGGGAAGCGGGTCCTGCATATGTTTCTTTGTTTTAATAGTTGCAGCTAATGTTTATAAAAGAGCTTGTTATTTACATTTTAAGCACTTTAAAGAAATAAAAATTGTTCAAGCTGTTCCTAGACGCTTCTGATTTTTATTGCGGGTCTGTGTCAGTTGGCACTTGGGGAGCGTGGGACTCTAAGCAGATAACTTTTAGTTGGTAAAACAGGGCTAGTTTGCATTGATTCCTTCTTTTAGGAGTGTTGTCTACTTGTTTCTGTTTTATTGAGGCTGAGGGCCCTGCTGTGGAAGAAAGGTGTTTGTACAGGTAGCGTTATAAAGGTGTGGGTTGCAAAAGGAAGCAGCAACAATAACACCAGGTGTATGGGGGAGAGCGCAGAGCATTGAGTGACCCGGTCAAGTTGCTTGGTGGTTCATATAGAACTGAACATGAGACCAAGATGTCCTAGTTCCCTGGCCTTGTTTCCTGTTCTTGGCTCGCCTCTTTCCCACTGCATTGGAGAGAAGCAGGCAAAGCCCAGCCAACCCCTAATGCTTTCTCATGGCCAAAATGCTTTGGAATATGAAGGGGAACTAAAATAACTAAGAGTTGCCCAGCTGAAACCTCCTGCTGCCATCCTTCATATGGCTTGGCTGTGTCTTCACTTAGAACCAGTTCTGGCTCTAACCTGAATGCTGCCACGCTCCACCCTGCTGACCTGCATTTCGTGCTGCTTTAGCTGGAGGAGGTTACGGCTTAGTGCTCAGATGCTGCTTTCATTCAGGCTACCCGCTTTGCCATGAGGGCACAGTTTAAATCACTGGAGTGCCACTAGCTTTCCATTGTCTTCCTATAATTCCTCCCATATGCCCAGAAGAGCAGACGAGTCCTCCCACAGTTCAAGGGGAAAGAATGATGGAGCAGCTCAGCTTACGATGAGTGATGCTGTCAGAGGTACGAAACACCCTGCTG
The DNA here is from genome assembly GCF_001723895.1 of Crocodylus porosus. Classification (NCBI taxonomy): domain Eukaryota; kingdom Metazoa; phylum Chordata; order Crocodylia; family Crocodylidae; genus Crocodylus; species Crocodylus porosus. The sequence continues at coordinate 1,562,580 of NW_017728948.1, read as the reverse complement.
TGTGTTGCTGAGACCAGCCAAGACATTAGTGCAGGTGCACTAATTTGTGCAGGTCAGCTCAGGTGCTGATCAGCAGGGCTAACCACAGAGAAGACCCATCCTCGGTGGCTGGATGTTCAGAGCCAAGGGATAATGACAAACCTTTGTCCTTGTTTTCAAGTGTACTAACAATTTTGCTGCCTGTTATTTCAGACCATGTCCACTTCTACTGGGACGGGGTGTCCATGCTCGGAGAAATCCCTCCTGCGAACCACCAACCTTACCTCTATATCTTGTTAAAGTGATTTGAATCTCTCTCGTGCCCTTGCTGAGGAACAGGAGGTGGCTTTAGATCAGTTTCTCCATGCTGTAGTTTGCTAACAAGCCACTTGCCACCTCAGGTCTGTTCAGGGGTGGATTAAAGCAAAATGGGAGCTGGAGCCACTTGCACCACAGAAACCTTAGCTTAAGAGCAGGTTGCCCTTGCGGTCCCTTATTGGCCCTATGAAGCAGCATTTATTATGCTCAAATGAAGCAAGCTCCTTGGAGGTGCTTGTGAGGCAGAGAGTCTAGACCCCAGTAGAGACCTGGTTGTTCTGCCCCTGATCCCACAGCCTCTGCTTTCATAGTAGAAAGTTGAGAGAGCACAGAAAACATTGGCAAAGCAACTATTTTTAGAGGAGAGGTTTTTTTGATGGAGTGAGAGTTTAATTAAGAACTGCAGGAATGCTATAAAGGGCACTAGCAAGGTCAACAGGTCTTCAGTAGGATGCATGCAGCCCAGCACTTGAGACCATTTATCCCTACGGGAAGAAATCTCTCTTCAGTAGAAGGACAGGATCATTTTTAGTAAGGAAGCTGGCTTGCTTAAAAGCTTCCTGTGGGTTACAGAGCCCATGCTTCAAGTACAGTGTTAAACTAGGGTTGCAATGTGATGAAGTTAGAAGTAGAACAATCTCCACCAAAATGCGAATGTTTAAATGTTTTTTCTGTCTCAGGTGTGTAGCCCACACACTCAATAGCACATTACAGGGCAGGTTATGTACAAGGGATAGCTGAGGAATGCCAAAAAAGTCATGATGCAGAAGATGTCTGCACTGAATATGAAGGACTGTGCAGCTGGGGTCCCAACATTTGCTCATTAAAGACTTAGTCAGTGGAAGTTTTCAGAAGAAAGGGGTAATGTCCTTCCATTTCTAGCCAAACTTAGTGAAGACCTTCTACTCTCCCAAGACCATGCTGTGCTGCTGCATTAATGTGACCCTTAGGAGAAAACAACCGCGTCGGCTCCTTATTTGCAAGGCCATGTGCAACCAAGGCGAGGAGTGATATTTTTAAACCCTAGGTAACTGGTAAAATCTGCCTTTTTACAGCTGTTACCCCATGCAAACAGACTAGGTCTTCAGAAATCAAGAGAACAGTAATAATTCCTCATAATGGAGGCATGTTATATGTCAGGAGCAAGGGTGAGGCACTGCAGCCTCCATCTTTATGTCCTGGGGAAGGAACAACAGGCTTTTATGTTTCCCTATGTGTTTGTGGCAGGGTGGAGGATGCTACTTAGGGCGAGTCTTTCTTGAAGGAGAGGAAAAGGAACTGGTGACTGAACCAATAGCTCTTTGGGAAAACACCGTCGAATGCTCTCTCCTGGCTGTCATTATCAGTAGTAAGTCTGTGTTTGAGCCAGGGTCAGGGTTCAGGGTAAACAGGGATCACAGGACACCTGTGAAAACAGAGGGAGGCTGCAGCCGGGGAAGAGACTGCCCCTGTGAGGCAGCAACATTTACCAAACAAAGAGGGCATTAGAGCAGGGTCCTGCACTGCTTTCAGAGTGACACCCGAGTGTTTGGGCTAAAGCCCGGATGCCATTATTTCAGTCAAAGGCTGAGCTTGCACCAGGTCTCTGCTTTGTCCAGGGCATTTCCCCTCCTGAGCCTTTTCCTACAAGCGTCTTGCTTCTAATCTCGCCCACCTGTTAGGTTATCAATCATCTGTTTTTCTTGCCGAGGCCCTGATTTGTATTCCTCACTTTCTTCTCCTTGCTCTTTAAAACTAGCCTCCTGTTAAGTAAAGGGCTCCTCTGCCTACACCAAGGTGTTTAGTCCTAATCCTAGCGCAATGATCCAAGTGGGATCGTTTTCTGTTTTCTAGCTTGGCACCTGTTTTGATGCGTTACATTAGGGCTGCTCAGGAAGCAGTTTTGGAGGAAACATGATTGTTTAGAGTCAAGAGGAGCAGAACTGACCCCATCTTATCCCCCCTCTCCCCCTTTTCAATGAGCGATTAAAAGACCGGCTTAGCTCTCACCTGCCACAGGGTAAGAGCATGCACATAGACAGTTAGTACAGAGCAGCTGAGGCATGGGAAGTCCTCACCTCCTCTGCATTTGCTGTAATTTGTTTGATGCCCTAAATCAGCAGTCCCTAATCTCTTTCAGTGGCAAACCCACTTGGGGTCTGAGTCTGTCTGCTATTCTTGAATTCCTGTGGAACTCATGACTTCATGCATTAAATGTCATAACTCCTTTCGGGGTCACGGGCCCTGATTTGCAAACCACTGCCTTACTTTCAGACCACCTGAAAACACTGGGTAAATCTCGATCTCTCTTGCACCAGGTACAAGATATGCCAGGGGTCATCATACCAGTGGATAAAAGAGCTTATGGCTGAGAAAACTTTTCCATATAAAGCTTTAGAGCCTGGATCCTATAGTCCTTGAGGAACTGAGGAATCTTTCCTTACCTGGCCAATCCTATGGATATTGCTGAAATGACAATGAGTAAGTAGGTATTGTTGGCTCTTTAGCATGTTTAAAATACCTCTCTTTAATAATCTCAAGTGCTACTTATAGTAGTGGTGATATTTAAAATGCACCATTAGTGTGTGAGGTCCTGGGAAAATGCCAGACTCTTCCCAGAAGAAAGCACAACTCAGCCCTTACTACCCCAAGTAGCACATGATCTAAATGAGATCAACTCAACAATCAGGGGAAGATGAGAGGAAGGTAGAGACTGAGAAGCATATGACAGAGGATACAAACATTGCTAAATGAATTCCTCTACCAGGGAGTTCAAGGAGCGAGCAGGATCGGACTGCTGAAACTCCGGGAGTGTCTGCCCCAGGGTAGCTTGAGAGTACAGGCAGCTCTGGGCTACCCATGCTCTTCCGCCTTTACACATGGATGTCTATTGCAAAATAGTGGCATAAATTAATACTGCTTCTTGTTGTGGACATAGATTTGGGCTTTTGTGGTGTGACAAAGGGCATGGAAGTCTACTTGCTTCCGCTTTTTTTCCTGCCATAAAAAGTTTTATTTCCTCTGCAACCAAAGTTCCTTCTTGAAAGATCTCTTCATAAAATAGGGCTGGAAGGAGACCTCAGGCAGCAACCCCCTGCTCAAGGCAGCATCGAGCTGTCTAAATCACACTAGACATCTAACTTATTTTTAGGCAGACAAGGTTCTTTGGGTAAATGTGATATCTTTTATTAGTTCAGCTTAATAGGTGGGAAAATTGTTCTTTGCAAGCTTTCGGGGACAAACACCCTTCTTCTGGCAGTGCTTTGCTGCTGGTGTTTTGTGTGCTGTCCTGGGTGGAATAGAAGCCAATACACAAAATGCAGGTCTGCAAATGCAGATGCGTGGCAGTGAAGATCCATAACCTATTCTTAAACACTTCATGAACAACCCACTTGCAAAATGACCATGCAAAATGCTGAAAATGTCAACTGTTGTTACAGGTAAATCAGGGAGAGGAGGGTACTGACAGTGTCCTGCTATTGCAAAGGAGGAAGCATCTGTTAAATGTGTCTGAGTGACTTGGTGAAGAGGACTGCCTGGTGCTGCAGAGAAAGGCAAGGCCCCCCCCCCGCCATCCCTGCCAGTCTGACGGGGTAAAATATTAGATGTGCTCAGCTTTTCTTTGATCTTCCAAAGTAGTATGGGAAGGCTGCCTATAAAGTTAGCAGCAGCATGGAAGAAGTAGGAATAAAGAAAGAGCTAAGATTCACGATGAGGGAGAAGGATGATGGGGACTACTGTAATGAATCTATAGATGAGGTTATGATTAATAGAACAGAAGTGAGGGGGAAATGGAGTAAGGACAATGCAACTGTTACCTTGACCTTTTCCCTTTAACTGAACTGCAAGAGAAAGTCAATTCTGCTTTTTTCTTGTTCTACCCAAATGCCATCCCTTCCTTCCCCCTCATCTCACCCACAGCAGGATATTGAGTAACAAGCATGACATTGTCAGCACCAGCTCTCCCTAGCTGGTCATACACTGTGGGCAGGGTCCTTGCTGCAGGGTGTTCATGGGAGCTGTGGCCACCAACACCTTGACCCTTGCTATAACTCCAGTAACAGAATCATCCTGGCCCCCCCCCCAAAAAAAAAAAAAAAAAAAGACCCCCAGCTTTTAAAAACTAGGAGATTTAAGCAGACAATGCAGAGTTCTTTCATTTGCTTTCTGGGCTTTAAGTGTTTTGGTCTGACATTTTTCAAGACTTTATTTGCAACCATAAGGCCTAGGAACGTGCTCATTTTTGGAAGCTGAGACTCTCACAGAATCACTTCACTGCAGGATAAAAAAAGTTCTCTGTGAAGGTGCATCTGTGTAACCCACACTGTCCTCCAAATCACACATGGTATCATGCTCCAGAGTGCATTATAAAGTAGGATGCTCTTCTAAATCTACTTAACAGTGACCACTAAAAATGCTGAGTGGGAAAAGGTTTGGGCTGTTTCCTCTTGTGCTTCTTCATGATGGTTTGAAGGGTTTGCTTGTGTTTTTAATCCTCGTTTTGCTTGTGTTACGCATTTGTTCTTTTTCTACCCTGAAAGTCTATGAAGGCTGGGAGAACTAGTAGAGTTAGGATATATATCCTCCCCCCGCCCCTCAAGTACTTCATAGGTTTTGTAGTTAAACCAGCGTAAAAAAAGATTAGATTTGTAAATAATTCACTTGAAAAATCCCTTTCTCTGCCAATGACTTGGCTTTCAATCAGAAGTGATGTCATCATTCTTAAGTCAGGGGCTTTTGCTCTCTCCATCTTTCATGTCCCCAGCTGTAAAATAAGGTAATGATCATCCACCTCCCTTTATACTTGAGAAATAATGGTAAAGAAGAGTTGGTGTCTAAGTGCTATGTCGACTTGATATTCTGTTGCCAGATTTTGTCAGACCTCGCCTCATTGTCATAGGCTTATGAGAATCGAGCTTGCTTCTGGTCCCGAAATCTCTCTCATGCTTGCACGCACAGCAAACAAGTTGTTAGACCAAGCGTTTAAAACTTTGCGTTAAAATGCTAATTTATATTTGAGCTGTAATATTTGAGCCTTGCCTGCTGTACAAAGAATTGCAATACTTCTTCCAAAGAGATATGACTGCTGGGACCCTGTCGATGGATGGATGCCTTTTGCGCCGTCTGGACAGTGGAGGATTTTAACGTGAGACACCCAATTCTGCAAAAGTCACTGGCTGCTTTTTTGTGAAATTCTTGGGGGTTTTCTGGTACTTTTTTTTGGATCAAAACCAAAAATGTGAAAACCTCCTGAATCCTGAAATACCTGGCTGAAATTGGAAATGTTTCCATTCATCTCCCCTTCCACAGGGACATACAGGAGCTGTAATGTGGCTCCCCCAGACCTGTCTCCACTCCTCAACTGGGTCTTCCCTGACTCGACCTTGGCACCGGGCTCCTTCACATCGCGGCTTTCCCACCACCGTGAAATGAGACCTCAGTTCGTCACGGGAAATATAAATATAATCCCTGCCCGGAGATCATATAGCACCTGAACTACAACTCCCAGGAGGCATCATTGCAGCGTTGAGCAACTGATTTCCACTCCTCTCCTTTTTCAAAATAGAAGGAAACGGACAAAAACTATGCCATTTTTAATTTTGTTCTTTTTTTTTTTATCACAGAAAAGCCCATTTTCTGACCCGTTCGATTTTCTTAGTACTCAGCTCTGCTGCTCCTAATTTTTCTTTGCTATCCTAGTAGCCGGCTAGCAAAGAAAGATCCCTCTCTACTGGATCTTCATCTCCAAGGTCATTCCTGGCCCGTTACTGCTCTCGGGACACCTGATTTATGTCCTCATTAGTCATTTCTGAATGGATACGTTTCCTTCTCTAGGTTAAAAAGAGCCTCAGGAACACCTCGGTGTGCCTCGCTTCCCCAGGATCCTTGGTGTTGTCTCGGTTTGTTCTTAAACATGGACGTGGTGCGATGGCTCAAAGCAAACCAATGTTGGAAATGCAGATACGTGTTCCTGTAGCAATGCGCTATAACGAGGCAGCACGCTATAATATGGCGTTGGCGTCACGGTTTCTGCCAATGGACGCTACAGCGCTGTAGCACGTCACTGCTGGGCCGTGGCCTCAGGGTAGAAAAAGCAGCAGATTTGCCACGCAGGCAGGAAGGTTTTCCCTTTTGCTCCCCTGAGCCGCCGGGGGCACGGCCGTCTGAACCCCGCGCCCTGCGGCTCCTGAAAGGTGGGTCGCCACCCGAATGGAGGCCGCAGCATCAGCAGGTGGAGTCACGGGGTGGGAAACTGTGGGTTGGAAGTGTGGTGCTGTGCTGAGGAAATGGGGTCGTGTTGAGGAAATGGGGCCATAAGTGGGGCCGTGTTGAGGAAATGGGGCCATAAGTGGGGTCGTGTTGAGGAAATGGGGCCATAAGTGGGGTCGTGTGGAGGAAATGGGGTCATAAATGGGGCCATGCTGAGGGAACCAAGCCATAAATCTGGTCATGCTGAGGAAATGGGGCTATAAATGGGGTCATATGGAAGAAATGGGAATGTAAATGAGGCCATGTTGAGGACATGGGGCCACAATTGGGGTCATGTTGAGGAAATGGGAACATAAATGGGACCATGCTGAGGACAAGTTTGGGAAGCACTGCCCTAGCCACCTCCTCAGCCTGAGGGGAGAAACTACATCCCCCACAATGCCCTCGCCTCCCTGCCTACGTGTCCCACAATGCAGCACTCCTCCATAGGCGCTTCTCGCCCCGGGACTTCATTTCCCAGCATCCCTTTCCCCCAGGTTCCATCCCCACCTCTTTCCCTCGCCCCGCCACAGCCACAGACGGGGGAACTACACATCCCAAGATGCCTCCCTGGCCGGCGGGGCTAGGACTCCATCCCCCAGCATGCCCCGCCGCGGCTGCGGTTGGCCGCGGCCAATAGGAACGTCGCACGGGGACGGGCGGGGCGGGGTCGGACCGGGCGGCGGGGGAGGCTGTTTAAAGTGGCGCTCGCGGCGCGAGGGGGATGGCGGAGCTGTCGGACTACCCGCCCTTCCAGCTGGGGAAGCCCCGCTTTGAGCAGGTAGCGCGGCCGGTGGGGAGGAGAGGGAGCTATCCGGGACCGCCCCCCACCTCCGCCCTGGGGGGACGTAGTGTCACCCCCACTGTGGGGAGCCCCCCGCTCCCTCAGCCCCGATTGGTGGGATTCCCCCGCGCTCATTGGCTCCCCGCGGTGTCAATCATTGCGGTTGCTCTGGAGGCGGCTGGGGATTGGTGGTGCGCCCCCCTAAGGGTGGGCGCGTGTGGGCAGCAGGCATCTCTCCAAGCCCTAGGGGTGGGTGTCTGGAGGAGCCCTGGGGAGTCAGCCTCCACTTGCCTCCCAGGGTCTGGGAAATGGGTGCAGCCTTGTTTCACATGCAGTTTGCACCTTGCTCCATAGGATAATCCAGTAGCCCTATTCCCATGGTTGAGCAGCATTGCAGTGGGGTGGGGGTGCTCTCCCCGCCCTGTTCTGAGCCCCCTGGTACGTGGGTAGGAGTGTTGGCAGCACATGAAGGGAAGCGGTTCTTCCCCTCTATTCGGCACTGGGGAGGATACATCCGGAGCCCTGCATCCGCTACCAAAAGGATGTGGACACACTGGAGAATTTGCAGTGAAAATGGTTGTGGGGCTGGGGGATGTGAGTTGTGAGGAGAGGCTGAGGGGAATGGGCTGATTGAGTCTGTGGAAGAGAAGACCAAGGGGGATTGAGTAGCAGCCTTCACCTCCCTGCAGGGGGGTTCAAAGAGGATGGAGCTGGACTGGTCTCAGTGGTGGATGACGGGACAAGGAGCAATGGGCTCAAGCTGCAGCAAGGGAAGTTGAGGTTGGATATTAGGAAAAACTTTCTGACTAGGAGGGTGGTGAAGCACTGGAGAGGCGGTGGACTCTCCGTCCTTGGAGGTGTTTAAGCCCCGGGTAGACAAAGCCTTGGCTGGGATGATGTAGTTGAGGCTGGTCTTGCTTGGAGCAGGGGATTGGACTAGATGTGGCCTCCTGAGCTCACTTCCAGCCCTTATGGTCTCATCCTGTGCTCTTTGTCGGATGCAGTCCTCTCTCCGCTGCTTGTACTTTTGTGATTAAGATGGCTTGGTAAATCACAGAGAGAACAAGTTTGAGATGTACATGACTTTTCCATCCCATTTTCCAGTCAGAAACAGACATCAGATGACTTCATTTATTTATTTTTTTGGAAAGCAGAAAAGCAGGAGTAGTTATTTTATTGCAGAAGAAACACTTCCAGAAGTAGCAAATGTTGGCATGGTTCTTTTAAGCCCAAACCCAAATATAAGTCTTTAAATGCCAGGAAGAGAGTTTTACCCCATGGTCAGATTGGCGCAGACTGGGGAGGGGGTTGCCTTCCTCTGCAGTGCGGGGCCTGGTCTTCCACTTGGGACCTCCTGAGCGTATATTAATAATGTTTTGTAGAAGCAGGACGGTGGCTGCCATGGTTCCCCTGTTTTACCTGTGGTGGGTTCAGGTGTGAGGTCTGTGTTGTGCCGGGGTTGATTTATGTAGAGTTTAGATGATGGCTTTGTATGGGATGGTTTGGACAGGTGATCCTGCCTTGGGCAGGGTCGGACTAGATGTAACCCCTGGACATCCCTTCCAGCCCCCACATCTCCATGCTTCTATGCTGATTTTACTAGAATAGAGCTGAGTTTGTTTTCTTCCCTTTGACTTTGAAACAAACGGGCTAATTTTTCCACCAAACGCCTGGGCGGCCTTGTACAGTTCTGTTTGTTCTCTTTTTAAAATGGCTTTGGGTTGAAATTCAGCACAAAAGTGCAATTGGCTGTGTAAGTGTCTGATTTGTAAATTTCTAAGGAATACACCTGTCCAGCCAGGCTGGACCAGAGCAGAAGCTCATCTTGCTCTGTCCTGTTTCTGACCTTGACAAGTTGGAGATGCTGTAGAGGACAAGTATAAGGAAATGAGGCAGAAAGATCTGCCTGTCAGACCCTTAGTAAATCCTCTCTTACTTTAATGGCCCCCAGTAAACCTATTCTCCATATATTTGTGTAATCCCTTTTTTTGCGCCCAGTTATGATTTTGGCCTCCAAAATCATCCTGTGGCAGTGAGTTCCACCTGTTCAGTATGGATGGTGTAAGACACTGATGGTTGCAGCAGGCAGGGACTAGTGTAAGTAGGGTGGGGTTCCCCCACCTGCCCCCCTGTCACCCAGTCCAGAGCTGGGCTAGGAAGCCCTGTGATAAAAGATGCCAACAGTCTGACCTCAGCCCAGGAGCTGCTTCAGTGCAAGAGCAGGGAGGTTTCTGTGGGAGACTGAGGAGGACCAGCCCCTGGTCTGGTGAAAGCTGGATGATTTTTCTTTTCCTGGATCTCTGCCAGGCTGGGTGGGGAGGATTTTTACCCTCACCCATTATAAAAACCTGTAACTGCTTTGAGGGAGCTGTTCTGGTTCACTGCCTGAAATGGCCACTTAACTATCTAATTGTTTGTTTGCACGATCTCTGTTCTGCCTTGTCAGGTACAGGATTTATGTCTATAAAAGCTCTGTTGATAACCATATGTTGGCTATCCTGATACTGCTTCAGCGCGAACGTGGGAGAGGGACATGCGGAGCATTCAGGAATTTGCAGAAGCATACTGCATGTTGCAGTGCAGGCAGCAGGTCCCTCCATTTCAAATTTTCCCTTCTGGTGGGTGCTAGGTAGGTAGGAAAGTCTGATGCTGACAGAGACCGTGGCCTATGTGAAATACGGAGGCAAAAAAAGCTGGTGTTAGTTTTGGAGCTGGGAGGGTTGAGTTGCATTCACAGCTCTGCCATTTTGCTCCTGCAGAGAGACGGGTGGATTTTGTTCTTTGGAATCTCCTTCGGCTCCTGGGTAATATTTGGCCTACAAAAACTTTCTTACATCTCATACAAATCCAAAAAAAGATCACCTGCAAGATTTCTTTCTTCCCTCCTAGACCATCACAGCAACATCCCCTCAATTGCTGTACCATAGACACTTCTTCTTTGGTAACTATAACCATAAATGTTTTATTCTTTGGAGCAGTCAGGATCTTGTGATAGAGGTGATACCCTTTATTATTTGGAGCATGCTCCAGCAATTGCTAGTTTTGTTTTAACAAGCGAACCAAGAGTTAATGACAAGTCTTGCCTATTCCTTTGACTTATCTGTCTCTGCTCCCCTCTCCTCCTAGCTCATTGGGAACTTGTCACTAAGGCCATAAGGCTTCCAGAGACTTCTTTTTTTTTGCTCTCCCATTTTTAATCTGGACAGGATTGCAGTGTGACAGCGAAGTTGCCAACCAGTTGTCTTGCTAATTGCAGATCTCAGCTACCCTGGACTGGGTTTTGGTTTTGAGTATTTCGTGATATCATGCAAAGTTCAGTTGTTTGATGGCCACCTGCTACCAGAATCTGAGAAGCAAACTTACCTTGCTGCTTCCCTGCTTTGTTTCCCAAAGGAAGGGCAGGATGAACCCAAGACAGGGAGGAAGAGGGGTTGGACAGGGAGGCAGGGGGCCCGGGGAGCTACAGCAAGAACTCGTGTGCAGCAAACGGCGTTTCCACCGTGCCAAGAACCTGCTTGTCTGAATAAACAGCGGGATGTTCAGGGTGACCAGAAAGGCTCTTTAACGTGGGGAAAAGGAGGAGACGCTCCCCAGTCTCCCTTGTAGACACCACAGATGATACCAGGCACACTTGGCAGGCCGTCAGGCACAGAACCAGGCGCATTCTGCTCATTAAGGAGTGATTGTCATTTGCAGCGATGTTTAGCAAAGGATTCAGAAGTGGGTATGGCAGGATGTTAACGATCACGTACGCACTTTAGCAGAGCTGTCCTCGCCTCCCCGGGGCCTGCTGTGAAAGGAGCTGGGTGGGGTGCAGCCACGTGCCAGTGGACGCGTTCCCACGCCAGCAGAAGTTCCCTTGCTGCAGGGCCCTAGGTTAGCAGAAACTGGGCTTGCACTAGGAGTAGAGGTGAACCTCCACCTTCCTCCCCTTTCAACCCCGTTGCAAAGTGACTTGATTCTTGTGGTCCCTGGTATATCTGCTAACCAGTGGCACATGCCTAAGGGGAGGGTACTTGGATGGTGGTGGGGTGCCCAAGACTGGATGGGCAGAGGGTGTACCCACGCTCGAGCAGAGCTGGGGGCTTGGTGGAGATGACCCTCTGCATGTGAGCACGGATAATGTGCCAATGCTTTACCTGCCGTGTCAGGTAGCCCTGCAGATCTAGGTAAGATGGCAGTTAAAAATCCTAGTGAGAGCATCCACTTACCAACAGCAGGAAATGCCGTTTTTTAAATCCCCTCTCGGTTCCCTGGACCTACCCAAAAGGATGGTTTTGTGCTATATTTGATGTGGGTTAAGAGTTCCTTGGTGCAGGGGCCTGCTTGGGAAGGGACATATATAAAGCAATAGGGATCATTATGGCCACATAACATTGCCTGAGATCTACACAAAAAACCTACTTCTTTCTGGTGACATTGTTCTGTCTCTTCATAGAGATGCTGGCTAGCAACAAACTTGTGGCCCTTTTTTAAGTGGAAATCTGAATAAAGCTAGAGATACAGTTGAGCTGTATTAAGAATCTGTGTCCTTGAGGCAAAACCCAAGGAAAGACTGCCTGCTAGGCAAAAAACCCTTCAAGTGACGATCTTGCATTTACCGGAAAGTGGTTCATGGGAGATGAGCTGGTTTTGAGCTCCCTGTTCTTTCTCGGAGCTCGGGGAAGGTTGTTGAACACAATTTAGCATAGCTGAGTGCAGCCCGCTGGGCCCATCTGTACCATTGCAAGTGATGAAGCATCCCCCTTTTTCTCCCCACTTTCTTTTCCAGTTCACCTGCTTTACTGGGATCATGAACTCTGCCAAATTTCCTTGTTGGAATTTGTTCGCTGCCTTCAGATCTAGGTTATGTGGCCTCTTGGGCAAAAGTGGCCTGCTTCTGAGGTAAATGGAGCCAGAAGGAAGTTAATCATCAGAAGAAGCAACTCTACAGGATATAGTAAAATCTCCCAGCAATTATAGACCCACAGTGAATGGAAGTCCTCTTGAAAGCCCCATCCGGGGGACAAGAGCCAGGGGAGAGGTTGAATGGATCTCCCCCAAATGCCTGAAAGCTTGCAGAGAAGAATGTTTTCCAACTATCTGAGTTGGTCTAAGGACATGGGCAGATAAGGTTCTTTGGGTAAATCTGATATCTTTTATTAGACCAACTCAAATAGCTGGAAAAAATTCTTCTTTGCAAGCTTTTGTGCATTCGGGGGAGACCCTCTCCCCTGGCCCTTCTTCTTCAGGAGGGCTGAAGCATAGTGGCTGTAGTACTCGAGGGGATAGGCAGGAGGGCTGCTCCGCATTTTCAAAGCTCAAGGTCTCCCCACTTAGGGAAAGATTGAGAAGAAGCTGATTTTTAGATAGCCCTCTCCCTGTCCAAAGCTGGTGGTAGTGCTGGGAGGAGTGGGCTGCTCCTGAGTGCTTGGGACAACAAATGAGACAACAGAAGGGCTGTGCATCCAAGGTTTACAGCTTGGGATTGGAGTGGGACCCTAAACACAGGACCTTGATAGCACCCATGGGAAGTGCTGGACCTGCCTCATTGGGAGCAGACAAGCTTCTCCTCGTTCATGTGGTTTCTCAATCTTTATTCCTTGCAAAGGCAGCTCATTGTCCCTATCTGAAGACAAGTGATGTGTGCAGCCAGGCTCTAGATCGGGCGCAGATTGTTTGCCAGCCAGGAGCACTTTGCCCCATAAAATACTTCATTAAATTTTAAAGCCAGTGTGAAAGTCCAGTTCCCACTCAAGGCCTCCAAGATTAAAGCTTTCCGCTGTAAATGTATGCGGCAAATAAGGCTCCTCCTCTTCCACAGGCATTATGGGGCCAATGCATTCTTGCATTGTTTTGTTTTTTTAAAGCCTATACCACAAATTATATGTGGCTTCTGAATTACTTTGCTTTATATATGCACCTGAGTCTCTATCTTAAAACCATTTTCAGATGTACTTAAACCCGAGTGTAGCAAAAGCGCCTGTCTGCTGTGTGCATCCATGACCAAAGGGTATTAACCTAGTATCTAAAATCTGTTTAAGGTGAGGCTGGCAGGAGGTCAACAGGCCTTTGCTACTGTCATGTCCAAATGTGGCTCTGAACAAACGCAGAAGACAGGACCTGTGTCTAACCTGACTCTGTCCTGCTCGTGTATTGCTGCTAAAATAAGACTTGTTTGCCTGTTCTCCCTGCTCCAGACCTGGGACTGAGGATGTTGCATGGGGACAGGGGATGCCCTTGGAGCAGGGGTGGGCAAAGTACAGCCCATGGGCTGGATCCAGTAGGGGATACATGGAGAGAGTCTCCCTGGTAGGTCAGCCCAAATAATAGCCCACCCCTGCCTTGGAAGGTCCTTGCTGCTGTATTTCAGGTCTGAAGTGTATTGACTAGAGCAGAGTGGGTACGGTTTATTTTCTGGCAGCTGCTTGAAGAGCGTCACCAGAGCCTGATTCACTCTGACCTTGTTGGACTTCAGTTTACTAGCTTAGTTTTGTGTAGCCAGCCCAGCAGATATTGGATGGTGACACCTTTTTATTGCTGCCAACTTGGGCTGGATTTAAACAAGAGAACTACGGGTCTCAGTCTCCTTGGCAGTAGCTCCTAGATGAGGGGTCTTGGCCAGCCTGAATTCATGAATTGCACAGAAATTCAAGGATAGCCAGTAGGGTTGTAAGCCAGGTTAGGGTCACTGGAAGGGGCTGAGAAACACTGTTCTTTGGCCTTGTACCAGTTTAGTTAAATCGGTGTGAGCCCATGTATGAATTCTTATTTGAGGTTGGAAGTGGTTTATTTTGTTTTGCTTAAGCCTCTTCAGATTTAAACTTCTCTGAAAGAGGTCTGCTTTAAACTCAAGCCTGTCTACTCAGCCTTCTGCACAGGCTTAATTAATTAAATTGGCTTTTAAATAACACCTTCACTTAGGCTGGTGGAACTGCATGTAGGCAAGCTCTGTCTCCTGTTACGTCTCTGCCAAACTAACTGGTTCCCCCCGACTCCGCTTACCTACCCGAGTCCCAAACCTCCAGCCCACCTTTTGTTGGTGAGCAGGCGATTGGCTTAAAGAGGGTGATAACCAAGTGTTGCAATTGCTCATTTATCCACTTTCCTTCTCCTTCCCTCCTAAATTTCCAGAGCCTGCAAGAAGTGTTTTCCTTCTTGTGCTACTTATCTAGAAGCCAGCTGGATCTCGCATGGCCTATAGCACAGTGACTTAATTGAATCGGAGCTGTAATGCACCCCCTTGCTCCCTATGAACCACTGTGCCACGTCAAGGAATTAATATTCCTAGCCACTTTTCAGACCTAAACTCTGCTTGTGGGTTGGTGAGAACAGATACTAAAATAGGCTCAATTAATCACAGCAAAATTGTGTTGTTCGGGTTTTTATTCTTCCAGTGAACTGTTTACTACAACAGCTGCTAAAAGAATAAGATGGGAACCAGACACTCTGTGCCTTTTCTTCTGGTACCCAACGAGCACTGAAGGTCAAGTAAATCTATTAGCATTGTGGTTTTTAAACTGCTTCTTGCATAGAGATAAAATTGTGGGCAATTATTTCCTTACTGGAATCTGCAGCAGGCAGAATTTCAGGTCGCTGGAAACGATGTTTGTCGAAGAAGCTTTAGTTAATGACAGTCTGGGGCTGATTGAAACGTGGCACAAGTGTGCGTGGGAGAGTGATTGGAAATGAGAATACAGCAAGCTCCTGGCACTCTGCAGTGGACAGCTCCACAAGACAAAATTGCTACCACTGCGTTGGCTTTCTCTCCCACCAAATTGGTAGCCAAATTCTCATGCAGGATCCTGCAGGGCAGCTTCAGACCTCGGCTCCTGCAGGTAGCCAAGGCAGCAAGAGCAAAGTGAAACAGCCCAGGATTGTCCTCCTTTGGTTTTGCTGTGCTGTGGGGAAGAGCTATCTTTGTTCTGCTGTGTGCAAGTGGTGCTATTTACTGCACCCTGGTTGCACTTCAGGATTTGCTCTGTATTTGCTGGGAGAAAGCAAAAGACAAAGGGTAGTTCCCAATGTGGTCTTTCATCAGCACCTTGGCATTCAGGCCTGGAACAGTGCCTTAAGTTGCTGAGTTATTAGCTACTGAAATTACTGTAGTAGACAGTGGAATTACTGTACTAACACTTATGCTTTTGGATGGCATAAAAGGCCTTTGCATTCCTCTTTCCACATTCCTCTTTCCAGCTGACAGCAGGCTTCTGTGCCTGACTCTGGAGAGAGGCCAGAGAAGGACTCTCCTATTAAAGGGGGCAGAGTGAGAGAGAAACTTGCACAGTCCAGCAGTGGAAGGGCAAAGAAGGAATCGGACAAGCTGGCTGAAAGAGGTTTCCGTAGGTCATCCAGTCTAACCCCCAGCCTAAGGCAGGATCATCCCTATCCAGGCCATCCCAAACAAATCCATCATCTAACCTCTTAGCAAAACTACGTGGTCAGCCCAGACTGTTTGCCACTAGGGCTTCTTACCGTTGCAAGGGTTTTACAGTGAAGATGTTGAAGTACCAGTGAGTGCATTGGGATAGCTGATCAGTCAGTGTTTCTCTTCTGTTAATTCACCAAGTTCCTAGAGGACTAGTCTGCATCTACCAGTGCAACTGCAGTGCAGAAGTCCAGTTCTGCCTGTCTTGAATTCATTCACACCCAAGGCCCATCTGCAGCCACTGATCTCTCCTTTTGCAGCATCAGAGTTGCACCACTTCTGCTGAGCTGAGCCAGACTTGGCAAAGGCAAGTGAAGTGTCCCATACCTACTGGATGCCATGATCCCTTCCGCACCTGCAACCTTTCCAGGGGGTGCTTTGCCTTCTGGGGGCAGAGCTGCTGTATGGATGTCCACAACCACCAGCAGCATGTAGGTATACGCATGTTCTAGGGCAGGGTTTGGCAACCTCTTGCTGGCATGGGCTGTCCTTTTCAGTCTGATTGCTGGAGGTTGCTGACCCATCCTCTAGGACCTTGGGCATAGTGCCTGTCTTCCCCCAGGTGGTCTGGGAGCAGAACCAGAGAAGTGGAGGCACATCCTCACTGTTTAAAAGTGGCATTAGAGTTGGGATGACCAATGCCAAATAGTGTTAGTTGCGAGGTGGAGGGCAGGAGAAGAATAAGGGAAAACTTGTTGAAAACCTTTTCTGATTCATTTGGTCTCAACTGGAGTAAACTATCTTGTCTTATCAATGACAAAACCTTTTGCAGAGATCAAGTATCATTGGGTGTTTTGGGGCTCTAATGCATTGCCCATACAGTGAAAAAAATACTTGTAACTTCTCAGTTGGTCTAATAAAAGATATCATCTCTGAACCAAGAGTTCTAGATTTTTGCATTTTTATTTATTTATATATATTTTTATTTTTTGGTCCATACAGTCACACCCCCTGCAATGCCACACACATGGCATGAGATGCAATTGTGGGATCGTGCATTAGATCCCATTGCACCTTATTTTTGATGCAGGGAGCCTGGGATCCCTCTGTACCGGTTCCCATGGCTATAAGTCCCGCAGCTGACAGGGCTCCTAGCAGCAGCATCATCCTCCCTACTGCCAGCCCTGCAGCTGATGGGACTCCCTGCCACAGGGGAGCAGCTGGCCACATGTTCAATTAATGGCGTGATAAGAACAAGCTACCAAGTTACTACACGCTTCTTGTTTTATCACACCATTAATTGTTCGACCGTTTAGCTGTGTCGCAATTTAAGGCATGATTAACTGGTTAATCACACCTTAAGTATAACGTGTAGTCAGAGCCTATGAGATGCAACGCCTTGTTCAATCACAGCTGAAAACGGTGGCAGAGTGGATCCTTCAGCGAACGCAGCAAGTCAGCAGTTCTAAGTGCCAGCGTATAATTCGGACCAAATCCTTGTAACCTTACTGATGACTTACCTCTTGCTTTTCATGAAGAAGTTCTGCACTGTGCTTGAAGATGACTCAGACTAGATACGTAATGTCGGTATGAGTGGTGGGGCTATATTTATGGCTGAATAGGCACACTGATTAAAAGTAGGGTGGGAGAGCAAAGCTTAGATCCAATTTGGAGCTGCCCCAGTACTTGAAGGTCAGGATCTGGTGTCTGATGTGAGCATATCAGTGTAAGCATCCACCCTGATTTGCTTTTACACAGCTTCTTTGCCCAAGAGGCTAAATTGGTGGCATTGGAGCCAGAGGCTGTGCCACTCTTGGAAGGATCTTGCAGGACCCCAGTGAAGAATCACTGGTCTACAGCCTGTAAGACGGTGCTGCTCCCTATTCATGTTTGGAAGGTTCCCTTTGGCCTTGGAGTGTTAGAAATGTAACTTTACTTTTACATAAAAGTTTGCTTTTTGCCCAAACTGAAGACTTTTTACCCCTTGATCTGGCAGGGAAAGCATCCCAGTCACCGAATGTAAAAAGAATTTTCAAGCCCTGCTTTTATTTATTTTATTTTGGTTTAGTTTTTGAAAGAAGTATTTTTTTTTTTTTTCCTGATCACTAACTCTCTCGTGTAAGATGCTCCTGGCTTAGTAGTGCCTTCTGTCCACTTGGTTTTTTCCAGCATTAAGTAGTTAAGTTTTGCAACAAGCCTGTGTAATAGAGACAAGATTCCTTGTACTGAAACCGAGACAAAGGAACGAAGCAACTTTCTCCAAAACTCAGGACTTCTAACACCCGCTCCTATCCTCTAATGATCTAACCTGACTGCAGCTAGGGTGCTTCTCTGCCTGGAGCTACACTTTATTTGACTGAGAAAAGCTTGTTTTGGTTATTTCAGAGGGAGCCAAGTTTGTGTGTATGAGGGGGAAGTGTTTTTCACCAATTACGACTTCTTCAGATGCTTGATTAACAAAGCTGCTCTTTAAAATCTTGGCCTGGATGTGGGAGTGACTGAAGCTGAATGCTATTGCTTTGAAGAAACTTTAGTTTAGAGGCAGCAGGTGTTTGTATAGCTCACCCTGTACAGGCAGTACGGTACTAGCCTGAGTCTTAACGCAGCATGGAAGTGGGTCATTCAAATTGACATGTCAGCATGCAAACCCAGCCTGTGCCATTCGTCCATCAGGAAAACCTCCTTTCCACAAAGCAGCAGGTGATCCTGTTTGTTGGAGTCCATGATGAGAGGAGGGACATTCATGAGAACTGGTCTCCGCATTGAGCCTGCCCAGGAAAGCAGCATGTTTGCCTTGCCTTTGGCCAGCAAAGACTGGGCAGGATTCCCACCTCCAAAGCTGATGGAAGAGAGTGCAAGTGGTTAGTGTGAAAAAGCACGTGGTCTTAAAGCAACGTCATCCATCACGCCCCATGAAAGTGTCTTTATGAACTTGGGGGGCAGGTTCTCCACTGCATTGTCCCCTGGCGGGCCCATGAGGAAATGTGGGATTTACGGGAGCTATTGCCAGAGGTCATGACTCCAAGTGGGGTCCCAGTGCTCAGAGAAATTCATTGCAGAAGTCAACATTTGCATGCAAAATGAGGTTGTGAGCCTGCAAGGATTGGAAATTGTTGCATTAAGATTTGGGGTTGGTGTAGACACGCTTCTTCCAGAAACAGGCTTGTGGGACAGCTCTACCTGCCCCACACCAGTTCCCGGGAGATGCCGTGCAGGGTCAGACTGGGAAGGGATGGAGCATAAGCCATCTTTCCTGCCAGCTTTAGGGTTATCGAAGAACCCTAATGAGACATGAGAGCACGCATGTGCTGCAGCCCTTCCCAGCGTAACTGTGCATAATGTGTTTGGAGAAGACTTACTTGCGGGCATCCGGTTGAGAACCATTGAGATAAACTAAAATGGCACAACACTGGTTCTCAAGTGGGAATGCTGCCACATTTGAAGCTGGGGAGGGGTGCCCCAAGTATAAAAAAAAAAATTGAGACCCACTAGCATAGAGGTAACAAATGGAAGGGGGTAGCAGAAGGGGTAACGTGGGTGGACTAGTTTCAGAGTGAAGGGAACAAATCGGCTGGAGTGGATTCTATGCTCCGTCTAGAAACAAAATTTGAATTCCTTGTAATTTCTTTGTGGCATTTACAGTTATTGGAATGATGGCATGTATTGTTTGATATCTACGTTTAACATGCACAGGAGGGCTGAATTATCCCTTGCCTTGCACCTTATCATTTATACCTTCACAATGTGGACATACAGTACTGCCGTTCAGTCCTCTAGCATTTGCACAGACATAAGATGACTCAGGCTCTGGAGAGATTGTGGCCTGGTACCCCTAAAAATCCCCCCACCATTATCTTGTTTAAATCATGCACATTACATTTTGTCTGAATGGCTTTCCTGCTTTTTAAAGCTTTGCTTAACCAACCCAGAAGGAAGAGCAGCGAGAGAAACCCGACAGCAAAATGGTACATGCAGATGAGAGAAAAAGTGACATGACTAATTTCTGTTACATGCGGTTCATTAATGAACAGCTGGGAAGTGCTCAGGTTCTGCAGTGATGAGCGCAGTACAAGAACAACACGTTAAAAATACATTACAATCAAATTACGTTGTAGAGGGAGGGCTATTTTGTCTTTTCTTTTTTGTTTTAATCACCTAATACAAAGCTTTGATTTTTATTTTTATTTTTTTTTAACTATCAGTTTCAGTCTACTTTGCGGATGGTACTTCAGTTGTTGCTTTCTTTTTAAGGAAAGATTTATGTTCTCACTGATTTGATATAACCCTTCAAAACGCATAGATTTATACCTAAACAGTGCTCTTCCACTAGATTTGGTTCATGTTTTTGTGATCTTGGAGAAGGTGCTATGACCATATAACTTGTTTAAGGAGTCCTAAGGTGGCATGTTTTTAGACTCTTACTAAGTTTACACTTCTAGTATGATATGGGAATGATATTGGTTATGTGACAGATCATTTTTTGCTCATAGTTTGCAGAAAGTGTTAGTGTGGTAAGTGGGATTTATACACAGAGCAGCAGCATATAAAACTATTTTATGAAACAAAACAAACTTAAATATTTACTGCATTTAAAACATCTCTGATCAAAACGTATTTCTTATTTACAATTAAACAATTTATAGAATAGTGGGGTTAATTCTAGTCAGTGAATTAAATGGATTATTTCAGGTTGGCCTGGGAAAACTTTCAGGTGTGCCAACGTGAAAGGGATGGGATCTTAAATTCCCACTTATTTAAAGACCTCAAAAAAGATCCCATCTCCTAGGTTACCTAAGCCATTCTTCAAACTTTCACAACTAGTTGATCTCATCCTCACCCTTGTTTTTATTCAGGCTGAATTTCTGACTCTCAGATTTAGCAAAATAAATGCAAACATTTAAGAAGTTTAAAATAAATATAGGCCTGAGCATAATTTCTTAAATTCAGATTCTTAAAAAAAAAAATCTTGTTCTAAAACAAAAAAATTTAAAAAAATCTTAACTTCTCTTAAAAAAAAAAAAAAAAGCTGGATTATTTTTAAATTGTGTATGGTGAGGGTTTTGTTTTTGTTTAAATCAACTTTGCAAAATGCAAGCTCTCAAAGGAAGTGCCAATTTAATGTTGCCTCTGGAGCCTTACTTTGCCTGCCTTGAATATGTATAGATTGCAATAATCCGTTGAATTTCCAGTCCTTCATGAAAAGTATGGTGGGATTAGACTGTTGCTCATTGAAACAGCTATCTGCATTTTCGTAGCAGGGGTAAATTACCTGGCGTTTCCCTGTTCTCATTCTGTAAAACCCTGAACCTTATGGGCTGAAACAAAAAAGAAAATTCTGCCTGAAGTGAACACTTGGTGTGGGATGCTTCAGCCCAAGTGACTAAAATTTGGCAAAGTTTTATAGGCAATTGAAAACAAGGTCTTATAATGGAAACTGTTGGGTGACGTTAACTATAGGCAGTGGCAACACCCCTGACTTCAGCAGATAAAAACCAAACTCAGGAAGAATTAGAGTAGTGGTTCTCAACTAGCTTGGAGTTGGGGCACCCCTCCACAACTCCTTTGAATCTGGCAGTACCCATGGTCCAGAGCCACTGTTGTGCTTCCTCCGTTTATCTCCATGCTTCTCAGCTAGGCTGCTCTGAGTGTCCAGGCACTGTAAAGGGCTGCTGCAGGGTCCCATCTGACCCCATCGGGTGGACAGCACAAAGGCCAGAGCACAGCCTTTCCTGGTCTTGATGCCACGCACTCCTGCTGGGAACAGAGGGGTACAGGACAGTCCCTATTGCTCAATGCACCCGTTTCCATTTGGGGTCGGACTGAGAGAGGCTGTAGGAAGAGTGCAGGCTGCATGCATGACATTTCAGCCTGGCCAATACAGGACTCACGCTGTGGCACCCCTGGATGGGGTTTGCGGCACCCCATTGAGAACCACGGGACTAGAGCAAATGCTGCTTTTTTCCCTTTTAGATTCCCCTGGTGGGAGGGGGAAAGGGAATGGTTGTTGATGAGTTCCCCTGTAAAAGCTTTAGCCCTCTGGCTTTTTGCAGTTGTCTGCACTTTCAGCTGAACAAATAGGTAGCCTGTCTGTGCTGGAGGTGCACTTTGACCTGGATTTGACTAGGTCTTTTAAAGCACTGATGTTGGGACCGCTGCTGAATTGTTCAGCACACGCGCACTTCCCAGAGTGTGGCTGACCAGGAACCGGCGTTCAAAGTCCATTTGACTCAATAAACCCTGTGTTTGGGACTGTGGTGTTCTCTGAATAGGAGAGCAGAGCCAGTAGGTCTCCACCTAATTTGGGAGTTAGGGTGCGACAATATGCATAACAAAGTCATGCCAGCTTTTCACTGTGTTTCTTTCCGGCAATGTTTTGTCCTCATTCCCTACCTTTGCTTTTCTGTTTGTCTTTGTATTGCATGCTCTGCAGAGATTTGTCAGCCTGTATGTCTAGCACCCCTCATGGGGCCCTGATCCCTGCTGGGGCATCTGAGTTCACTAATGGAAACATTTCCTGCTAACAATTCCCGGCCTACTGCTTTTTGCGGAGACCTACTACTCGGTTTAAGTCTTCCTTGCTTTTAAAACCAGCCATTGGCTCACACAAGTATTTTGAGAGTTTATATATGAATAACTACATTGAGTCTTATGCTATGGTTTTGCATCATGAGATGTTTGCGGGGGGCTCTGCTAGCCACTGGAGTGCAGGAGCTATTCAATCCGGACATTAAAGAGCAAAAAACCCCCCAAAAACGCTGAACATAATTTTAAGGGCAGCTTGTTCATTCGACAGCAGGAGAACTTATCATAATTATCGCACTGATGTTGTGAGAAGCTTTTCTAATCTCAGGATTTTCATCTCTGCAGGTGTTCATGTCATAGTCCCTGTGAGATGGTGTCTTGTCCTGCACGTGCCACATTTGGGCTTTGAGTAGGTGGCCAGCATGCATTTTTATTGGATGTCCCATTCAAGAACCTAAGGACAAACATGAACAAACTATCCGATTCCACCCACCTTTTACACACGCATTAAGACTGCTTAATTCCTGTTCTTCCTACTGCTCATGTTGGCTAGCACAGTGGGACCCTGTTTTTGTTGGTCTCTTGGCAGTCCTGTAATACACACACAAATACAGGGGCATCTTCCTTCCAGCACATGTACTGTTAAACACCCTTCCTCACCCTTCACATCAGTTAGGAAACCATTTGCTTCTATTAATGTGTTCAGATCTTAGTGTTTGGTATGGAGGTGTGCCCTAGAAGCTGCAGGTTTCCATGTAGAATATGTCTGGATAACTATGTCCCGGCTGAGCACTGCATTTTCAAGACTTGTAGTCTCTAAAGAGAATGGTGCTGTATGCACTGTTACGATTTTTGATTTCTAGCAATGTGCCAAAATGGTACTTGGTTAAGTAGTTTTGTATACCCTGACCAGCGTTAGTGAAACCTGCAGCCCTGTAAAACCTTTTTAGTACTTTTTGTATTTACTTGCCTACCACGTGCACTGTTTCCCAAAAAGTCAGCCCTCCAAAACCGGAATGCATGCCTGAAGTGGAAAGGCTGATCTCTTTTTCCTTGCTGGAATAGAAAAGCATGGAGACCCTGCTCTCTAACGGCTTTTGGCATGCCTGCTGCTTTGTTCCTGGTGCTTGCTGGGCCAGAGTGGAGTTGTTAAGCTGCTAAGGATTTGGCAGTAGCTTTTTTTATCTTGGTCACCTGAAAGCTAAAAATGAGAGAACTTTAATTAACTTTACCTGTAGTGTGCACTTTGTTTGGTGTGGTCAAGACTGGGCACATCTACACATTCATTAATGCTCCATAATTACAGCGCATTAAATTTTGTACCTGTAATAAATGCGCCATAATCAGCACTACGGCGCATTAGCACAGATAAATGCTTTTTGTGTGATGCTTAATGCCCATTGGACTAATCTACTGCACATTAGCGTGGTTTTTGCCAGCACACTAATGTGCAGTAGAATTAATCCAGTGGGCATTGCGCGTCTCTTATAGATGCGCTCTCTGTCTTGTTTCCTGGTTCTAGTATGTCAGCATAATGCTTGTCTTTTTAAGTCCCGATCCTGCAAGTCCATTCACATGCAGTCCCTTGTAGATTGGTGCCTTCTAGTTTCAAGCTCCTTTAAGGGACAAGTTGGAGAAAAAGAAACCTGAGAAGAGATCTGCATTAGGTTTGGAGAAAACCCGTACGTTTTGACTTCCTGATAGTGACATGGATGCCAGCTTCAAGGCATGCTATGCAGAACCTCAGAGCCTTTGCTGGGTGACCCGCTCACGCTCATCCCTTCACAGCCTTCCATAATGCCCTGGAGTACCCTTTTCCAACCACGTCTTTCTCTCCCTGTTCTCCAGACTTCGTTTTATGGACGATTCCGGCACTTCTTGGATATCATTGACCCACGCACTCTCTTCGTGTCTGAGGTAATGAATATACACATCTTAATCTCTGAAAGTACCATTTCTTAGATGGGAACGTAGGACCTGGGGGGTGGGGGGACTCCAGGGCCATTGTGTCCTTTGAGTTTGGTTTAAAAGAAAATGCTTAAATGCAAGAGTCAAAATCATAAGTGGTGTTCCCTTAATAAGGGCCCCGTTGTATCAAGTGCTAAGGATGTCATTGGGTGCTTAGCACGATTCAAGATTGTTCCATAATGGCACAAAAGCCAGGAAATTGAATCCAGTTCTTCCTGTCCAGCCAGCTGAAGTAAAAATACTTGTTACATACCTCACCTAGCTATTTAAGGTTCTCCAACAATGAGGGAAGATCTGATGTGACATTCCTGGTGGTTTTAAGGTTAAAAAAAATGTAGAAAACTGATTCAAGACGTCTTGCAAGAGGAGCACAAATCCACCTTGATAAAATCTGTTACAGTTATTTGGGAGAAATGCCTGTACAAAATTAATTGTAGTGATCCTTGTCGATCATTTGTGACTCCAGATCCAATTAAATTTGCTTTGAGAGAGAGAGAAAAGCTGTGCTTGCTTTGTCAGTCCCACAGATTCAGCCAGGGATCTGCAACTCAAATGAGGTCTCTGCTGGGTCGTGCATCATTGCCTGAAATAAATGTTCTGCAACTGGAGCTTAGTTAACAGTGCTGCTGATGCTGTGTGAGTCAGAACAGAAAGTAGATCACACCCCTAGTAAAAAAGGTATTTTTTGCCATTCAAGTTAACAGATGTAGCTATGAAGATGCACAGGATCAAATCTTTTTTTGAGTATGAAACTGGCACTTCTACATAGTAATTATCCTGGTTAACTTTTCTGGCTCATGTGTATTTAATTTTATATTGACACGGACTTTTTTGCATATAACATTTCATAAATGTTAATATATTTTTTTCATAAGAAATGTTTCTAATTGGTTTACCTTAAGCAGTGCCGTATGCCACTGTTTAAAGGATGAGACGATGAAAAATGCATACTTTTTTTTTTTCAGTGGCAACTACTCTGCTATCCAATACAAGATATAGATATAGGTATATATTTAATTTTCAGCGCCTGGTACAGGGGTACATTGTACATTAGCAGCTAAACTATCCATTAGTGTCCATGGTGTGCCTTAGTTGTTTGTCTTTTTTTCATACCCTGATGAAAACATACCTGGTAGGCTTTTAAATGTTCTTCTAGAATTGATCGGCTTTCTTCAAAAACATGAGGCTAAGATATATTGGAAAGTTCCTCTCCTTTGGATGTTTGCCCAAGAACACCACAGAGAATAATACTGCAGCTCTTGTGCTATAAAATTGAAGATTATAGCTTCACTTATACAAACACAAGTTCAAATGAAATATGAAATCAATTTTCAAAAGTCGATGTTCTCTGTGTGGAATGATGTCTGTGGAAATAGCCTGCTAGAAAGAGAGAGTTTCAGCTCGCATGGAGATTTCTGCAAGCCATTGAACTAGCAAGATGAAATGGACTGAAAGAGAGGATGACTTGAAAATTCAGTGAAACTTGAGTTGCTGTTTAATGGGAATGTAAGCAGTAGATAAAAACCCCTTCAAATGATGGGGCTGATCCTGTGGCTGTTTTGCACCAAAGTTTGTGTTAATAGATGCAAAGCAATGCATACTGCAAGGATTCCTTTTCCCATGTGCATTTGGGAATGAGTTGGGAATTGTGTGCAAGTTCTGAATTCCAGTTTGACTCTGTGAACTCCTCACATGTGATGGTCTCCACAAGCAAAATGGAGTTTGCAAAGAAAGCACCTTTTCTGCTCTCTTTTTACCTCTCCCTATGATGAAATGCTGAGCTGTAGTATTGCAGGGCTAAGCAGTCTTCCCAAATGGATGGGTAGCTGATGGGGTCAGCTGGAGTGAAGGGGTCATCTGATCAAGGGGACTGGGCATTTATAAAGAAGAGACTTTCCCATTAGCTGTTTCTTATAGAGGAGGAGACCAGAAGCAGAAGGCATCGTGATCCTTAAGGTCAGCAGAGAGCATCCTCCTGCCCGTACCATCTGTGCACCAAGTTCACGTGGCCAGAGTACATGCGAAGTTGTTCCTGGTACTTGCTCCTCAGCTTTGCAACTTCTTCCTCCTTAAAGCCCACCAGAGCCCAAACTTAGACTTTTTTCATAAGTGGTGTAAGGTGTGGCTCAGGCAGGCTGACCGGGGATATTGTTTGGGAAACTGCTTTCTCATGTGGCTTATCTGTTTTTATAACTTCGCTTGTTTTTATTACTCCTGAGCCTTTTCTGGGGATGGTGGCATAGGAATCAAATAAATAAAGGATGTGCAGAAAGAGAAGCTATGAGGGAGACGCGGACTTCAACACCCAAGAGGACTTTATTCAAATCCCAGAGAGTGCTCAAGTGCTAAGGAGAATGAGTCAGGGGTGTTATGTAGGTGTGTGATCATCTTGTCTAGACTTGTATCTTATCTCTCTTGTTCTCTCAAGTAGACCTTGGCAGAGTCTGTGTGCTTCAACTGGCATGTCCCTGGAGTAGTTAGCTGTAGACCAGAGTGCTCATATGGGTATTGCTGTAGGAAATGGCATGCATAAGGAACCAAACTGGGGGAGTATTGGGGGAATCAGCTCTGACTGGGGGGGTAGCCAGAGGCAGAGGAACCATGATGTCCCATTTCTGTGCTGTGGTAACAGTTGATGTCCAAAACTAGTGTTAGACAGGCCAAAGAAAAAGACTGTATAGGAAGTGGAATAGCCCATGGCTTCAGTGTCCTGGGACTCGGACACAGCAGCCTGGTCCATGCCCAGCTTTGGAAACTCTTGTCAAGTTGGGTCTGAGACCTGTGTTGCTGCATGTGCTTTGGGAAACTCACACTGGGAAGGATTTGGATGAACTAAAAAGACATGTGGCTCCTAATTTGCTTGTCTAAGTAAGACCAGAAATGGACCCAAGAAATCCAACTCCTTCTACCCCTCAAACCATTAAAAAAAAAATCCAAAACCTCTCTCTACATTGTGTGTGTGTGTGTGTGTGTGTATATAGTATATAAACTATATATCTCTATATTTCCATGTATCTGAACATACACATAAAAGGAAATTGAATTAAGCTCCCAACTTTTAGAAAGAAATCCCTAGCAGGAATTATTTCCTTTTACTAGTTATAGCAAGGTCCCCTAATTCCTGCTGTTTAGCGACTAGGAGGGTAGCCTTGGAGAGCTGCAGTGCAGAATAGGCTGCTAGGGAACGGTCAGCTGCAGAGAAAAGCATCAGAGCAGATGCGGAGAAGAGCTTCAGGCAGGTATCTACAGCAAGATGCCCTTCAGTATGCCACAAAGGCTGTGCTTTGGCAAATGGGTAAGCTAAGAAGCAAATGGATGACAGCTGGGCAGGCTGCAGGAGGAGTAATGGGCTAAACAGAAACCCCTGGGATCAGTCCGAGGTCAGGTGCCCAGAAAGGGGTGGAGGCCAGCATGCTTCAAGCCTAGGTTCAGGGCCAGGTGGTCAGTCTGGCCCTGAGCTGGAGAGTGGAAAGCACTCCTGAGGGTTGTTGCGAAGGCAGGGGACCTAGCTAGCCCAGGGATCAGGGAAGCCGGAGGGAGACTGGAACCTGCTGGGACCTGAAGCCTCAGGAGACCAGAGGTTTGAGTGCACCTGATAAGTGTGGAGACCATGAGTGGGATGCCTGGTGGGGCTTTCCATGTCATAAAGGTCAAAAGCCCACATAGAGCCCTGCCAGGGTCCTGCATAGGCTAGTGTTGAGGTGGGGCCGGGGTCCTGTGCGATGGTGCCGATGCCCAGATGGTGCCCTGCAAGGATCTGGGACCCAGTGGGCTGTGTGTGCTAGAGCCAAGATGGGGCCAGGGGCCCAGTGCATAAGGAGAGAAGGGGCTGAAGCAAAGACACAGCCTTGCTTGGGCCTGGGACCCAGCAGACTGTGGGCCAAAGCCGAGCAGTTTATCGGCTGAGGGTAATAACCCAGAAAGTCAGGGACTTGAGGGCTGAGACCGGGCTAGGGCCAGAGGGGCTGGGGTAGGCAATTATTTGGGTTGAAGGGCTACTTAAGGAGTTTTAGTGAACTATTGCAGGCTGGCAGAGGGTGCTGACCCAGCCCTGGACTGGGGTGGGTAGTTGATTCTGCCTGGCCCCAGTCCTGTCTGCTTCACACCCACTGCTGGGGCTGTCAGGCAGGTTTGCATGAAGACTGCCCCAGGACCCCTGCATGCAGGCTGTGTTTGGGTAGGTGGATGGGATGCACCCCCAAGCAGGCGCAAAGCGGAGTCTGGGAATGGGACGGGTGGGTGGGGGTTGGGATCAGGTTGTGGCGACAGTGCAGAGCCGGGTCCCGGGGCAGGGCTGTGATATGCTCCTCTTATGTCCCTGCCTGCAGAACTGGTGCCTATTGCAGGGATGTGTGGGGAGCAGATTGCAAGTTTGCCCTGGGCCCTGGTCCCATGCCATCACCACTCCGTAATCCCAGCCCTGGCCCCTGCCTACCTGTCCCGCTCCTGGATGCCGCTCCCCATCTGCCTGCCTGCTCCATATGACTGCCATGGTGGTGGATGCAAGGTAGACAGGCCAGGGTGCCCAGGCAGCGGGGTCAGGTCTGGTGGTGGCAGCAGAACTGACAGTGGCACCTGAGGGATCCGCTGTAGGCTGGATCCAGTCCATGTGCCATATTTTGCCCACCTCTCACATAAGGGAATATATGCAAGGCATGGAGTGGCTTTGAGGGAGGTGGGGGCAGGTGGCCACATTTCAAGCCGTTAAGGCAATTAAGGCCAGGACAGCAATGATGGGGGCAAGTAAACCAGTATACAGCTATGTTCCAGAAGAGGCCAGAATCATCTTTAAATCAACCCCCCTTTAACGTCTCTTGCTGTCCAAAGAGTATCCCATCCCTCTCTAAGTCTCCTGAAGTTTGGCCTGCAGGCTGGACTGATTTTAAGTCAATCAGATCTAAATCATTGATTTAGTATGGTGATTTAAAAGCCTGATTAAATTTATTCATTTTTTTTATCAGCTTTCCCTTTGTATTTTTTTTCTTCTTTTAGGGAAAGGTGTATTTTTCATTGATTGCAACAATTTAAAACATGTTGATTTACAACCGGGTAGTTTTTTACAGTAGGTTTGTATACATTTCCTGGGTACACACAAATATTTGGATTTTCAGAAATCCAACATTTTTAATATGCTATAAAATGGTGAAATATATGTGTGTTCATTAGATGATTAACTCTTTTTGCTCATATTTGTGTCAAGCTGCAGTAAATTGGCAACTTGAATGTAATTAAACACACACAACCAATACTTTGAGTTTATTGAACAAAACTTCCATTTAGACGTAGAAACTTTTTTTTTTTAATCAAAACAGAGTGCACATTTGCAACTAAGTAATCTATTAAACACTAGTATTAACTGTTATAGTATTAGAAGTGTGAACTGTGGTTAGTGGGTTTAAACCAGTTACTCGGGTCACCCTGGGGAAAATTTTCTAGAAATCTTCCCTGCTAACACTTGATTCCTGCTG
>NW_017728948.1:1529228-1532392 GCF_001723895.1 Crocodylus porosus | reverse complement strand
ATAGTATAACCTATTAAAAATAATAATACATGTATGCTTTAGTCTATGCTGTATTAAATTTTGTTTTAAGATGGCTTATTTTAAAAAAGGAAAACAATTATAATTTAAATAAAAATAAATTAAAAGCTGATTTTTAAATGAAGAAAAAAATCCCTCTTTAAAAAAAAAAATCATCATTAAAAATGATCATCGTGGTTTTTAATCCACCATGATGGCTTGTCTGAAGGCTGTGGAACTCCTTGCCACAGGACACAATACTTCCTGCCTATGAGCTTTTAGTTTTATAATATTTTGGTTTTCTTGCATGGTCTTATTCCTGGTTCTTGAGACAGAGCAAAAACTTTTGATGTACCTTGTCCAGCCCATTTAGTTATGCTTTGGCATCTTTTTGTGATTTAGAAGACTTCTTCTTCATATGAAACCTTGTCCATGTCTCTTAATACCCATCACTTTTATTTGTACTCCCCTTTCAAAATCTGGTCTCTTATTTTAAGGTGGGGTGCCAAGCACTGCACTCAAAATGAGAGCAAATCGTTGATTCCTTTATATTTAAAAAACAAACGGACAAAAAAACACACACAATCCACAAACTTTCCTGTATTAATCTCCAGTCCATTCCTTGGCGATCCTAACATTTATCACTTTTTCACTGTGGTATACGTTGATCTATCCATGGTATGGCCAGGTTTCTTCCTAGACGTAATACAGCTGATTTAGAAATACAGGGCTCCTGGCGTGCCTTTGTTTTACAGGTGCAATGGGGTATGATCCCCAGTCCCACACATGCATGGCAGGACAGGGATCAGAAATAAGATCCCAGTTGCACCCTTTCTACTTGCCAGTGCAGGGGGGATCCTGGGATCACAATTCCAAGCTCCGCCTTCATTGGAAATTTTAAGACAGGTGTCCAGAGGTTTGGAGCTGGAGCTGGAATTGGCTGATTTGTTGACCCTGGTCCAGGACCTTCAGGGGCCCTGCTACATGGCATCTTAAATTGAACATGTAAACCAGCCATAAAAAATATTCTGTGTTATACACAGAACCTATATATGGTAGAAGACATAGGAACAGTTGCTTCCTCCCACTTCCACATCCCCCAGTGTATCACTCTGAAATTCAGCACTGATAAATACATCTGCCCTCCAGTCCCTGAGCTTAGATGGAGTCCATTCAAAGTGTCTCAGTCTTCTGTGTGCTAACTATAAACTTTCTACATCACTGTTTGTCCTCATCCTCCGGTTGCTAATATGTCAAGTAGTATTGGACCCAGAACCAAACCTTGAAACATTCAGTTTTTAACCCTTTTTTTCTTCCCCATGATGCAAATTGGTAGTTTAGCTGCGTTTCTTTATGCTTTGTTGAAAGTTTTTGATCGACAATACTTGACCTCCTCACC
This sequence comes from Crocodylus porosus, assembly GCF_001723895.1. Lineage (NCBI taxonomy): Eukaryota > Metazoa > Chordata > Crocodylia > Crocodylidae > Crocodylus > Crocodylus porosus. The sequence continues at coordinate 1,530,996 of NW_017728948.1, read as the reverse complement.
CTCTGAAGTCCTCATCGAACACCTTTTGAAAGGTAAAATAAATTATGCAAATTGACTGACATTCAAAGAAGTCTCATGAATTAATAAGATGTTATTTCCCTCCGAGGAAGCATGCTGGCCAGACCCTATCATATCCCAGCCTTGCAGAGATTCCTTGGCAGATTCCCAGAAAAGGAAAATGCTTTGACCCTTCCTTTAATGTTTTTGGATTGAATTAGATTGAGGCTTTGAGCCATTGGGAGTGCATCATGAAGCCAACACCAACACTTTTCTCCCCTGGGAATCCATCCTGAGAAAACAAGTATTAATAATCATGGATCAGATGAAGTGCTCCTGCATGTACAAAATCTGCTTTGTTGGTCTACCTAGTCACTGCCCTTTATGTGTCTGTTATGATGCTTTGAAACACTCTGGGTGCAGCTAGGGAAAAGACATTCAGTTCTGTTTTATAGTGTAAGTTGTGTAGGAAATCTAGAAAATAAAAGCTAACGAATACACCATCTATGGAAAGCTCTTCCTGTTGACAGATGGCTGCATCTAGGGCTTGGGGTTCTTCCCAGGTTGCCAGTGGATTGCTGTGTCTTGGAGAAGCCCGCTCTCTGAGGGAGAAAGTGGACAAACGAGCTTTGATTATTATTACATTTTCCTAGTGATTTCAGTCAGCACTCCGCCCCCCACCCCTTCTCTTCCCCATTTTCTGGACTGTTGAGCAAGTACCACCTGTCAGGTCAGGCCCTTCTTGGTCTGCTATCTGGCACCATGTAAACCAGTGTAGCCTGGTCCATGGTTGGGTTGTCAGCGACTAAACCAGCACCCCCACCTGGGCTTCCCTGGGTGAGGAGGGTGTGTGGACACCCAGCAGGACTAAAAACAAGACCTGCCAAAGGGCAGATGAGCTCCTTGCAAGCCAATGGCCATCCATACCTGAAGAGGAGATGGGCACCACCAGGTCACTCTGCCCACCAGTGATGCACAGCAACTCAACTGGGGGTGCTGCAGCATCTAAGGTGCCCTGACAGTTGCAGTGGCCTCGGGATTGACTTGAGCAACTACCTTGCCATGCTTCTAGATGCAACAGCGCTGACCCATGGTTTTGTCCAGCCCACTGATGATTTTTTGAAGAGCTTTAAGCAGAAAGTGACTATGCAGCTACCAAAGCTGCAAGAACATATGTTTCCAGATCACAGCATTGTCGGAATAAATCTGGGCTTCTGAGGATGCAGGTTCTTAATGCTTATTTAGGGTCTTGCTTCTTCAAGGCTTTCAAATAGTTATCTCCCCTGTGAGGCAGGCAATGAGCATTATACGATATGATAACTGCACTTTTAAAGTAGTGAAATGATAACAAGACAGTACCTGGTCCTTGCACAAGAAGTGGCACAGAAGACTTGAGGTTTCTGTTCTCCAATTCTAGACTATGCTGATCTTTAAGTCCAAAACCCACATCGGTTCATTTAAAAATATGGATTTCATAGATTTCATAGACACTTGGGCTGGAAGGGACCCTGGAGGATCATCAAGTGCAGCCTCCTGCCCAGGCGTTTAAAGTGGGTGTTTGAACCACCTCTGGTGGCAGTCTATTCCAAACCTTGGGGGCTCAGACAGTAAAGAAATTTTTTCTTATGTCCAGCCTGAATCGGTCGTGGTGGAGTTTGTGACTGTTCGATGTTGTCATTCCTTGGGGCGCTCTGGTGAACAGACATGTTCCCTAGATCCTGGTGAACACCCCTAATAAACTTATAGGTGGCCATCAAATCGCCCGAGCCTG
>NW_017728948.1:1518790-1527764 GCF_001723895.1 Crocodylus porosus | reverse complement strand
GGACGTCATTCTCCCCTTGTACTTGGCCTTAGTGGGGCAACAGCTGGAGTACTGCATCCAGTTTTGGGCTCCACAATTCAAAACGGATGTGGAGAAGCTTGAGATATGACATCAATCTCTTCCCCTTTGTCCAGGCGATAGGTTACCTGGTCATAGAAGGAAATGAGATGTGGGTAAGTCTTGCTTGACCAAACAAACCCATGCTGGGTATCTTTCAGGATATTGCCTTCAGCTAGTCTGTTAAGGATGGCCTCCTTGATAATCTTTTCCAAGACCTTCCCCAGGATAGAGGTCAGGCTGATGGGCCTGTAGTTTGCCGGATCTACTTTCCTCCCTTTCTTGAAGATCGTTTCCCATTGTGCCTATCTAGTAGAGATTTGTGTGTCAGGATTAGCTAACGTTGCAGGTAAGCCTTAAAGAAAAGGGATTCCCTATGTGCTAATTTATTTAATGATTGATATATATATTTATATTTTCTCCCCTGATTAAACTTGTCTTGGCAGCAACACATTTCAAACTTTTCCAATAAGCAGAAAATGTGCTATCACTAAGATTTGAGCCTGCCTAGCTTTCCCTTCTAGGCCATGAGAAACCCCTTGTGGGGTGCTATGCCTATTTTCTGAAAAGTGTGAGGTTAAAATGATTGGAATAATACTTTTAATTGCTATGTAATTAAGCTCCATCGGAGAAGCAGTGGGGATCAGCAGGTATTTTTATAAAGCTGACTTACTCCATGTGACATTAGCCTGGACAGACTGTTAACACACTGCAGGAAGCTCCTTCATTTGGAGAACACCGTGGGTCTTATAACCTGAAGCAGAAATAAAATGAGAATTAAGTCAAGTTGTATTTGCAGCAGCTGTTTTTAAACTGTCTTCTCCTGAAGAAGAAATCTCTCTCTGGACTAGTAGTCTTTTTAAAGGACTTAATCCTGCACGGTCCAGGGTAGAATTGGGATCAGAGCTATGTAACTGATATGAACAATCCTTTCTTACTCAGCAGATTGCCTGGCTGTGCTTATTCAGCATCACATCTGCTGGCTTTACTTAACAAAAAAGTTTCTGGCTCTATTGCTGTGGATCCAGTACAATAGATCCAGATGGATGCAAGTCTGTCTTGTGTCTCATCGTGAAAAATGGGACCTTCAGTAATTTCTGGTTTTCTCAGAGCACAACTGGACTTTCAGGACCCTGGCTGACTGAGAGGTGCTGGCAACTAGGAGCAGCACCTTCCTGCTTGTACCCAGGCCGCTCAGAGCTGAAGCTCACCCCTGCAGAATGCCAGCACAGGGCACAAGCATCACATAAGTCGGGCTTAAACTCGGGGCTTGTTTTGCCAAGCAAAACCAAAGTGGTCCATGCCGTAGGGTGACGTTCACCATGTGAGTGGAGCTAGCATTAGTAACAAGTACGAAACTTGCCATTTTCCTACCTGTAAAGTTCCTCTTCGTATTGACTCCTATAACAGTAACGCTGGAGGGATCTCTCTTTGTGTTGGCTGTAACTGCAGTTCAGGTGTGCCTGTGTGGCTTTTCAGCATGATATGGGTAGCGCTGTACAACAAGAGCTTTCTTTCCAGGAGCTGTAAAATGGATGCTTCAGAGACCCCACAGTGAATTCTCCTGTTAGCTTCACCAGTATAAATCTGAAATGCTTCCCTTGAAACATGCATATGCTCCTCCCCTTCCCCCAGGGGTTTCTCGCCAGGGCTCTTCAAAAATAAATCTTGGTCATGGATGGTCCATCACTGCCTTGGGATAGGAGACAAAGGGACAGGTCTTGGTCTTATGGAAGTCATAGATTCGCAGAAGTTTAGGGCTGGACGGGACCTTGTGAGATCATCAGGTCCAGTCCCCGCTGCTCTGGGCAGGAAAGACTGCTGGGGTCAATAATCATTGCAAAGCTCTCTTTAGTGGGTATTAGGGGATCTGGATAGTCTGTGTACTAGTACTCCGTACGATGCAAAGCTTGAAGGGCTGTTTAGAGAGATCTCCAAGAGAGCTTCCCAGTGGACACTTATGGCTGCTGGATCTAAAGCACATTGGAGGTTTGGGCTTCCTAGGCTGCGCCTGGGTAGTGCACTGGCATATGTCTGGGCTACAGATGGTCTTTCCAGCATACCTTCCTGAAACCTTTAGTCTGAATGCATAGGCCTTGACTGGTGACTCCTCAGTAGCTTAAGCACATGCTTTCTCTGAGATCCAACCTGGTGGGCACTGCCTTACAGTTTACATACAGGGCACTCTAATTGTACATACGGGCCAAGCACATATTGCTCAGAGGCCGTAATGCATGCCAGTCCATTCACAGCCTGCTGCTTAGGATATAACAGACCTAACTTAACTGCTTTTTGGATAAATCATAGCACCTTTCAACCTAGTTGGCTCTCTGTACTTTGTTTAACTCCATAATAACTGATCCCAGAAAAGGTGAAGGGGAAGTGTCTGTCAAAAGGCTGCTGTTGGAAGCTTTGATCATAGCCAAAGCCAACCGTACATGTCAATGGATTATTCTGTACCTAACGAGCATCGCAACTGCTGTTAGAGCTGCGGTACTAGCTGCCCACAACCTGAACAGCTTTCAGCATTTTCGATGCTTCTCATAGCAATTGTGAAACAGGCTGTTAGAAGTCTTGAATAATAAAAGCTGGTCAGTTTGTGGGCAGCTAATACCACAGCAGTGACAGCAATCGTGGTGGGTTGTTCTGTGCTTAATGAGCGTTGCTTGTATTTTAAGTTTGTGTAAATGCCTAAGCATTTTTTTTCACTCCCAAGACTGTACACTTAAAGGGTGTGCACTGAATGCGTGATGTTGAAACACCTAACACAGAGACTTGCATTATCAGAATGAATAAAATGTTCGTGTCTGTACGACAGTAAGTATTTTGTGTGAATCTTTGGTTTCTCTGGTACTCCTTAGTGGTGTTTTTTTGACAGGAATGAAAGGGTCGAGCTGAGTCTCTTGTGTCCACAATCCTTCCTCACCTGTGCATGGCTTCTACTCCAAATGCCAGCTGAGTCTGTGCTGCTTTTTTTTGCACATTTTAAAATGGCCAGCGGGGAACCCTTTCTTTTATAACCTCTGTTTGTCTGATGGCTCCCTGATCAGCGTAAACAGGTAATTAGTTGTCGGCAAGCACTTGCTAAGCAACAAGGAATTGGACTGAGGCAGAGGCATCCTTTTGTCAGATGTTCAAAGCTTTTGGTTACTGCTGTAATATATAGTGGATCTGGGAGGCTTGGTATTCCTTACTCATTCCTGACCCATCCAGTCCCCTGTGAGTGAGTGGAGCTGTAGCCTGAGCCTAGCTTATTGTTTCATAGCTAATTTTAAGTGTTCTAGCATCCATCTGGCTATTCATGTGGTCTTAAATGGCTGTGCCTTCTGGGGATATATGATCATGAGTGGTCCAAGTGTTGAGACTGTTCAAGTAGGAGATGCCCTAGATCAGGGGTGGACAAAATGCAGCCCATGGGCCAGATGTGGCCTGCCAAGCCATTCTATCCGGCCCGTGGGGCCCCTAAGAAATTTAGAAAAGTAATATGTTATGCAGCCCTCGATGGCTTGCCAAAACTCAGTAAACGGATATCTGCCCAAAATAATTGTCTGCCCCTGCCCTAGGTGCAGCCTTCTTCTCCCTCCCCCTCCCCATGGTATAACAGCATTATCTTCAGCATTGTTTTAACATATTCATAAGTTATCTAGATAAGGGGGTGAGCAGTGAAGTGGCCAAATTTGCAGATGATAGAATTAGTCCAAGTGGTCAAGACCAGAGCAGACTGCAAGGAACTACAGAAAGATTTGGCTCTATTGAGTGAATGGGCAACTAAATAGCAGATGAAATTCAGTGTTGATGAGCAAAAATAACCCAGACTATACATACCTATGACAGCTTTACATTTTGCTGTTTCCGCACAGGAAAGAGATCTGGGGGTCATTGTGGGCTGTTCACTAAAAATACCAGCTCAGTGTTCAGTAGCCATCCAAAAGACGAACAAAATGATAGGGATTATGAAGAAGGGACTTGGAAGCAAAACTGAAAGTATCATGATGCCACTTTTATAAATCCATGGTGCATCCAACCTTGAATACTGCACTCAGTTTTGGTCCCAGTATCTCAGAAAGGATATACAGAAATTTAGAGACTGTGTATACAGAAGAGCAACAAGGATAATTTAGTGGCATGGAGGGGCTTGCATATGGGGAGAGACTAAAGAGGTTGAACCTGTTCAGTTCAGAAAAGAGATGCTTGAGAGGGCGTATGATAAGGGTTTACAGATGGTGAATGATGAAGAGGAAGTAGAGATTTATTATTTACTGTCTTGCTCAATACAAGAACTAGGGATTACAAAATGACGCTAGTAGGTTGTAAGTTTAAAACGAACAAAAGGAAGTTCTTTTTCACACAGTATGTCATTAAAATGTGGAACTCGTTGCCACCAGATGCTGTGGGAGCTGACAGTTTACTCTGATGCAAAAAGGGATTGGACAGATTCTCGGAGGAAAGGAGCATCAGTAGCTATTGAACATGGGAGTGAGGGGCCCAGCTTTTGAATGGGGACTTCTTAGACCCTAAATGCTGGAGGCTGCGAGTGGGAGAGGAACAGTGGAGAAAACCTGATTGGAAGCAATTCACTCTCCTATTCAGCATCAGGATATTGGCTGAGATAGACTTATGATCTGACCCAAGATGTGGCAGTTCTTATGCTGCTCTTATGATTTATTTGTGTGTGCTCCAATGCCTTTAACTTCTCTGCTGCTGATGCTGCCTCCCAGAACTGACCTCGGTGAGTGTTCACTTCCCAGAAGCAATATTTAAATTTATTCAGTGTAAAAATTGGCTTTATAGGGTGGCTCAAGCCTGTTTTGCAAGCCAGAGAAAATGGCTTACCTGTATGCTGTAGGCCTGAGGCTCAATCACAAGGCAGAAGTCAGCCTGCCGTGAGAGTTAAGTGGCTGGTCCCAGTGATGCGTCAAGACTGATGTACCCAAGCAGCGCATGTATACAGGTGCATGTGTCCTTTGCAGGTTTCTGTGAACGTGCTTGTCATTGTCCCCTACCTGCTTTGTGCAGGGGCTTGTTCTGAGGCAGAATTTCTGGTTATTTCAGAGCGTGCTTAAATCCAAGTGCATTCGGGAGTATTGTGAAGGAAAATAGCATCGATTGAAGGGAAGATGAGATTCCAGTAAACAGTGGCATTAGGAGGGTAATGTTGGGTGGTTCGTGCTAATTTCCTGGAACAAGAGGCCTGAGTGTGATCAAAGCAAAGCCAGCAGCTGGCATTGTCCTCAGCCTTAGCCTGATCAAATGTATTGCATCAAGTCCTGGGGTAGTTTAGCTATTTCTACCCCATCGTTGCAAATGTATTGCATCAAAAAACACTGAGATTAGGCAGAGCTGTTCTAAGGACTGCTCTGAGGTCAGCAGTAAAACCAATAACCTGTAGAAAAAGAAAGAAACCAAGGGCATACAGCAATAAGTGACTTCAGCTACAAGTGTGGGATACAAATGCTGCCTGGCTGGCATGCATGGCATATACTGTGAAGACAAGGTAAAGCTGTGCATTAATTACCATTGGCAGATTCAACAACAAAAGGTAACTGTCGATCCTTTTGTGCATATTCAATACACGTGTATATCTCGCACCTAGCAAGTAAATGTAACACAAGGTGTATCTGGGAGAGCTGGCACCCTTGGGTGCTACAGTGGAGGTAGGGGAACTTGAGGTTTTGCCATGGAGAATGGAATGGGAGTAGGATGTTGCAACAGCCAGATGATCGGTCCCCTGGCCATGTGGACTGCAGATTTATGTGTTGAGCAACGATGCAAAGCCCTTAATTCAGCAGTGGCTGCAGGGCCAGGAAGGGTTAACCTGCCTGTCAGTGGGGAAGCAGAGCAGGGGCAGGCATGAGACCCCTGCCTCCATTGCAGCACCTGGCTTTACTGAGTATAATAAGCCCAATGCTATCCCCAACAACCAGCTGTAGGAAAGCTAAACTGGGCAGAAACTACCATAAGTGTCATAAATAATACTCCTATCTCCTATGCAGTGTTTTTTGTAGACTTTCATCCTGGTTGCAATAAAAATCCTGGGGTAGTTTAGCTATTACTACCCCATCATTGCAACGCTTGGGAGCTGGGCTGAAGTGGGTGCCAAGGCGCGTGGTTGACAGCTCAGAGACTGAAGTTTGAGGCTATAGCAGATGCACTCACAGGGCAGCTGTGTCAGATCCCAACGAATCTGCTAAATAGCTTGTCACAAGAACACAAAAAAGGAAGGATCGCAATACTTTGTGGATTTAGGGCTGGGATAGAAGTGCGAGTTAGCATGATTGGGGTGATGCATAGCTTACCTCTACTAGCAACATCCTACTCTGTCTTTTAGGTGCCTAAATATGATCCTCTTCCATCCTGACAACCCATTGACACAAGGTGGGTGGGCCCTCCTCCTCCTCACTGTTTTCTTGTGATTTAGTCTTACTGCTAAGATGAGAGCATGTTGCATCCACTTTTGCATTAATAGGATTTCTCAGGGACTCGAGCATGGTGGAACAAGCTTGTACTTGCGTGCCTAATAGGCGGAATGGGATTTGGCCCTCCGTGTCCTGGTTTTCAGAGAGATGAATAATGGATGCTCTCAACATTTAGAAGGGCACGAGGCGTTGCCTGTCCGCCTTAACCCTGCACGAGCAACGTTTTGGGGGCAGTGGATATTTGATTAATACAGTCTGAACAGCTCTAAAGCCAAATGGCTTATGTTTTTTGCTTGTTACATGATGCTCTTCAGTTCTCTTCTGCCTTCTGCAATCTTTAGAAATGTTTGGCAGTTTTGTCCTGGAACACTTTCCTTTAAAGAGGGCCTTTTTTCCCTGCTAAGGCTGCAATTTTTTAGAGCAAAAATTGGGCTTTTTTGTTTCTGTTTGTTACCGTACTAAACAAGATGGGATCTGGCCAGGGTTGTTATAGTAACTACTAAGATTTCCTCAAGAGAAGAGGAAAAAATAGAACACAGGCCCATTCATTTATTACTTTAGGTTTTCATTCAAAGTTGCATGCTGTTCTGTGTAGATAATTTGCAAGGCGCACAGGGTAGGTAACTTCCAGCGACAAAAACACATACGAATAATGAATCTGAATGGCTCTCCACAGTGTTGAGTTTGCAATATGATCGCTTTGGAGGAAACGCTGGTTTTTGTTCAGGTGTTTTTGGTTTTTCACTTTTGGAGCTTGGGTTGCCATGTCATTCTCCTGACATCTTCCTCCTTTATACCCATCATAAATTAATTGTCTTGGGAAGAAGCGAATTGCAGAAGCCAGCTCCTGTAATGGTAAAAACACAAAAGCCGCAACCTTTTTCTAAATGTCTCTGAGCCCCTTTTTCTCAAAAGCCGTTGCCAGTGTTTTTGCATGCACCAAACTGCCCTTTATTTAAAAACAAACAAACCAAAAAACCCCCCAACAACAACCAAAAAACAAATTAATTCTAGTAAGAGAAAATTGGTAACATGAACAGAATATTCATTAAAATTCTCATATTTTGTCTTCTTAGAGTGTGGCATAAATTCCAAAATTATGTGGTTTTAATAACTGTCATTTTTAAAGACTTCATAGGAAAACTCTACAGAACTTTCCACATAGAGTCACAGCCCGTACGTCTCTGGTGATGGGACTCACCAGCATGGCTTTATTAAAAATAAATAAATAAATAAATAATTTCTCTCCTTAAGATTTATAATCAGAACCAGAAGGTCCAGAACAAAAGCAACAAACTTTTCTGCACGTTCCTCTTGTGTAGGTAGTGCTTTTGAGATCTTTGACAAATGACAACTTGTATACATGAGCACTGAAGGGGTCTCGCATCTTAGTATTTAATTGCTGTTATGTGCATTTTTTTAAAGAAATCTGTTCCTTCCAAGGAAAAAAAAACTTCCAGGAAAAGACTCTTGGCCCCTCACTCGTGATTCAAACTGATTGACTATGATGGGCTGACTCTTTGGTTAATGGCGAGAGGAGCATTTTAAAGTATGGGTCTCATCTGTTCCAGCTGTGCCAAGAGTGGTGCACAGCCTGGCTATGGGGGCAGTCCATAGCCTTCGGGACAGGATGCAGTGTGTCCCTCTCCTATTCCTGATGCCCCCTGTACACCTTGCTCCCATGCAATGTAATCGTTAGGCACGCTTGTTGTCATAGTGACTTCAGATGACTGCACTAAAACACACTCTAAATACTGCAAAATACACTCAAAACGTGCTGTAAAATACTCCCCTAAAATATGCTCCAGCACGCAACCCGGACTAAAATCATAAGATCTCTAGGATGCTTCTGAATGATCCTGGAGAAAGTGGGCAGGCGCTGGAGAGATTTTACATCCGACTTGTGTTGTCTGGGAGGAGACCAAGGATGACCAGATGGCACGCCTTGAAAACCATACATTAAATAAATATATATTGATTGACTTGAATATCACCTGTGGCTGCTTATTAATATTCGAGTAAGCCAAAAGGGGCTGCTAGTAAAAATTAGGTAAAAAGTGGCTGGAGAAAAGATGTCTCTGAGACCAGTGCCTAAAGCCTTGGAGAGAGCAGTGACTGGACTGGTAGTAAGATGTCTCCAGTAAAGTTAACAAGCTTATTTTGCAAAGTAAGAGACCTTAATACTGACAGAAGCTAGAGGAAACATCTTACCTGTTTATAGAGAGAGCCTGAATCAATTGCCAGGAGTTGATCAGGAACAAGCCCAGACGAAGAGAGGTTGTTTGAAGGGGACTATGAAGTGGTTGAGCTGGCCCAGTAGCATTAGGGGGAGTGATGAAGGTCTAGGTATCTAAACCTACATATAGACACGTTTTTAAAATCCTCATGCACTTGTACTACACAGTGTTTCTACTGTTTAGAAAAGAATTGCATCTTGTTTTGGAAAGACTGTTTTTCCCGTGTACTTCCCAAGCAGCAAAACTCTCTAGACCTGTTGGATC
>NW_017728948.1:1516955-1518690 GCF_001723895.1 Crocodylus porosus | reverse complement strand
AGGGTTGGAAGGGGCCTCGGAGATTGCAGCTAGTCCAACCCCCTGCTCCAAGCAGGACCAGCCGCAACTACATCATCCCAGCCAAGGCTTTGTCTAGCTGGGTCTTAAACACCTCCAAGGATGGAGACTGTACCACCACCTCTCTGTGGAGCCCGTTCCAGTGTTTTACTACCCTCCTCGGGAGAGAGTTTTTCCTAATATCCAAACTCAACTTCCCTACCTGCAACTTGAGCCTATTGCTCCTTGTCCTGCCATCTGCCCCCACTGACAACAGTCCAGCTCCATCCTCTTTGCAGCCCCCCTGCAGGGAGGTGAAGGCTGCTATTCAGTCCCCCTCGGTCTTCTGTTCTGCAGACTCAGCCCATTTCCCTCAGCCTCTCTTCACCAGTTATGTCCCTCAGCCCCTCGACCATTTTTGTTGCCCTCTGCTGGATTCTTTCCAATTTGTCTACATCCTTTATGTAGTGGGGGACCTATAACTGGATTTAAAGATTATGGTCTTGTAAATAGGGGACCCAAACCTGGATTTGTAGATCATGGTCTACAAGTTGGAGAATTGTGTGGTTCTGCCCCAAGAGTGGAAAGCTGTAGGGGTTTGCTCAATGCAGCTAGCTTGGAGACAGCACCCCCCTGGAAAGCATGCGTAAAGAGAAGGTGGCTCCAACAGTCACGTTTCTTTAAGGTTGTTGAAACCTTTCCTGGATTCTTTCTTTCTTCATGTCTTCTGAAATTAAGCCTCATTAGGTTACTTTGCAAAGACTGCCCACTTTTGCGCTTTCTTATTAGCAGCTATTCAACAAGAGCTAGTGAGGTATGTAATACATGTTCACATATTTTTCTCCCCTGGTATAAAATTAGCTTAGCGTATGCAAAAATGGGCAGGAATCCAACCACAACACATTTGCTCTGTAGAGTGGTTGGACTGCCACTTCTTCAAGTGCTTTGTGTACGGCATGTTTTAAAGGCACTAGTCATTCACTTATTGCCAATTGCAGGTTGGCGTAACTGCTGGTATTTCCAAGAAAACAACAACGTATTCTTTGATGTTTGCAATGAAAAGGAGGAAAAATAATCTCCTTGCAATTAGTCTAACCCACAGAAGTCCAAGCTAGGCTGTAATGATACTTGCCTAATTTGCAGGGTTGTTGTGAGTAGCAAGCTCATTAATGGTTGTGAGGTGCTCTGGCACAATGGTGATAAGAGCCCTAAGTACCTACGTAGCTTATAATCAGATTTCATAATATCCAGCAAAAATGTTCTACATTTTCAAGCATTCCAAGCAGTCAACATAACTGCTCCAACAGCACAGGGCTGTTTATAAGTTACTTAAGGGATTTTAGTCTATCAGCCTTGAATTTCCAGCATGGGTATCCTTCCCGCAGCTAGGCAGTCTCAATGATGTGCCTGTTTTTAAATAATTGTGAAGCACTTTGCATGTCCTGTGACATTTTCTACAGCCTTGCTCCAACTCTGTTTGGATTCTCTGGCCAAGCACTTAGCCACTTAAATCAGCACACGCAGCTTGACTCGTTCTTCGGCAGGTTGGACTAATTAAGAGATTTTTTTTCTCCCCCCCTCCCCTTTTCATTGCCAAGATCAAAAGAATCGGCCTCTGCGTGTCTCATTTCAGAGCTTGAACGATGAGATTATTCTTCCCTTTTTTACTTGGCTATATAATCTGAAAACAAATGGATCTCTCTGCTGGTCCGTCAGCAACGTGCAACTGCCCAGCTGT
>NW_017728948.1:1515385-1516475 GCF_001723895.1 Crocodylus porosus | reverse complement strand
CGAGGCAAAGAAAGGGAGAATGACTCTACCCCAGGGGAAGGGGAGTCTGACAGGGATGCATCCTGGGTTCCAGTCCCTGCCCAAGGGCTGTCTGTGATTTTTTGGAATGATTTGTTTTTCACCTAAAATGCGTATAGAGTCCAGGTGAGTGTCCTGACTGCTCTTTCTCCCTCTTGCTCCCTCTCGTATCTTGGATATATTGGGTTTTGCTCTCACTCCTTCACATCAGCATTAAGCAGGGTCACTGCATTAGCTTCAGTGCATTTGATGGCAGAAACTACACTGACTAAACTACATTGCCTTATGCAGATGTTGCTGGGAGCAGACTCAGACTCTGTACAGCATTCATAATAGTTAAGAGCTGATTTTGATTTCGCAGCAGTGACTGTGCATGTGTGTTTTTGGGGGGTGCAGGTTCTTTTTTCCCCAAGGATCTAAATGATGTCTATTAGCTCTTACTATACTTTTGAAGGCCTCATCTTTCAATCCTGTAGTCCTTATGGAAGAAAGCTCCCTCCAGTTGGCGTTTGATAGTTTCTGGAGATCATGTTTGATGCGTGGCGTGACCAGGTTTCTTGCAAGTACTTCACCAGTTGTACTGTGGCTGTGTTGTCTCCTGGGGAAGACGAATCAGGTTCATCACAGTAAGTGTGAGGTCTTCAGGTAGACACGTGTTTGGCGCTGCTAGTTATGGCAGCTCCATTTGGGTTCAGTTTTTTACGTGTACGCCATGTTCTGGTGGAAGATGATGTGTTCTGTTTCCAAAGGAGTTTTTAGTACAGATCAAATACAGATAATACATGCATTTTATATAAAGACACGCCCATCCTTGGGACTATGTGAAGAAGAATGTTTTAAAAAGTGCCTGCAATCACGTTCCCTGGATTCACAGCCTTAGATGTGTGTGTGCACTGCAGGCTCCGATTTTTCTGATCCTATTTTTTGTTTTGTTTGTAGAGTCGTCTAAAAGAAGCAGTGCAGTTGCTGGAGGATTATAAACATGGGACCTTACCCCCAGGAGTCACCAACAAAGAGGTAATATAAGATCTGTTGCTAAATGGGTTCCCATTAACTGGATTTCCACTTAGGC
>NW_017728948.1:1512876-1514339 GCF_001723895.1 Crocodylus porosus | reverse complement strand
GTATTGCCTTCTCACTCTGTACTGGCTTTGGAGCCCACTGATGCTCCTTAAATACTACATAGCAAACCTAGGAGCCTAGATCTGCGATCTGGATTCCAGGCTAGGGGATCCAGACACCTAAAAGCTAAGTGTTGCAATACTGAGTTCTGCAGTATAGAGACCCACTTTCAGATCTAGCTTTTTAGATCCACCCTGGACTAGTGTGCCTTGGCTCGACAGTCCCGACCATGTATTGCATATCTGCTCCTGTGTGCACACCCCATATTTTCAAATATGCCAGCAAGGCCACTTGGAGCTTGCAAGGCAATTATAACCTAACTGTTGAAGACTGAGCTGAAGCAGTCATGGAGCTGTGCCCTGGGCTTTTTTTCACCAGCAAACTTCTGGATTTGGTATGTGCCTGTGGGGTATCCTTGGGAACGGACAGCTCGGACATGCCACCTCCATACTGTAGATATGGCCATTGTGTCCTAGCTCCCCTTTTTGATATGAGGGTAGTAGCACCTACCCTGGGCTCTCATGAGGACTGCACACTAGTTGCACACTGTTGATAGATGCTATATAAATAGCAAAGCTCAATAGAAAAGTTTGGAAGGGCCTCGTTGGATGGGTCTGTATATACAGGGGCTTATTTGGCCTGCAGCAATCGTACTGGCATATATCCCAAGAATATAACAACAGAAATAGCAATGCCATTTTCACTCTTCCCGGCACGTACACCAAGTATGTTTTTAAATTCTTTGCGTCTCATGTATTGCACCTGAAGACTGTATAGCAGGAAGGCTGTGCTGCCAATAAGTTTTAACTTAGTTTAGAACGTGGCTCGTTCTGTAGTCATTCTTCTCTGTGTTGGGAGTGAGTCCATAATGCAGTTTTCACAGGAGGCAGACCTGTCCCCTCTGCTTGCGAGCCTCTCCCTAGTGGCAAAATGCCCCTCTAACACCAGAAGTGTTTGTTCTGAACATTTCTTGCCTTCCAGGTTCTTTGATCCTGTTATTGTCTTGGTTTTCTTTCAGATAGCTTGAGTGGAAGGCTGAGTTTGAGGAAATGAGAAGAGCAGAGAGCTGCACAGTAGGGAACATGACCTTAGCCTGCACCACATATCTGAGTCCGTTCCCACGATAAGCCCCTCTGTAGTGGCAGGAACCCCCTGCTCTGCTGGCAGAGTTACAGTACTTCTACCAAGTGGAGTGAGGCTCCTGCCATTAACCAGCAGACAGTTACAGGTGCATAAAGGTACTCCTATGCCTTCAGATGGCTTCCGCAGTCTTGTATGCATCTAGTGCCATCCCAGGCTGTAGGGGAGCTGTGTGAAGCTGCCAAAGGGGCACACATTCTGGTGGTTTGGTGGTTGTACCCCCTGCTATCTGCTGCCAGATATCCTGGTGGCTGCACGCAGACGCAACTATGACTCTCTCCACCCCCGGTGTGAAACTGAACCAGAGGATATTCAGTGTACTGGG
>NW_017728948.1:1504822-1505893 GCF_001723895.1 Crocodylus porosus | reverse complement strand
CCCCAAGGTCTGAAACAGCCTGCCATTGGAGGTGGTTCAAGCACCTACATTGAACACCTTCAAGAGCAAACTGGATGCTTATCTTGCTGGGATCCTATGACCCCAGCTGACTTCCTGCCCTTTGGATGGGGGGCTGGACTAGATCATCTTCCAAGGTCCCTTCCAGCCCTAATGTCTATGAAATATATTAAATAACTTGGAGTAAAAGATTGTAAAAGATCACATTGTCTTTCTGATAGTCATGTAGTCAGCCATAGACTATACAGTCTATAGGTTGGTACACATCACTACAATTATGCATCAAAAGGCTGGGGCAGGTACTCAGTGTTCAGCTGCATTTTCTTTGTCTGGGCTCTTGTTGGGAAGAGTTCTTTATGGCAGACCTGCAACTGAATAAGTGTCTTAATTAAGGAGGCTTTGATGAGAGGTGAAGAGGGACATTTTACAATGTTTACAATGTTATTAATAAGTGTCATGTATTTTGCATCAGAATTGAGACGGCCTGCATGAGCTGCTGGTCTTCCTAATCAAAGTAAAACCTGGTAATCCTTCTATAGCAAATAGAAGTATTACAAGGTAAGGGATTTGCAAAAGTTTTAATTTATCAGTTGTTTGAACAGGCCACAGAGGGGGAAATAATGAGGTTCTAGACTAGAGAATAGCTTTTTTAGTTAAACACCTTATTCAAGTCTTTGGCTTGGCTTTTTTGATGGAGTGTTCAGTTTTATGTTACTCTAAACCCTAAAGTCTCCAAAAATACTTTTTCTCCCCATTTAATGGCCATCACCAGGCATGCCCAGGCTATAACTGAAAGCATAACAACGGCTAAGCTTAATTTGTTTTTGTTACCTGTTAAAACCATTAGTGCACTTATAAGATGGGAAACTCCCTTCTTGAGAGCATGGAGGCAGAGAGGGATCTTGGGGTCATTATTGACTCCAAGATGAACATTGGCTGACAATGCAAGGTCATGGTTGGCAGGGCTAACTGGACCTTGTCGTGCATCCACAGGTGCATCTCAAGTAGGGCCAAGGAGGTGATCCTTCCCCTCTATGCGACACTGGTCAGGCC
>NW_017728948.1:1463148-1504447 GCF_001723895.1 Crocodylus porosus | reverse complement strand
TGGCTCCTACCCTGGGGGGCTTTAAGAGGAGGCTGGATACCTACCTGGCTGGAGTCATTTGAGCCCAGTTTTTCTCCTGCCCAGGCGGGGGGTCGGACTTCAAGATCTACAAGGTCCCTTCGACCCGACTTCTGTGATTCTATGAAAATAAACTCACTAGATGAAAAATGGAAGTATAAAAGTTGATACAAAATTCTGTAATGTTAAATATTTTCTCAGTAGTTTTATCTCCTTGGCGGAGCTTTTAAAGAGGAATTTCTTCTTCAAAATGTTCTGAAGTGGAGCAGCCATGGATCTTTCCACACAGAGATGATTTTCTTTAGCCTTAACCGCGCTCTGCTTCTGTTTCCCCTGACCATCCGTCCTTATGAGGTAGCTTCCAGAGGAAACGCTTCTTGTTACTGTCTGTGGGAAGGTTCACAGGTTGGCTGCCTGTGAATGAACAAACAAATGAAGCAAAATGGTCCATCCAACAAGATTAATACAGATGCAAAGCGAAATGCTCAAGACTGGGAAATGTCAAAGTTGCAACCAGCGTCCAACTTTAACTGCTCTCTTGGCATGTGCATTAGGGCAGATCTCGTTACCAGTTTGCTCCCACTTGCGTTAGTTGAATGTCTGCCACCTCCATATGGTGCTCTCGCTTCACCAGGCTGTATAGATGCTTACTTTTCTTCTCCTGACTCCTCTCATGGGGTGGTGGTCCTTCCCCGACCCCTTTTCTTCTGCTGGCTGTCTTCCCCACTCCCCATCTTTCCATAGTTTCTCCCTCTTTCATTCTCTTCCCATTACCACGTCTTGACTTTGTGCTACTGGTGACATGTGACTTGATGTCCATTCAGACCCTTCCCATTTCCTATAACCTTCCCTACAACCGCCTCCAGCCCTTCTTTTTCAAGTCTTTCTTGCATCTTCCTGTGCCTTTGTTCCCTTGAAGACCACTTACTAGATTCTTGTTACATCAAAGATCACTGCGTTCATGGCTTTTTTCCTGGACTTTTAGAAACTTCGGGTCCCTTTTGCACCCCACTTCTTTAGTGAGGTTCTCCTATGGCGACCTCTTACAGGTATTCGCTGTTGGGGTAGCCCACAGAGAAAGAAGGATAAAGGACGTTGAATTTTTGGTGTTCCCAGCCCTTGTTTTCTTCAGCTAGTACTCCCTCTGCCCTTTTCTCTCCACGCCCCTTCCATGGAGACGTTCCCTTTTGGAGCTGGTTAGGAATCTTCTGGCAAAAAAGCATTGTATAGGGAAAAGTCAATTTTATTTATTTGTTTGTTTGTTTGTTTATTTTAATTTAAAAACTATGTGCAGATGTTTTGTCCCAGTGTCAGCAAGGGTGGAATTTCTTGTTTGACAGAAAAAGACTGTCTGCACCCAGAACAGCCCATGGATTAGTGGTCTGGATACTTGCGTTAGGTTCAGGGAGAAAGGTTTGAATCTCTTGTCTCACCTTGGCTGGGAGCTGTAACATGGGAGATGAGTGTCCCCTTCGCAGCTGTTGCCTGCTCTGAAATGGAAAGGCTCCCTGGTGTGGGTTTGGGAGGTTTTTTCTTTTTAAATGAAAAAAAAATTCAAGGGGTCTTGGGCTTGTTTCAAGGTCAAGTGGGGAAAAGTGGTAGTCTCAAACTTCTGTGTAATGGGACAAGCATTTCCCACCCAGCTCAACTCTTCCTATCTGCTGTCCTCTCTAGCTTTGACTCCTTTGCTCTCCATGGCAGTCCTGTTCCCCAGCCAGTTCCTAGTGCCAGGTTTACTTGATTTTTATCCTATGCATTTTCATTAGACTCTCCTGGGAGCTGGAATTAGAGCCTAGGACCACCACCTCCCACTGCTGCCTTCACCACTGGATTTGCCGAATCAGGCCCTATTTTGTCTCCTCTCTTTTTTGGCCCCATGAGTCTTGCCCTTTTGGCTGCACGGTCTCCACAGGAGAAACAGAAGATCTCCCTATCTAGCCTAATCTGTAGATAGTTAGGATGCTCTCCTGGGAGGTGGGAGATCGGAGGTGTGGGTTTAAATCCCCACAGGTTGAGGAGAGCTAGAATCCGGTCTTCAACTTCCAGGCCAAGTGCTCTAACTGGTAGGCTTTTATGCAAAAGAGGGGTGGCAAAACCACCAGCACCTCCCAGATAGGTGCCTTGCCCTCTTGGGAGGAGTGGATGCTGTGGGTATAAATGTAAGCACTTGACTCTGGGTTGCAAGCTCTGAGGAGGCAGCGGGTGTTCAGACGCAGCCTTGTGCTTAGTGTTTATTCTCTTGATTACGCCTAGGTTGCTCTCTGCTCGGTGTGTAGTTCTCTGCATTGCTCTCTGCAGATCCCTGCTTTTGCTATGTAGGCAGGGGTCGATGCTGAGGATCCCTATTCCGATAAGACAAGGCAAGGCATCATTTTACTAGGCATGTTGAGGTCTAAAATGGAAGAGGCTGTGAAGCTGACCACTTGGCTTATTCAGTGCTCAAAGTATGTTCAATAAACCCCCAGCAGAGCTGTCCAGCTTGTTTTGGGAGTAACGTTTGCTAGTCATGGCTGTTCGGATAAATATGAATAACCAGTTTCATTCAATTTAATAAAACCCTGGAAGAAAATGTCCTCCATGGTGCAAAGAAACTCACTCTATGGTCTGGTATTAACCTGTCAATGGCTCTGTTTTGGATTTCTGTATTGGGTGAGATACGGTTTTGTCTGGGGCTCCTGAGTCACTGAAGTAGAAGAGGGAACCTGGCTGATGTGGAAATATCTTGCTCGCAAGAGGTTTAGGACTGAAAACTTTATTCTGAAAAGTTAAAATGGAACTGATGAGATCTCAAGCTTCCTGTCATGCCTTGTCGTCCTGTTAAAGATTAATAAGAAAGCTACATAACTGTCTTGTAGCCTGGAGTGCCCCTTGACACCTGTCGGCTTTCCACCTGCTCCTGGCTCTCGTGAGCTCCCATTTCTCGCGTATCACAAAGTCTTTTTTTATTTGCATTCATTATAGTCTGCTAGGCCATGAGAGAGTGGTAACAAGTCGCACATAAATGGCCCATTCCTGCAAGACCTTTCTGTGAACGCTCCCACTGACTCGCAGGCTAACAGAATTGGGCCCTTCGCTTGAGACCGGTGGCTGGTGATATTTGAGAGTGGGTAGGTGAAAATGATACACACAAGTGTGCTTGGAGCCAATTTGCAGCAGAAGGTATAGACTGTAACATATCCAATGCGAAACAGGGCAGCCAATTCCCAAACTGCCTCCTGTGGGGAGCCTTCACCAGAACAAAATGAGTTTTTGCGCGAGGGAATACTGCTGTATAAGGATAGCAGCTACAGTATTCGTGGGCTGAAAAACACAAATCAAAGTGGCACACTTCTTAAAAAATGGGCATTTTCTGTACCTGAGGACTGGCGGATGCATCTATGCTCCAGTGCTCGAAAGGCTGCACCAACTGCAGACGTACCACTGTGGCTTTCGTCCTTTATCCCCAGGCTTATTTGCCTCGTTTGGCTAATTTGTACAACTGCATCTGTGTCCTCTATGTGCAAGAGTCCCTTTTCCAACCTGTCCAACAGACCAGCACAGATTGGAAGAACAGATTGATGCTGGCATGTCAGCCGCAGTAAAAGTTAAGAGAAGCAGCAGTCGGTGGCTACCAGCGACATGGGAGAGATTTAAAGAAGCTCTGTTTTACAGCACAGCTGCTTTGGTGTGGGGGTTAGTGTGCTCAGTGCTGCACATGTAGGCTTTATAGGGAAAATGGGTCCCCCTTGCAAAGAGCATGACAGACATGCATGACTTAAGTAAGGCCCAGTAACGTCTGTGTGCTATTTAAAGGACTGCATTAAGGAATCAGTGCTGTTTCCTCGAGACACATTTTCGGGACTGCAATATCCCTGCTTCCCACCTCCCTGGAGTGCTAGATGTTTTGTCATCTTAAATCTTTTTGCTTTCTCTGCAAAGGCCATTCCCACAATAACAGCCTCCAGTGCAATAGCTTCCCTGTTTCCATCCCCCCCCCCAAATCCTGTACCTAGTATGTCCAGCAAAACACATTTTCCCCTTTGTACCTTCAGTGTCCTGACTTCCTTTTGAGCAAATTAGCATGCAAATGGATCCTTCCTTAGTCTCTCATCAGTAAGGGAACTAAGTGATTATTCTGTCATACGTGCATTATGGTACCGTGCAGAGGCCCCAGCCTGGATTGGGGCCCACAGTTCTCTGGCTTTAGCCAGATCTCATGGTAGGAATTGGCACCTACATGTAAGCCTATTCCATCCTGCCCAGATTTAGACTTGTACAACATGAGGGCTGGAAGGGACCACAGGAGGTCACATCTAGTCCAACCCCCTGCTCCAAGCAGGACCAGCCCCAACTACATCATCCCAGCCAAGGCTTGGTCTAGCCAGGTCTTCAACACCTCCGAGGATGGAGACTGCACCACCTCTCAGGGGAGCCTGTTCCAGTGCTTCCACCCTCCTAGTGAGAGAGTTTTTCCTAATATCCAACCTCAGCTTCCCTTGCTGCAGCCCGAGCGCATTGCTCCTTGTTCTGTCATCTGCCACCACTGAGGACAGTCTGGCTCCATTCTCTTTGCAACCCTCCCTGCAGCACGTTAAAGGCTATTAAACACCCCTCCCCTGCAATCTTCTCCTCTGCAGACTAAATCAGCTCGGTTCCCTCAGCCTCTCCTTACAAGTCCTGTCCCCCAGCCACACAACCATTTTCATTGCCCTCCGCTGGACTCTCTCCAAGTTGTCCACATCCTTTCTGCAGTGGGGAGCCTGAAAAAAGCATCAACTTTTCTACTTTTGTAAAAGCTATCATCCTTATCTTGACTAAGTTGCAAGGAAGTGCTGAGGAGGAGAGGAACATAGCTGCTTTTTGTGTTAATTGCTTTCCAGGGTCTGGAGCAAGGTGGAACAGGACCTCATTTAGGCACTTAATTCCACATCGAAACCTGGTAAGTGGAATAGGATGGTGGTCTTATGGTCTAGGTTGAAGAGACATGCACATAATTTCCTGCTTGATTATCTACAGTGATATTATTTGGACCATCATTACCCTCTTACTTTAGACCAGTGGTTTCTTATCCTTCCAGCCTGCGGTTGAATCCAGCATGGGTTCAGTCTGTGAGTGAGATCCAGCATGCTCACCCAGCCCCAGGGTCTGGATGACACAGTCCAGTGCACTGGGCAAGAAGTTGAGCACCACCGCTCAGAGCTGCCCATGCTTTTATCTGAGACTTAGCCACCAGAGAGGGGCAGAGAACCGCTGCATGGCACTGCCAAGGCAGCTGTGCAACAGGAGGACTTGGCTCACTGTGCGTCGGACAACGACTTGCAAGGTTAAAGGCTAAACACACCTCAATTTTGCATGCTGTTTTCTCTGCCAAGTGAACCAGATCTGTTTAAAAAGTGAAAACCAACCATAGGGTCCTGCAAGAAGTTCATGGAAATTCAGGTTTCCCAGGTCATAAGTAAAAGCACTACATGCTGGATTCTCATCTCTCTCTAGTTAAGTGCATACAGTTCTGTGGGATCAATTCTGTGGTGCAGGGACTATGTCTTCCTGTATAGCTGCAGCACACAAGCTCATTTGCGTTGCCATAAATAATATAAAGGAAACATCTACATGTTCTTAATACACCGATCACAGCAGCATTGTGGCACCTGGATAGAGATCACCACCACCACCTTTTTCTTTTATAAATATATATATAATATTCTTTCAGTTCATCACCTTTTGGAGCACCTGAGCTGCAATCTCAACCTCCTGTCCCCACCTTCCACCTTAACAAAAGCATCAAGGAAAGAAATGGGATGATCCACAGCCAGAGCAATGCGAGATTTCAAAATGCTTGCTCCCCTCCTCCAGAGCCAGATGCTCTCCCCCTCTCCCTCCTGGGCACGTTGGCTGAGCATGCACTGTGGTGTATCAGTTGTGACTTTTTTTCACTCTGAAGCCTTTCCAAATGCAGTTTTGGCAACTTGCTGTTTTGAAACTGTTTCATTTCTTCCCCATTAGTATCAGTGAAGTGAAAAGAGACTCACCAGCTTAATGGGCATATATTTATTACTGTGTTCTTCCTTCAATCATGTTAGCAGCGGGAAGAGCCACTCCTGCTGTCCCAGACACAGAGAACAATGAATCTATTGGAGTCTAAACAGCATCCCTTTTGGTGAATAATAGCTTTTCTTAACACTGTTGATGAAGAGCGAAGAGGTCCATTTGCAGTAAACTGTACTTTTTCTTCCTTTTTTCCCCCCAATCTCTTGCTTACATTTTATCAGAATGTTCTATATCTGTTGTCCTGCTGATCCCTTTCCTTTCCAAAGATAGCAGTGGTACCTACTTCTTCCTTTTTTTGATTCCTGGCTGTAGCATCGGGGCTGTTCACATGCTGGGGTAAGCACAGCCTGGAGGCCGGGCCTGAAATGTTCTACCAGCACTAGCGAGACTTGGGGTTTGTTTGCAAGGGAAAATCAAGAAAGTTAAAATGTCCCAAGAAGAGACGTGCTTTCATCCCACGCAAACCAAAGCACAGTTACATCCTTGCGCAGCTGCTTGTTCCAAAGCCATGCAACTTGAACTCACTTGGGACACATGCACACTGCAGCGGCTGACCGCCACGCCACGCTGCTCTGCGTGCACTGGACCACAAGCAGTGCGGCCACAGTTGTGCACTGTTGAGATTGGGCTAATTAGTACTGCTGAGGGGCAGTAAGCAGAGAAGCTCAGTGAAGATAGAGAAGGGAGAGGCTGGGGGTGATGCCTTGTTCTGCCCTTTCCTTCCAAATAGGAAGGACCATGCCACCCACAGCAGCACCATCCCTTTCTTTAGAGGCTGTCGCACCAGGAGTAGTTTTGGCATCATGTTTACTGGAGCCATGCTGATATGTAGGCCCTGGATGCACATGGCTGGGCCTCTTGCACTGTCTTTGGGTACTGCTAAAGTTTTGAGGGTATCATGCTGGGAGAACACCTCCCCGCTTTGCTTAAAGAAGAGGATAGAAGTCTGTAGCCTTGTCACCCAAGCTCTAGACTTTGAGACTTCAGCGAGCTCAGAGTGGCAGCAAGAGACAGTCTTCTAATTAGGAAGTAGCAAGGTGCTATATTAAAGCACCCTATCTTCCTAGGTAGGCAAATAAATAGGAAAGCATGGTGTGGCCCTTGCTGGCAGTGACCACTCTGTGCTGGAAACCAGGTGTCTTCTCATCGTGTATTTTTAGTGGCATCTGCGTTCTTCTGACTCTGGACCAAATAACCTTTTTTTATTTGTTTTTTCCTCTTCTTCTATAAAATGCTTCCTATTGCGACGCTGCGTGGATTATTTAGCTAATGTTTATCAAATCCTGTGAAGCTGTAAAGTGTTATCTAAGTGCTATGAATTTTTTTCATCTTATCATTTAGGACTTAATTCTGCTGCCCTCAGCACTCATTTTATGCCAGTGTCAAGCTGCAGATTTTGATGCTGTGACTCTTGGTGTACATCAGTGTAATTCAGGGGGGGATCAGGCACTTAATTTGCAGTAATGCGGTATAAGCAGGCACTGTGTCAGTGTTCCCACATGGCTCTGCCAACACCACCTCCGCTATTGAAATCCTCAGGTCTCTCAAATGAGCACAGGCTCCTAAATATGCAGAGTTGCTTGGCAGCTTTGTGATTCTGACAAGTGGCCAGCACGTCTATGCCACCGTGCCTTCACAATACTGAAGATGGGAAGGATGGGCAATTTCCACTGGGGTAACTGGTACAGTGCCAAGGTCTCACTGCAGAGCTCTCTTGCTGATTCACCTGGGCATCAGATGCAGGATTGTGTACACCAGTGTTGAGCTAGTCCTGCTGACTTTGCTCAAACTTCATGGGTCATATGAGCTCTAAGGAGATAAGAAAGTTAAATATTCCCTAAGGTGAAAGGCATTAGGGGCAGGGGCATAAAGTCCTACAGGGACCATCTGAGCTAGATGAGAAAGTTTAGGCTGCAGGTTTGTGTGGCATTCTTGTTCAAGTTAGCAGTGAAGGCAAACCCTGGGAGAGAGTTAATTAGAAATCGTTCCCCTATCCATATAAACTATATTGGAAAGAGTGTGCGTGCACCACCCAGCTTTAGCAACAGAAGGGCCAAAAGGCAAAGATGTTCAACATGTTAAAAGATCATAGACTTTTTGTAAAGGGTTGCAGACACATTTGACTTTGACCAGAGCCAGCAGAGCTCATTTACCTCAGCTAATCAAATCGTATTTTTCCATAAGCCATTTCTTGTTAATATGAGCATGCATCTTTTGCATATATGGTTCAGTAGTATGTTAAGTTTTATCAGTCAGGTTGTAGCTGACTTTGATGTTTTGAGCCCCAAATGCCATGTTAGGAAGCAGTGCTATGCTGACTTCATGCCTAGCCTAGGCAGCTGGCCAATCTTAGACTCATAGACACTGAGGGTTGGGAGAGACCTCAGGAGGTCACATCTAGTCCAGCCGCTGCTCAAAGCAAGGCCAGCCCCAACTACATCATCCCAGCCAAGGCTTTGTCTAGCCGGGTCTTCAACACCTCTGAGAATGGAGACTCCACCACCTCTCTGGGTAACCTGTTTCAGTGCTTTACTACCCTCCCCGTAGAAAGTTTTCCCTCATATCCAACCTCAACTTTCCTTGCTGCAGCTTGAGCCCATTGCTCTGTGTTCTGTCATCTGCCCCCGCTGAGAACAGCCCAGCCCCATCCTCATTGCAACCACCCTTCAGGTAGTCAAAGGTTGCAATTAAATCCCCCCTCAGTCTTCTCTGCTGCAAACTAAATAAGCCCAGTTCCTTCAGCTGGTCTTACGTAGTCTGGAGAAGAGAAGATTCCATCTCCATCTCTTGCTTTAAAAAAAAAAATTGTTGAAGGCACTGAAAACAGTGTAAGAACACTGTGAACCAAGGGCAAGGTGGTGGCACCTCTAATATTGCTTCTCAAATTGAAGTCTGTCCTTAACATCTGCTGGATGTCACAGAGCTATGCACGACAACAACTATCTTTGACTTCCCATATCACCTTCCAGTTGAAGACATATGGTGCCTTTATCAGCCATTAATTAAACCTGTTGCCACCTCCAGAGACTGAGCAATAGTATCACCATCTTTTACATAGACACATACAAGAACAAGGAATTTAAGGATCACATTTTTAATGTTGGGTGCCTAAAGTTGGGCTGGAATTTTCAAAGACACCTTAAAAGTAAGCATCCAACTTCCACAAAATTTCCACCGGCATTCAAGGGGCTTTAGGCACTCGCATGTCAGATTGAAGACAATGGAAGCTCAACACCTCAGGGTAGCATAGGTCCCAGGTGTTGTAGGTGAGCACTCAAAATTTCAAGTCAGTTTGGAAAGTTGGTTCATAGTTCTGTGGCAGATATGGGACATCACCTGTCTCTTAGCGTCTTATTTTAACCTCTTGGCAATACACATCTCCATTAGTTAATTCCATGGTTCCCAAACAGTGCTCTGTGTATTGCAGTGGTCTGTAGCTAGCTTGTGGATTGCATTAGATACCAGCCTTTCTAGTGATTTCAGCAGCAAGTTTGACGAAGGTACGTGGTGATCTCTGAGAAATGTTGAGGTTAACAGTGTGGGAGCCATTGGGTTAATGTACACAGATAGAACTTTAATTTAGTGCGGTTGTTTTTATTACTTATTGTTAAGATGGTAGCACCTCTTCTGCAGGGTCTTGCAGTCGGTTTGAAATGATTCTCAGTGTACTTTCCAGGCACAGTAACTTATCCCTTTGATATGGAAACTTGGTTGATTGCACCATTTAAGCTGTCTTCTACTTTCTAAGGGGTGTCCCAGCCGCCTGCAGGGGGTTTATATTGAGAGTGTGCTAGGGGGTAGAAAGGTAAGAAAGATTTATTGACTTAAGAAAAACACAACTACGTGTAGTAAGAAGACAAACGATGACAGACAAAAGCAATTTGTGTTGGCAACTTATCGGTAGTCCCTCTGATGCCTGATACACAGCAAGCTTCTCTTTCCACAAAGTTCAGCGAGGTCCAGCGTCCCCGAGTAACGCTGTCTGAGGGGTGCTGGGAAGGACCCTGGAATGCAGTTCTTGGGCTCCTCGAGGTCCACGGGCCCACTGATCCAGGCAACAGCTAACTAATCCTTTTCACAGAGCTGCATCTGCCTTCTGAATGGTTTCCAGATATATCAGCTAATTTATAGCTTCTGAAGGACACTGATAACATACGGCCACTTAGATTTCTTTTTCTTTAACTGTCCTTAGACTGGCCAATAGCAGTACAAGCCTTGCATTCCTTTGATAATGTAATTTTAACTGTGCCACAGGGCCTTACTACTTCTAGGCTTTGCTAAACTTACTAGGCCTTACTTTATCCAAGGCCTTACTACATTTTAAACTATAATTAGGCTTTTAGCAACAACTTATAGCTTAATATCTAAAAAATACAGAAAAACACTTGGTCTAATCTTCATAGAGCCTTCAGCAAGCACTTTTATTACACAGACATACTTTTCAGCTGCCACAAGGGGACTGGCAGAAAGAACAATTGTTCTGTGACTTTCTCTGAAAGGTGATGTACATGATGGCACCTGGCTCTTGTATGCAAAACAAATCATAGAAAATGAGGGTTGGAAGGGACCTCAGGAGGTCACATCTAGTCCAGCCCCCTGCTCCAAGCAGGACCAGCCGCAACTACATCATCTCAGCCGAGGCTTTGTCTAGCTGGGTCTTCAACACCTCCAAGGATGGAGACTGCACCACCTCTCTGGGGAGCCTGTTCCAGTGCTTTACTACCCTCGTAGTGAGGAAATTCTTCCTAATATCCAACCTCAGTTTCCCTTGCTGCAGCTTAAGCCCACTGCTCCTTATTCTGTCATCTGCCCCCACTGAGAACAGTCCAACTCCATCCTCTTTGGAGCCCTCATTCAAGTAATTGAATGCTGCTATTAAATCCACCCTCAGTCTTCTCTTCTCCAGACTAAATAAACCCAGAGAAGAGAAGGCTGCTATTAAATCTCCCCCCAGTCTTCAACTCCCTGCAGGGTGTTTCCAACAAGGATGTAGCTGGACTGTTCTCAGTGGTGGTAGATGACAGAACAAGGAGTGAGGGAAGTTTAGGTTTAGGTCCTGACATATAATACTTTGCAGGCACTTCGCTGAAATGCTTGGGATTCAGTGTGGGATAGATAATCCAGGCTTTGTTTTAATAAACTTTTTACAGCTTCCAGAGTGAAATACAACCGGTACTTTCTGACTGGGTGCAAACTCAAGACTGCTATCTTGTTAAAAGTTGAGATTTCATAGAAGCGGGTAGGATTTTGTGAAAGGGTGAAAGAAGGGGACTAACAGGTTCCAAATGGAACTGTAATTTCATTGTCCAGAGAAGCAGAGATGATTAAAAATGATTCACTCCTTCCCCCATCACCAAAGTTTCGCTTCAAAGCCTTGTCTACTCTAGGGGAAATTGTCCCCGTTTGTTGAGCCAATTCTGCTATAGGTTGGCTGCTCGCTTCCTACATTCTGGGAGCATTTACACGAGACACTTACTGCGCATTAGCCTAACAATGCTGCGCAATAGCGTGGCAGTTAAAAACTGCTAATACCCTACTGCACAAAGTTATTAGGCTACTACACAGTAAGCGTCACTAAAAAATGTGTGCCAGCACTACTGCGCAGTAATTCTAATTACTGCTCATTCAGTGAGTACTTTTATATTAGGGAAGTACTAAACTAAAAGTGCCGTATGTAAGGCACATTAATGAACGTGTATATGCTCCCTCTAAGCGCTCTGGGTTCTCTTACCCTACTGGGAGCAGATTTTCAGACTTGTCCGTACATAGTTTTATTTACTGTTTCTGAATAATTGTGTTCTTCTTGTTTTCTTAACCCATCATTGTGTTAACCTAAGGATGAACAAGGAACATGTATTCTGGAGTAAGACAAAGCAAAATGCAGTGGTACCTTAGAGACTAACTGGCTTAGAGAGGCATAAGCTTTCATAGGCAATAGCTTACTGCGGAGTAAGAGTGTTTACATGTGGAGTTTACTCTGGAGCAAAAGTGTTTACATATGGAGTTTAATCTGGAATAAATCAGAGGCGAGCAAGTCTTCACTGGCAGTGCTTGCTTGGGGTGGAGGGAGTGGCTCTAGGTCTCTAGTGTTGCAAACACCAGTGTGCAAAGCAATGGGAAAGTTTTGCCAAATGTTCCTGGATAGACCGAGTGAACAGAAAACAATCCTGTCTCCGGGATTCTAAATGTTAATGCAGTTAACAAAAAGGGGATTTCTCCTTTTTAATTATGTAAATGAGATGCTTGCTATTTTTACAATTCAGAATCTTAAATGATAGATTTGCGGTTGATGCATCTTTGTATGTATAAAGTGGAGAGCTGCTTTCAAGTGTTCCTTATGATTCATTAGAGCCCCTCCTAACTAAAGCTGTTAAATCAGTGGCTTGGACCCCAAGGGTTTCTCAGGCCTGTATCTCAGCTGTGCTCTGGGTCTTCCAAGCCTCAGCTTGGTTGACACAAACACCTAGCCTGCAGGAAGCCAGGGGGTTGGACCACCGCTTTGTTACACCTGGGACTCTTGGAGCCTTGTGTGACTGTGGTGGCTGGTTGGGAGGAGGCTGCAAATGCTCTGTTCCTGACTTGAAGCCTCCTTCCCGACCTACACAGACTCCCAGTTATCTGATGGCTTGAGGTATCTCCCCAGGCCTTATGAGTAACCATTGGAGAGATTTCTGTTAACAAGTTTTCATGTTTCGTCCTATGAAGCAGTCTGGTACGTTGATAATAAAGTAGCAGGGATCCTTGACTCTTAGAAGAGAGGAATAGTTTTGGAAATGATGGGTGGAAACGTTATTATCTGGCTGAGTTGCTCTGAAACCATTCCTTGAGGCTCCGGCAGATGAATCTTGGAATTAGCTACTTCACAGGTATGTCTAGTCTGGGGAGAGCAATTATTTGATGTGGAGGGCCATTTAGGGAGTTTTGGTGAGCTGTCGTGGGTACGTCAGCACTCATCCCTCCAACAGCTCACCCAGACTGCCTAAGTGGCTCCGCTGTATGCTGAGC
Source organism: Crocodylus porosus (assembly GCF_001723895.1). Classification (NCBI taxonomy): domain Eukaryota; kingdom Metazoa; phylum Chordata; order Crocodylia; family Crocodylidae; genus Crocodylus; species Crocodylus porosus. The sequence goes on along the minus strand of NW_017728948.1, from coordinate 1,491,397 downwards.
TAGATGGCTAGGATGGGGCTGCGGGCAGGTGGGGAGCAGCATCTGGGAGTGGGATGGGAGGGTGGGGCCAGCGCTGGGATCTTGGGGCCATGACAGCATGGGGCCAGGACCAGGATAGCCACAATCTGCTTCCCTCATGCCTTTGCAATGAGTGCCTGTTCTGCAGGTGGAGGCATGCAGGGAGTGGGTCACGGCCGTGCTCTGGGCCCTGGCCGTAAGCTATCACCTCCCAGGGTCTCCATGGAGAGGGGCCAGGACCCACATGAGCAGGACATGTGGCCAGGCGGACAGGATGGGATTGTGGGCGGGTGAGAAGCTGCCTCCGAGAGCAGGTCCAGGACCCAGGGCAGAGCTGTGATCTGCTCCCCATACACCCCTGCCTGCAAAACCAGTACCCGTGCAGGGATATATGGGGAGCAGATCACAATTCTGCCCCAGGCCCTGGCCCTGCACTACCACTGGCCCGTGATCCTGACCCTGCCTAGATGCCACTCCCCACTTGACAACAGCCCCATCCCATCTGCCAGGCTGTGCACCCTTCCTGCACAGGTCCTGCCTCTCGTGGAGGGTGCAGAGTCAGGGTGCCTGGGCAGCAGGGCTGGGTCCAGTGGTTTTCAACAGCTGGAAGTAGCTGCTGCCGGGAAGTGAGTCTAGCTGTGCTGCCACAACCCTGCTGTGCACCCAGGGATTGCGGGACTGGCTGCATGCCGTGGGCTGAGCTGCCCCCCTGTGCTTGGATTAGGACCCACTACGAGCTGGACAAAATCCCTTGGAGGCTCAAATTTGGCCATGGGGCTGGATTTTGCCCACCCCTGGTCTATGTTGTCATGAAATGGGCAGATCTGCAACTTTATAGGATGACAATGGCCAGGCAGAGGTCGGTTGCCACACAGAATATAATGTCTAGCAACAAGGGTCTCTGTTCTTCTTCTAATGGTTCGTTGGTGCAAATCCAAGTAGGAACAAACTTGTTACTTGCACCAAAATTGGAAAGTATCAAGCCCTCAGAGAGGGCACAAACTGCAGAGTGACTAACGTATAAATTATTAATGAATGTATGAATTATCAGGGTACGCTAGAACCTATGGAGAAGATGATTTCCTGTTGTAGAAGACCATCCTCAAGTAGTCTGCAAGAGGTCTGATTCTAACGTAACTGAAATCATCGTCAATGTAAGGTAGCGCCATTACATCAATAAGCTTGCTCCAGATTTACAGTAGCATAAATGAGATCAGAGTTTGGCTGAATCTCTGAGGCTGGAAACAGACATCTTTGGAGCATTACCAGCTGTGCTGCAATTATGTCATAGCACAGCTGATCTGCTTCACAGGCATCTAACAGACATTGCTGGAGCTGTCATCACACAGGGTCTGTCCCTTGCCCCTCCCAGGGCTTCAGGGGGCCAATTCTGGAGGCAGAAAAGGGCCATGAGTGCCCCATCTTGACTTGAGGTATGTGTCTTCAAACAGAGAAACCCCTGCTTGCAGATGCGCCCCCATATCGGTGCATTGGGATCTCCCAGCAGGGGATTTAAGTACAGAGTGGGGAACTCCTCTCAGGGTACCCTTTTCTCCTTGCATGCGGTGCCCTGACCCGTGGGTAGCAGTGAGAAAAGCATGCTGCGTACCAACGCACTTATGCTGCCAACCCTGGGTTGGGGCCATGTGAAAGTAGAGGGGGAACTCCTAGGGGAGCTCCCTCCTCTGCTTTTGCAAACCCATGCCAAGGGAATGATTTCCCCACCAGCATGCAGACACATGCCTGGCATATCCCCAGCTGGGGGATTCTCCTGTGCCCCAGTATGGGTTCATCCATAAGCGGGGTTTCCTTGACTAAACACACACCCCAAATCAGGTTAGGGCACCCAGGACCCTTTCCCCCGCAGAATCAGTTCCATGAGGTTGGGGGAGTTTCTGCCTGGAGCAACAGGTGGGTCAGGGTTACCCCAGGCAACAAAGGGCTATGATGTCTGTTCACTCAGCTCTTGTGCCACTATAAAAAATTTTATGATGGCACAAAGTCAACATCTGTTTGCAGCCTAAGATGACCAAAGAGAGCCCAAATGGAGTCCCTACCTTCAACTGAGATTTGCTGTTGGAAACAAGCCACTGATGGGCAAAAGCAGCTACTTGGCTTCCTGAAGCCATTGAAGAAAGATGATGGTGATGAATTAGATTTTAAAAAAATGTGAAAAATGAGCTGACAGAATCTTTTGGTGACTCATCAGGTGCCTCTTGTAATGTCTCTTTCTGGGAAGTGACAGCAACCCAGCGCTCTGACAGTATTTGTACTGCAGCAGGAAAGTGCACTAATATTGGGATGAATTAACATCATCATTTACCTGGACCAAAATATCCAGCCTGTTTTCTTCTTCTGGACTTTTGCCTGTTGCATTGACATGTCAGCCGAAAGGGGAGCTTAAAGCCTGCACCCCCGCCTCGGACCATGCCAGCTAGGGTAAAAACGGGTATTGGATTTCTCTCAAGTCAAAGCCTTTTCTCCTGGGATCCTACAGATGCACAAATCCATTGCCCCACTTCGACTACCTGTGAAGTATCTAAGATAAAACTTCACACCCAAGCCAGTTGTGACTAATTTAATTGCCATTTAAGCTGGTGTGTAACCGATTGTCCTGAACCTGTTTTGATGCAAGTCAAAGCTTGGGACATTGAGACCTGAAATAAATCCAACATCTGTTTTTTTTGGGGGGGGGGGGTTTAAATCTTAATTGTGCTTTGCTGTATAACATGTTTAGAACTGGTAGAAATACCTGATGAGTTTCGTGTTTGAATGCAGGTGACTTTTGTCTAATATTTTGAAGTTCAGCTTTTTTCCCTTTAAGTACCTGTGAAGCATTTGCTGCAGTCTGGTATAAACGTGGGGCCAGTTTCTGCTACCCTTCCTTCTCGGGAGTTGGTACCTTACTCCCCATTAACGTTTGTGTGAGAGCAGGACCAAGTTCAAAGTGAAGGAACGTGGCAGATACCTGGTTTAGAAAACCTAAACCTTAAGCCACCAAACCACCAACTTGCACACACAGCTTGGAGAAGATGGTTGGCTGAATGTGAACCAAAACAGCTAATGTCATGTTTGGCCTAATAAACAGGGGCCTATTCAGTAAGAGCAGCCAGGTTTTGTCATTACTGTTTTGGGGTTGGAAAGCTGCTGTTGGGATGCCTTTGTCCAGCTCAGGAAAAATGTTGGACAACTGGAAATTGTTTAGAGAAATGCTACAAGAATGGTTAAAGAACTGGAAAATATGCTTGATGCGGATGCGTAGAGCTGGCTCCATTGACCATAGCTAGGGGAATGTTAAGGGGTAACTTGATTCCCATCTCTATAAGTACCTACATGGGGAAATGGAAAGCTTATTTTGAACAGTGAGGGTAATTCACGATTAAAGCAAGAGTTGTGATGGATTCTCCATCTGCTGAAACCTGCATCAAAGCATGGATGTTTTTCTAAGATGTACTCATGTTAAAGCAAGAATTACATGGAGGAAGTCTTTTGGCCATGCCATGTAGGCTGGGTTACATCCATGGGGGCCAAGCCTTTTTGGGAGGCATGTCAAAAATTAGCCCCAAACCCTCCCCGAGTGCCACGCTGATACCCTTCCTTTACCTAGTCTGCTACTCAGCTTCTTGACTGACCTGATGCTCTGCTTTCTGCTTCCTGCCCTATCTGCCACTATGCTGCTGTACCATTCCTACGTGCCACAGACACAGACTATGCATGCCACTTGAGGCACCCATGTCACAGGTTGGCCAGCCCTGGGGTACGTGGTCTCAGTGTTCCTTCTGGCCTGGAAGTGATGGATTGCCATCTGTCGCATCCCATCTTCCTTCCCCTTCCTTTCCTCTCTCTTAGTAACGCTTACTTGTTGCATCTTTTATTTAATGTAAATCATGAGCTGTTTGAAGCCTGGACCATGTTCTTTTATATATTTGGCTGAACAGGGCCCCCACTTGAGGTCTTCGGGCATGACTATTACAAAAAATAATAAATGTGGGTGTGAATTTTCGTGATCCTTTCCTTCTCCATAAATGTTCTTCAGTGGTGATTTGGTTCTGTTGCACCAGTGTTTGTAAAAAGCAGCCACTGGCTTGCTCATGTTGTTGAAGCTAGTGTAGCCTTTCTGCCGGCCACTGGTCTCCAGCAGAAAGGGCCGAGTTCCCATTTCGGGGTACCTCAGAAATTATATCAGTGGCTTGAGCCCCTGGTATAATGGGAACACTAAATTTGCTGGGCTTTCCCGTATAAACAAAAAACCCTCCTTGCAAGCAGTGTAAACACAAACAATTCATTACAGAAAATGAAACAGAACAAAAGAAAACATGAAATATAATTTTAAAACACTGTTAAGCACAAAGCAAAATCTATAGGTGGCATCCTCTTGGGGAGGCTTCACCCATGGCCAGGTAGACTGGGACCCCAATCGTATTATTCCACCCAAGGCTTGTATTGCCAAAGCTTCCAGGACTCCCTTGCTGATCACTTTGCTCCAGAGATCAATACCCCCGCTCAAGGAAAAAAAAAAGCGGGGGAAGGGGGGAAAGAGGGAGGGAACAGGAGTCTCAAACTTCAAACTTCAAGACAGACTTTCTTTCTCTCTACTTGAGGCTTTCTCGTGACACAGCTTTTGCTTGCCTCTCCAGTGAAGTGGGGGCAGACCTGCCCCCATGGGGAGCAGGTTTTCTAGCTCCCAATTCATCTGTGCAGCTCTCAGCCACTCCAGGAGAAAGAGAGAGAAACCTTAGTTGAGTTGTTCTTGTATCCCTGGTGTGGCATCACCCAAGCCGTGTCCAATTAGGGAGTGCCAGGCTTCAGCCTCTCTCTTATTCAATTTGCCTGGAGGATCTTTTGCTTTCTCCGGCTAATGAGGCAAGTAGCAGATTAACTGCTGAGTAATTACTGCACCGCACAGCACATGTAAATGGTTGACCAGTTTGCTCCCAGTCAGCCAGGTAGCAGGGGGCAGGAGATTGCTCCCTGACCCAGGGAGCTGCCTGCTGCCATCTGGTGGCACACCCCAGGTGGAGACAATGTCCCCCTGCCCCAGCAGCAGGGAGCTCCTGGTCCCAGCTCCTTGACTGGGGCAGAGGGTTTTGAAAGAACTGCAGGAGAGGGGCAGGTCCTAGCCCCTTGCCCGACCAGCAGATCAGGGGGAGACTAGAGCTCCCCTTGGCTGCTGTAGGGGGCTGGTGCAAGGCCAGAGAGGGTAGGAGCAGACTGCAGCCAGGAGCAGCAAATCTACTCCTGAATTCCCGCTCATGTAGACACCTGCCCAGGGTGGGTTTACTCTAGAGTAAGCCCACTCCATAGCATCTGCACGTGTAGATGCGCCCAGTATGGATGAAAATGGAAGAATAGGTCGCTACGTCTTAGGTACCTCTAAGAAGTGCAGAGAAGTAGCTTCTTTCTTGGAGCAATTTTCCTTTCTTTATTGTAATGGGTCAGAGATCTGATGTTTCTGATTTTGTATGAACCTTTGGTTCTCAGAACATGCAGCTCCTGTGATGATGTCTTTAATGTTCTCTCTTATTTTTTCTAGCTGTGGGGAGCTCAAAAAATAAAGCAGGTAATGTGATTTTAAATATTTTATTTCTGTTAAATGTCACTGTTTCCTATCTGTTTTCTATAAATGGGGAAAAATGTGTTGCTCTTCTCTCCACTGCAGGTTTTTCAGCTGCTGTACTGTCTTGCCAGAGAAAATGCATATGCTAATAACATGTTTCTGCCCAAGACTCTTAATTTTATTTTAGTGTTTATGTTTTTGTGTTGTCTTTTTCTCCCACCTATCTAGCCAAGAGACTTTTGGTCTCCACTTTCTCACTGAGTAGTTTAATCATTCTTCAGGAATGATAAATTCTGCCATATTTTCACTCGGAACATCCTGAATTTCTGCCTGATTCTCACCACATGTACGCCAGTTTTCTATGGTGATGTAGCCTCACCAGCTTGGATCCAAGTCTAGCTTAAGCTAAGTGAGTTATGGATGGCTGGGTCACGAGCAGAACAAGCAAGTAGACTCCCTTCAGTTCTTGATGTCCACAGTGTAAAATAAAAAAATAAAAGACCTCCAACAGAACAACAAACCACAAAAACCCCTATAGTTGTCTCCTGGGCCTGGGAGTCTCAGCAGAGAAGCCAAGGCCTGTTAGCATGAACGCTGGACTGGTCTCAGACCCTTAGAAGAAATGTTATGAGCCTATATTGGAACCAAGAGGATTCTTCTGAAGACTTTTTGTCATCAGCACCAGCTGACCATGCCACTGCAATTTTAGTCCACCTCTGCTGGATTTTTGTAGCAAAATTCCCAGCTGTCCCTAGTCCTGACCGTCAAATGGTTGTACGTAGGAGTAGGCAAAATCTTCCATTATTGTTGTGAGAGATGGGTACTGTGTTCACCCTCCCTTCCAGAAAAAAATGTATAGCTAGATGTAGAGGGGGATGGGCCATCATGTTTAAAGTAAGGAACCGTTAAATAAAATCCATCATTTCAGAACATGTGCTTTTAGTTTTATAATTGCAAGAACTTCTGAACAGCTGCATTTACTCAGGGAACCCAAAGGAACTTTTTGGAATAATTTTTAAATCTGTCCTGAGCAGTTGCTTAGAAAGGATTTTTTTTTTTCTTCAAAAACTTCCCTGTGTCAAGACCAGAAATGTATGCATAGAAAAGGCCAGCTGCCTGGCCACTAATTCAGCTGCTAGCTCTTGTATAGTCCACTTGCCAGGAGATGGGAATAACTCTCCGGTAAAGGCTTGACTGGAATGAAATTAATTTAGTCTTGAGGCATGGACACCTGACACATTTATACCAGTTTAAAAAAAGTAGCAGACAGATGATGAAAATCTCTGAAGTCGGGTAACTTCATCCAAACCTGGTATAGACTTACCGCTGTACGAATTGGCTATAAACTCTGCTGCTGTAAGTTACACTGGTTTAAATTTCTTCTGCCCAGAGCCATCCTAGGCTAATTCTTTGGAAAGAGGCCAGTACCTGTTTCCCTGTTGCCTATTGGTAAGGCGCACAAATAGGCACTGACTGTGTGAACTTGGAGGATTGTTGCATGTCTGTCTGTTCCTGATTTGGGTATAACTTGCATTGGTATGCAAAGCTCATATAAATGACCCTCTGGGGCATGTGATTGTTCCCTTCACACCCAGATTAAACAGCCCACCATCAAAACTGGCCTTTTTCGCAGATACAGTAGAGACATCAAGTAATGAATGGGATATAGTGACTGAATACTTTTGTCCTAATGGGTAGTTCGTAGTTAAGGTAGTCTGGATAGTCTTTATGGACCTCACTACTGTCCATAATAATCCACCCTTCAGTCTTTCCAGCATTTCCAGTCTGTCACTTTTCAGCAGTATTAGATAATGTAAAGGACTTTTAAAAAAGGGCAGGAAAGCTAAGTCGGGGTTGGCTTTCCAGCAGACTCCACTGAAAATGTCGAGCCCCATGCAGCATGCTGTCTGGTCTTGTGTAGACATGGGTACCTGTGCACACCTGCCCTCTGGTTAAACATACTCAGTAGAAGGGAAGGCAGGAAAAGGGTCAGCCTCTCTCCTGTTTGCCAGCCATCTCCATGCCTTCATTCTTTCTATTTGCTGTTTGTTTTCTAGGCCATCATACATCCTGATACAAATGAGACTATCTTCATGCCTTTCAGAATGTCAGGTATCGTATATCCTCTAACCAAGGCATTGATCTGCCTGATTAATCTTACCCAAAATAATGCACTAGGTGTTGTTCCATTTTTGCCTGTGTCTGTCTGTCTCTCTTCTCAGCCTCACCTAAGCATCTGCATGTAGCTTAACTCATTTTTAAAGTGCACGTGATCTTAGTATTTAGGCTTCCTTTACTCAAATGTCAGCATTCATTTTAACCTCAGGGCCTGAAGAGAAACCTACTGCCTAAAAACCTCAGTGCTTTCTTGAGGGATGGGTCATACACTTGGGGTGATGTGTATGGATCCACCAAAATTGAGTTTCACAGAAACCACAAAAAAACAATGTCTTCGATTGCCGTGATTGCTGGGAAGTCCAGCATTGGCTGTGATTTTCCTGCAAAATCAACCAAATAAAAAAGGGGCAGTGGCATAGACGGAGTGAAGGTGCCCTTTACCAATCAGCAGTGAGGGGTGGGGCCACCACAAAATGCCTGCGAAAGCAGCACTGCAGCCTGCAAGGGGGCCACAAAAAACCCTTTGTCTCACCGTGACTTACGCAGGTCCCTAGTGATGAGCATAGTGCGAGAACCAAAGTAGAGCAGTAATGGAGCAAGACACCAGCCAGGCCAGCCCAGGGGTGAGCTGCAGCCATCCTCGTCCTCCTCTTCCAGAGTCTGTCTGCACCACTTTTATGATGTCCCCTAAGCGAGCTGCACTGGGCTAAGGGAATTGCCGCTGCATTATAATTAAATCAGCTTTACCTCTTTCCCTCTCTTTCTGGTGTTCCCTCCTTCAGTACAGGAGATGGCCTGACCAGGCAGCGGCTCCTGATGGCAGGGCTCCTTGGGCAGTCCATGAGGACAGTGCCTCTTAGATGAGACCTTCCTCTTGTTTCAGAAGTGCTGAGCTGGGGCATGCGATGCAAGGATCTGTGCATGTGATCAAAACAGCAGGATTGATGCCTTCATACTCCAAAACCTTTTGGAGAGGAAGGGCAATTAGCTGGGATAACTCACAGCAGCAGTGAGCCAAGACTCCTGGGTCCTATTCCTAGCTCTTCCACTGAACTACTGTATAATTTTTGATAAAATGATCCAGCTCCCTGAGCTTTGGTTTCCCCATCCATAAACTGGGTTTGTGAGCATTCCCTCCCTTGCTGGAAGATGCCACTGAAATGAAATAGACTGTGAAGATGAGAATCTGTAGCAGAGGGCAGCATATGAAGCACCTGATGACTTTGGTTTGGGATAAAGACTTGTCTCTAAGAGAAAGTTTTGCTACTCTAACTGTACTGGAATAGCTAAAGCAGCAAGCAGTCCACACCCTACACCCAGCATACTAGATTGCTTAAGTGCTTTTATTAGTAAAATTTACTGGGATTTAGAAAGAGAATCAAGCTGTGCCAGTATAAAGTGCCTGCACACCAGTACAATTGCATTTGTACTAGGGTTTATGCCAGTATAATTATATTAATTTAAAAAAAATCACTCCTCTAGTTGACATAGTTATATAGAAACAGCTTTTGTAATGTAGATCATGACTCAAATCCTAGGGAAACTCTTAAAACACATGAGGAATACAGAGGATGGGGCAGACAGCTGGTAAAAGCAGTAGGACCACAGTATCAGTTTTTCCCCTGAATCAGGAACAACTCCCCTGAGGTTAAATTGGCCTGAAACTAGTGTAAGCAGTGTGCCCAGTGTCTCGCATCCTGCCTTGGTAGCAGTGTTAGCTCTTTCAGGTGTGATTATCCCCTGAAACTGTATTAAAATGCATATATCTTCTCTTTTCTGTTTTTCTTAATAGGTTACATTCCTTTTGGAACACCCATCGTAAGTATTTTAGCATCTCTCCCCACTTTGCCTGAGTGTAACAGGAAATGCATTTTTTAGCACTCGCATAGAATTCTCCAAATTCCACATTACTTGGCTGTGACAAATTCACAAAATGTTCACACCTTTCCCATCACGCCTTAGCAAGGGTTTCATTGTGCAAAATGTGCCCTGATGGATCGAGATTGTCATGTTTAAGGTTGTTTGCCTGTTACATATTATTCACCCCACAACCCCCCACTCCACACACGCACTCCTGCTATTTTTGTATTTTGTTTCTGCTTTTTGTTTCATCCTTCATCTGACTCCTGCTCCAAAGAAGAGGCCAAAGTACAGTGAACACCTGTGAAGCATAGCCTTTGCAGCTCTTGCTTAGGTCCTTTCTCCTCTTGTTGAGCATGCAGCCTCTTCTGAAGGGCAAGATCAGTAAGGGCCCTATAAACCCGAGAGCCGCAGCTTCCTCCTTCTCCTCTATACATGTTTCTTTCTCGCAGTGAAAATTAAAATCCTTTCTTACTATAGCTAATGATCCTTCACTGCCCATTAATTAGTTTCTGCTACATGTGCCTCTCGTTCACTTTTCAGTTTGACTCTATCATTTGTTTTGAATAATGATCTGCTTGACGGTATTTCCCTTACTGAAGCAGCAGTTAAACCATATGCTCTCTGTCTGAAGTGGCTAAGTATTGAACCCATTTTACAGATGGAGAAACTGAGGCAAAGGGGATGGTCACAAAACTAGTTGTTGTCAGAGCCATGTTTTAAAAACATCTGAGTCTGATCTGGGCTTCACACTTGCTCAGTCCACTAGCCTGTGCCACTACAGTGCTTTACAAGTGGCCTGAGGCACACGGCACATGCTCTGAGGGAAGCAGTCTTTCTCAAGGAGGAAGTTAATGTGGCCACAAAAGCTACAGGTGAACACCGTTATTGTTGTTTGTTGTGGTTGTATGTACCGTTTTGGTGGTAATTTGCGTGGGGCATTCTAGAAGAAAAGGTTAAACAAAAACGAGTGAGCAATGAAGTTGACAGTGAAATCGGCCCAAATCCAGAGCTGTCAGAGGAGCTGCGAGCTGTCACATGAGCCCAGTTTCACTTGCTGCAAAGGATAAACTGGAACCTCTTGTCATTTAAGGAGGGGGAAAAACCATTTTCAAATGTTAAAATTAAAATGTAGCTTTTATGCCAATCGATCTGTGAAATTTAGTGACAAAATTGGCAGCCTGCTCTAGCATAAAAACTGTTTGAGCCTTGCATTGAGCAAAGGGGGATGGGATTTCCTCAAGTGAAAAGGCTGTGGGGCTGTCTACATTGTACCATTTAGGCATGCAGATAAACCGGAGCTACCTCGAGCAGGTAAGCTCAGGTACTGGAAACAGGCCAGCTACGCTAGCACGGGGCTCTGCCAAGCTGACTCCTCCTGCTTGCCTAGGCAAATTAAAATACATTGTCTAGTGCAATGCAGGCATAGCCAGTGGGGCAGTTTTCTGGTTCTAGCCGAGAAGAAGCCATCAAGTCAGGAGGTGGCTTACTCTCATTTACTTAATCGTGATGAATGACCTGACACTGGTAGGAGGCCAGAGGTTTCATTCCTGGCTGTGTCACAGACCTGCAGGATATCCTGGGCAAATCACTCCTGCAATCCTGCCCCATTTGCAAAAGGATGGAAGGCACTTGCTTCCCCTTGTAAAGCACCTGGGGAGTAATGCACAACAGGCAAGTGCCATCAGACCCTGGTGGTTTGGCCTGTTCCCTAAAGCCTGAGCTCCTGGGGCCATCTGATTATGCAGGAATCTGATATATGGCTGTGCCAAGAGGCTGGGGAGCTGGACACATGAGGCTCAAATGCAAGGGAGAAAATAATAAACAAAAAAAACCTGCATGCTTGAGTGATACTGTGGATGGCAGGGACCAGAGAGAGGTGGGTGGGTGGCAGCTCACTCTCAGTTTCTGAACGCTGAAGTTGACAATACTGGAGCAGATAAAAGCTGAGTTTTCTTGTTCACATGGAATCACAGATAAATCCACTTTCTGTAACCACCAGGCAAGGACTGGGGGTTTGCAAACACAAAGAACCCGCTCGCAGACTCCTCTCATTGTACCTCTTTTCCAAATCAACAGCTCTTTAGGGGAAAATCTCTCTCCTGTGGCTTCAAGGCCACTGACAACCATTTGTACCTGCCAGCCAATTAAAATTGGTGGTTGATACATTTCTGGTGTTTAGGGTTTTTTTTTTAAATTTTGTTTTCCTTTTTAGATCCTTTTTAAAAAAAATTCTGACAGTAATTAAAAGTGAAGCTGTATGTTCCTTGACAGACTCTTGCACATATGGAGAGTTTGCATTAAACGTGCCTCTTTCAGTCATGCAGATTTTTGGGTGTTCTTTATTTATTTCCTATTCTCCCCCTCCCTCCTTCTCCTTTCTTTTTTTTTTTTTTTTTAATTTTTCTGAGCTTCAAAAGATAAATTATTATCCTGGCAAGGGGCCTCTTCCTCTAACTCTCTTTAACCCAGTTGACCCAGCGCTAAATCAAACTTGGTGTAAAGAGGCGCAACTGCAGTAGAAACCTCTAAGCTAAATTCATTGGGAGTGGATACTATGGCATGTGTCTTTTGGGGCGTGAAGAGTCGATTCACGTGAGGTTCCCTGGTTTGGGGTTCAGCAGATGTAAGGCAGAGGTTAGGAGGAAAAACGGCTAATAGGAGGACTCAGACTAATCCAGCCCAACTGTTCTCATGCCCTTTTTCAGGGTCTTTCTCTCCTGTGCAACTTCTATAGCTTGCAGCTTATCTCCCCTCCCTGTGACAAGGGTTTTTTGCTGGCGGCGGGAAGGGCATGCTATTATGGAGACTTTTACTCTTCTTGGCTTGTGCAGGAATAAAGTCAGAGGGGTATCCAATGGCCTGGTCCAAAGTGAATGAGAGAGTCCACTGCATTGTAGCCCAGAGGGAAAAGTGCTACCAAAAATAGCATCCCACCATTGATCAGTCAGATTGGGATCCTCCCTTAAGTAGGTCATTCGCACGCGTGCAGGAGAAGCACCTGGCTTTCCATTTGGCCATGTTCAAAATAGATCATCTTCACATTATGGAAACACTCCTGTCTGTCTGCAAAATTACCAAAGAATTAGGAAACTTAAAGGAAAGAGAAGACAGCATTGCAAAGGAGTGATGCTTCAGACCTGCCTCTTAGCTGGAGGTTCATTTCCCAAGGAAACGTTTTGAATGGGTTGGCTTAAGTCCTTCCTCCCTATATGCTCCTATCTCCTTTCTTAGTCCCTCACACTGCAGCACTTTTTTCTCATGGAGGCTTTCCATTGTACTTTGTGCATCCTCCAGTGGAGAGTGGGCTCTTTAAGGAGTTGTAGGTTTCTCCTCTTTTTCTACCCCGTGGAACGGACTTTTTAACACAAGGACATCCAGAGTGCTTGTAGCTCTGGGCAGAATGTATCCTCTGCTTCCAGAGGGCAAGCCTCTGCTCTCAAACAGCAAAATCTGATTTCTTTCACATTAAGCCCCAGGCTCTCCTCAAAGGCCACACCAACCCCCCACCCATGCCCAGTCTGCTCCTCTGCTTTCTGTTCCCTGTACCACTTGCTGGTGTGCTGCCTGCCCTTTCCTGATGTGCTGCATGCCATGCAGGCCACCTGGGCCACTTGTGGCACTTGTACCTGCAGGCTGGCTCCCCCTGATTTTTTTAGAGAGATTCCATGAGGAATTTCTATCAAATAGTTGTTCATTGTGTAACTTTTGGCAGTGAGTTGTATAAACTGTGTAACCTCTGACCGTGAGCTAATCTTCAAAATGACAACACTAGTTGTACCTTACCTTTCTTGAACAAGTTCCATCTGAGGCTCTCCAAGCATATTACAAAGTCACCAAGGCTCATGAAACCTTATGATCTGAATAGTTACCCCCATTTTACAGATGGGAGGATTGAAATGAAGAGAAAATAAGAGGGGTTTAGTGAGTGACACAGACGGACAGAGAGAACCCTGCTTTGTAAATGCCTATTGATTATTTTCTTTTAACCATGCTCAGGTTCTGGCATGGGGTAGCTCATAAATACTGAAAGACCAGATAGATTTTCCATTTTCTTAGAAGGAAACTCATTGTTTTAATGTGTAGAAAGCACAGGGAGGAAACTGGTGGTGTATTTGTGCTGCTACTTTTTTTTTTTTCCGTGTTTTCCAGGTTGTTGGTCTTCTCTTGCCAAACCAGACGCTGGCATCCACTGTTTTTTGGCAGGTAACAATCTTCTGCCGCAGCATTGAGTCTACGGACTACGTAACAAAAAGAAAAGCATCGTTGAATTGCATCTGCGGCATGGCCCCCCAAAATCAAGACCATTTGTCTAAGGCACATTCCTGATTACCCTTCTCCATCAAGAGCGTCCTAGTTAATAAGAAGAGGATATGGCTGGATGTAATTGGAAACTTTGGGGTAGGAGGAAAGTATGCTGCAAATAAAACCCCTGGGGCCTGGCCTGGCCTGCCACTTGTGTCATCATTTACACCTTTGCAAAGGTTGTGTGTCACATGGAACTAAATGTGAAGGGCCGCGTTTTACCTGTGCTTCACCCAGGTGAAAATGATGACACCAGGTGCAATATCCATTGAGGATTAGACCCTGGTTGCTACCACCTCTGCTGTTCTGGGAGATGTTTTGGCAGGTAGATCTGGCTCCAGATTGTATATACTTTGGACAAAACTCATCTACAGGGCTGGGGGGTCCTAAGAGGTCTCTAATACAGTAGGTCTTCAGAGGTCACTCTGGGCCATACATGTAAGGGACTCTAGAGCTGAGTTCCTTGCCAGTCCTGCCTGCTTAGTACAGTACAGGAGACAGGTGGGGCCTTGGCTAATATTTTGCAGTAAGTTTTTCACTTAGTTTTTCTGTGCCTGTGGCAGGGGGAGAGCATTTTAGCCACAGTAAATATCCCAGTTTAGGGGCCACTGATGTTTCTTTCTTATCTTCCTCTGTGACATAGGGCATGTCAGGGTGTGATCCCTTTCTTAGGATCAACTGAGAATATTTTCCCCTAATATTCTCTGCCAGTGCCCTTGTCTCTCTTGTCCTTAACATGTAACGTGCCATAGGTCTTCGGATGGGTGCTTTGTGTCTGCACTGTGAGGTAGGGGCTGACGTAGAGGCTCTTGTAGCTCCTGTTGGACAAATGAATGCCTGCGAAAGCAAGGGCTGGCCTTAATGACCTGGAAGGCCCGTTGCAGTCCCCTGTTCCTTTGAAACAGTGAATACATCCAGTTAGAAGCTGGTTTTGCTTGGTTAAAATTTTTTGTTTATTGAAGTGAGGCATGGCATTAAGTGCCACGGCATCGAGGTCTAGTCTGAATATATGAGCAATACTTGGATTTTGTAGGTTTTAATTTGAGCACAGTAGATTATGACCACATGCTTTCAACAGCTAAAGGCAGGTCTTGTATGGTGTGCGACTTTAATAGCACTACGGCTAGAGACGTGTATATTTGTTTGCAGCTCCTACTGCTGTTATCCCTGAGGACTTGCTGTTTAGTCCAATGCCTGCTGAAGTCAACTGCAAAACAGCCATTGATTTTCAGTGAAGCAGTGGTACTCTTACTTAGAGGAGTAGTCCTTAATCATATTCTTATGTGAGCACATCCCACTGATATCAATCCCCACCTCCTCCCTCTCCTGCCAGTCCCTTTGCAGAGTCAAGGGAAAATCTTGTATTTCTTAGGAACACAAAAGGTTCTTTTCTTAGCCAGGGCTCTGATTGGGAGCACAGGACCTTTTTGAGAATCGCATAAAAGGCCAGTTTTTCTTACTCGCAGCAACATACTGTACAGTAAGTCTCGGGAAAATCAGTGGCAGTCCTCAGTGCAGCTACTCAATGGAAGGAAGGATGGCACAATCTTTATTTGGAACTGAAAAGAGTATTTAAAAAAAAAATCAGCGGTCTGCAGGAGCATGAGAGGCCAATTTATAGAGCCACACCGACTTCATTGGTGATTACATGCACTTGCACAGCAGCAGAGTTTGGCATGTGAAATGTAGGATTCTAGCTGCGTGACAGACTGTCAGATTTTGTGTCTGGTTCCTCAGATGTGACCAGATGCAGAGCTGGCCAACAAGAGAGGGGAAGGGCTGTAGCCCGCAACTCTGACAGCCTGGATCACACTTAGGGAGTTGCAGTTCTCTCAGTGGTTCTCAAACTTGCTGGTCATGATGACCTGCTGGACCCACCGTCAAACCGCATGGCCTCAAGTCACAGCATTAGCATCCGAGGTTCATTTTGGGAGTCCTCACATTGAATTTCAGGTGCCCTCTCTGTTTTATAAAACAAAAAGCATGAGGGATACCAGACTTCCCAAAGAGAGAACTTATTTTTCTCTTCCAGTGGTGTTTTCTCCCTCTGCTCCCCTCATCCCCTGCATTTTTTTTCTTCCTCTGCCCTGCCTCACCATTAGCTTTTTGATTCTCTGTTTTGGCCCCTTTCTGTTCCCCTTTTCTGACTCCTTTCTGTTTCTTTCCCCTTTTCTCTCTTTTCTTTGGTCTTGTTTCCCAGGTTCTGAGCAGCAGCTGAAGAAGAGCAGCCCCATGCACCTGAATTGACAATACTTTAACCACAGCACCTTGAATATGCACGTTGCAGTCCAGGGCATATCAGGCCCCAGACTGAAATAAGCAGTCATCGGAGCAGCAACAATGGGACCCACTGAAGCCTTTTTGAGTCCCACTCTTGCTGAAGGAAAGGGATGCTCACAATGCCTTCCCTTCAGTAGCTATCCCCCAGAAGTAGGGCCTGGGCCTGACTGCCTGACCCTCTGGCAACTGCAAATGGGGGAGCAGCCATCCAGGTGCCCCCTGAAGAGCCCAGAAGGACATTAGTCAGCCTTCTCCAGAGACAGCGGAGCCAGGGAGTGGAGTACAGAGCTATCCCCATTATAAAGGCTGCTTAAGGTAGGAAGAGGATGAGGCAAAACTTGGACCCATTTTATGTATTTGAGCTGACTGGTAGATGTCATAGAGCTTTTGCACTGTGACTGCTCCAGGGCTTTCCCTTGGGTTCTTGAAACTCAGTTCCCACTGTTTGGAGGGTTTCTTACGAGCTCCCACTGCCTCTGGACCTCTCCTACAGTGTCCGATAAGTAGAGACCAGCAAAGATGCATGTGGACACCAGAGCAGAGTCGGTTTCTATTGGCAAAAAGTATCTCATATATTTATATATTTTTAAACAAACAGGATGAATTCTAGTATCCCACGGGTTTCTTGACGTGAAAAGTTTGCTGGTAGTGCTTTCAGATCACCAGTATTGCTTTACCCAATATGGCCTTTCTCTGTCAATGTCTGCTCTCATGTAACTGCTTTTGAAGCCTTTCTTTCCTTTTAGGTCCTGGCCATTAGCTGGACAAGCGCCAGTGGTATCGTACTCTTCAACTGAAGTGTATTACTTGTGGTTCCTGCCATGTGAAAAGAACCCAAGTTCTTTTCATTCACAACTTCTGCTGTGGATAAAGCACCTCAATTCAGGAACATGGCACTACTTTCCTGTGATTGCAGGCAATGAAGATGAGGATGGAAATATCAGTTAGACGAGCCTGAAATAGCAAATAGAGAGCCCTTTGTGATCCCTGAACAAACGTCCCCACAGTTTGAGAGCCACTGAGTTTAATGAATGGTTAAAAAACTGGCTGCTTGTTGTCCTATCCTGCCATTTCCAGAAGGTATTTACTAGAACAGAGCAGGAAGAACAGTCTGAAGTCACTACACAGCATTGATGTTAAATGCATAAAAGGAAAGGGAGTTTTAAAGAAGATTTTGATCTTTCCAGTGCTAGATCACTTTTTATCATAACATTTAAATATTAGTTGGGTCTGTTTTCTTGTGCGTGCAAATTTAATGCTTGTAACAAGGGAAAGTCCAAAGACAGTGTGAACTGCAGAATAGAAGGCATAATGTCAGGAGTGGGCATCGGATAGTTAACAGGGGCAAGGGGACACTGGCCAATGGTCCACAGAGAAATGAGAGATGAGCCTTTTTATTCCATTCAGAGCTCTATCTAGAAGGCATGAGTTTCTATCCCTCAAGAAAAAGATAGCTGTGGACATGTTTCACTACCTGTATGTACAGTGCTTAGCACAGCAGGACTCTGGAGTCTGTTGGACCCTCTTGGGTTTACTGCAAGAACAGCAGTAAATAATAGCACAAAGCCATTATTTTACCCTTGCTTCAATAGGAAGTTGAACTTAAGCTTACTGGGTTTCTTTGGTATTTTAAGTGCAAGAGGAAAGCTCCTGTGAGTAGGCGACTTTGTAAACCTTTAATAAAAGCTTCACTTCAGCATCTAAACTATCTGACAGTGTCCCGCTTAACCTGTACTATAATTAGCATCTGATCTGTTGTCGATTGTAATTGGTTGAAAGACTCCCCTTGACTTGAAAGAACATCAGGTGAGACCCCAAATAGGCACAACACCTTAAAAACACGTCAGTGAGGGAGGAGTGTGTGCACGCATGTGTGGAGGGAGAATAATGCACATGTCTGCAATTAATTTTCCTCTCTTCACCATCACAGATGTATAACTGAATTCTCTGGCTTGGGTAACAAAATATATCCCTGCCCCAGTAGGGGGTATAATTGGATAAGGTAGAATTTCCTGTCTGTGTGTGTATCGTTTGGGTTTTTTGCAGCAGTGGTAGGGATGCTGGTGCATTCATTTTTCCCTTCTGTAAACAGTTGTTTTATTTCTCCCATCTCCTTTTGTTTCCTTTTCAGTGGTTGAACCAGAGCCACAATGCATGTGTCAACTATGCAAACCGAAATGCAACAAAGGTGAGCAGTCTCTGCACATGCAGTTTGCAATGGGTTTGATCTGTTGTAACGATAAAAGCATAAATCTGGAACTTCAGGGTAGGTGCTCACAGGGATTTATAAATTGCCCTTTAATCTCTTATAATGACACTTTAAAGTTGAAGAGTCTATCTGATAAGTAAAACGAGTGTTGTGTTTTCAGTCTAGTCCTTGGTTTTGCCTTGCTTCAGTCTACAGAGCATCCTAAATATTAGCACAGAGAAATTTGAATCAGAGTAGCAGGGAGTTACTGGTCTGAATTCAGGTGATACAGGCAGAAGTCTGCTCTGCTCTGCTCTGAATAGGAGCTCAGTGGGAAAGTTGTTAAAGCAGGTTTTGTAACCTGTAGCCCACAGGGTATTATCAGTAGCTTGGCAAGTTAGCTGCATGGTGACTCAGCCTGATTGTGCAGTCTCCTAGGCTGCCCTCCATTGGAAAAATGTAACATGTAAGGGACCTTGATAAAGTTTGGGTTGGGTACCAGTTGGGTACCTCTGGACTCACCATGCCTCTGGACTCATGACTCCTTTCCCCAGTTGATCTACCTATACAAGGGTGCCAGGTGATGCAAGCAACATGCTAGCCTTATTGCTTCCCGGTGTAGTTTTGGCTGTGGAAGTACGCATCTTAACAACACTAGCCCAGTGACCTGCTAGGCTTGGATGGACTTTTGCGATGTGCATAGCTTCCCTCTTCCAGACCTTGCAGGTCCTAACTTACCTCCTTCAGGGGTTTGATATTATGCCTAACTCAAGTAATGTAACAATCTTCCTCCAGATTTGGAGACCTTGGTTCCAGACCCTGGTTGCCTCTGCTCAGAGATACTTGAATCAGTCTTGTTAACCCAGCCAGCCAACAAGAACCACCTGCTAGGATGAGCCAGTGGTAGTCCATCTGCTCCTTCACACAGGTTTCGAGCATGTGGCAGCAGGGTGACTATCCCTGGGAAGTGCTGAAAGGCTCCTTAGTCTGCCTGTCCCTTTTCCTAGAGGAAGATTTCCTGGACAAAGTTTTCAGACGAAGTGTGTTGGTATCCCATGACCATACAGTTACAAATGCTCTTTTCTGAAGAATGTTTAAAAGTGGGGTGGCTGGGCTTCTTCCAGATGGCAGACCTCTCTTCTCCAGTATTTATCCTAGTCATCAGTTTGTGTGGATGAGTCTTTGAGGTTTTTTTTTTTTTAAGATCTTGTTCTTCTGCAGGGCAGACCAGTGTCCTGTCTCAAACTGCTCTTTGCCATTGGATTGAGCCAGTAGAGAAGTCATTTCTTGCCAGTCAGGCCTAGCTTAGCCTCTAGTAAAGAAAAAATAAATCCCTTAACTTGGACTTTTTGGGGGAAGAAAAGACCACACAATTGCACATATGACCCTTGAGTAGGACTTGGGGGATAAGTACTTTCCTCAGTTTACCGTGCTAGAGAGATCCCTGTCACCTGCTTCATAACTAGCTCCTGGTTCTTCCACACCAAGTTTTTATGGTGTTGCATCAATTTTCACAATGTCATAAGATATGAAGCTGTGTTAGAAGCCATCTGATCTGTGCATGAAATGTTGATGTTGAAAAGAGTTTTCAAGTCAAGATAACCGACAGAGGACTAATAGTTCAGTCAAATGGCTTTGTTGTAATCATGTTAGCATCTCTTCTATTTAACAATACGCTTACAGATAACATTCCCAGGATAAAAAGTGAACAAGTTTCTCGTGTTAGGTGTTTTTCCAAGCCCTTTAACTTATTTCATTAGGTGGCAAATCCTCTTGTTTTTGCCTTCCTACTAGCTAACGGAGCCACATGTGATGTAGCAGGTGTGGCAGAATGAAACTAACTTTTTTGTTTTAATTGAGAAATGTCATATTTATTTAAATAGCCCAAACTCTGTGTTGAAACTGTGTTTTTTCTTTTTTCCAAAGCCTTCTCCGACATCCAAGTTCATCCAGGGCTACTTGGGAGCTGTCATAAGTGCTGTCTCAATAGCCGTGGGTAACGCTTTAAATACATATTTATACATCTTTCTTAAAATAGTAACTTCCCCCAAGTATTAACACTGCAATGTTTTTTGGGAACTGCTGTATTTGAAATGGCAAATGTGTTTCATGTAATAGATTTGATTTAGGATGAATGTGAAGAAAAGTTTCAGCTGTCAGGGCTTTCTGCCCATGTATGACCAAGCTTTGCAACAGCACAGGTCTTCTTCCAATGGATAAAAATAGTTTTTAGTACTTGCTTTGTGAATTACACACTACTTGTATTTCTGCCAAATTAACTCAAGTTTACCTATGCTTGAGTCAGCCCCTGTCAGGTTAACCAGCTTCAAGTAAGACTTGACAATGCCAGAAAATAATATGGGCTTCAAGAAATAATTGTGTTATCTGCTGTGCTAACTCAACCTCTGCTCCACTAACAGACTAGCTGACCCAGGTTAGGAAGCACCATCACATGTCCAAAGGGTTTTGCATATGGACAGAGTTTGAGCTAAGGGTAATGCTTTAGTTATAATTGGCGTTACAGCTGCAATAAGGACAAAACCTTAAGAACACACACCCCTGATATCGGGGTTTAACCACTGGATTTATCATTTTTAGTCTCCCAAGATGCACAAGTTCAAATCCTCAGGTTCTTATCTCAAATCAAGTAAGAACATTTTCAGAAAGAATTCCACTATTTTGCTTTTCATGGTGGACTTTCAAGTAAACCCTAAAACACCCAAGATCTCCCTCCACCCTGCCACTTAAACGCTAGAGATCACATAGCACCTCCTGTAAGGAAAAGTTATTTCCTTGTCCCAGCTGAAACATCTCCCCACTTCTTGCTCTTAAGCAGCTGCCAGCAGGCTTCCACCCTTCCCAGTAAAAATGGCCTTTTTCTAAAGTACCGCATAAAAGTCCTGTGTTCAGACTTTGGTATCAAGCTCACCTGAATAAGGGCATCAGAATGGGATGTAGAGTTGATAAAGGTCTTTGGAGTTGTTGGGACTGGAAGGCAGAATCTACTGTGTTAAACTTCCAAATAACTTCTTTACCATGTATCTCTTCACTAGACAGTTAACCTATGTCTGACCACCTCGGTTAATCTAGGATGCTGTTACTCCGCAAGGTCACCATGTCTGCTTTGGTGCTGCACGATGATGGGTGAAGTGCTAGGACTTCCTCTTGGTGCTTCACTAAGCAGTGATGCCCTCTGAATTATTTTGCACTAGATTATGGGAGAAGTTGTCTGACCTTCCTAGGCTGCACTGTAGAAGTGTTCTTAGCCTGCCAGCTCAGTACACTTCAGTGATTCTGGCTTGGCACTCTGCATTGCTGTTTGTGGCCTATCCCTCTCAGGATAACAGGTTGTTCCTTTGTGCTGGCATTAATGCAACTCGCATCTTGGCAACAGGGGACAGATAGAGAGAACGAGGCATGGTAGAAGGCATTTTGGCAGCAGCTTCGCCACCTTGAGAAACTGGCAGGCTTTGCTGAGGTCACTGGCTGCAGGCAGAAATGGTAAGAGTTGAGACAGCTGATGTGGATTTTAAGAGAGTGAATCTCCCTACCCTGACCCACAGTGCTGAAGCAGGACCACAAGAGTGGAGAGGTGGTGGGACTAAACTTGGGGTAACCAGCACTGGCTTCAGAACTTCTGCAGGCAATCTCCACAGAGCTGTACAAGGAACTTGCTCTGGTCCTGGCGTGCCAGGATGCATGGATGAAGGAAAGCATATGAGGCCAGGAATGGCTAGCTGCCGCCAGCTCAAAGTGGGTTCCAGACTGCTACCAACCAGTGTCTTAACAGTTTGGCATTGGCAAGGTAGTTGCTGGTGTTGTGCGACTCAGTTGTGAGTAAACCACAGCAACAACTTGATGAAGATTGCTAAACCCCACCTCTAAGAGTTGGCTTTGAGCAAATGGGATTTCCAAACTGTGCGGGAGCTCTCAGTGGTTCACATGCCTGCCTGATGTCTGCCCTCATAAGGAGTAAGTGAATTTTTACAGTAGGAGATTCGACTTGCTCATTATGTTGATCTTGGCTCACCACAAAGAGGGAGAGAACATTGGTACTGGGCAGGTAATGTGCTAGGAGAATTTATAATACCTTATTGTTCTCAACGTCTGGCATTGGCTTTTGTGGGGTTACATTTTGGGGGGAAAGGCCAAGGACCTTTCAATAGAGATAGCATAACATTACTTTAGGCAGTTACTTTAGCTTGTTTCAGAGCCTCAGATAGAAGAGGAAAAAATACTTCCAGGCCTCTATTCATCTAAGGTATGGAAATCATTGCCTGGTGGGTGATGACCAAGTTTGTCTGAGGAAGAAGCAGGGAAAGACTGAGAGTTTTCTCCTTCCTCTTACTAAGAGGCATCAAAGGAAGAAAGAGAACAAAGAGGATTTCATGGAATGGGCCATGTTTGTATTTCTCCCTGAAGGCAAGTTGGGGATTATATCTGAGGGAAGAGGGTAAGGATTGGAGGCATAACTATCTTGGGCACTGTGGGAGAGAATAAAGACTTCCTGCATAAGAGTCATGAGAGGATGGTGCAGAACAAGATGAAGAGCAAGGAAGACAAGGGGCCTCATGTGACCCATGGAACAAGCGTTACCAGATCTTGGGAGACACAGAAAGGGGTAGCAACTGCTTTCAGCTTCTGTGAATTGGAAATACTAATACATTACAGGGACCAGAAACATACCCCACAAACTAGAAGGCTGGAATTGTATAATGCTAAGGAGAGGGGCTTTATGCTCACCACACCAGAGGACAGGGCAGTCTGTCCTGAGGGGGAGAGGGAACCCATCTGATGCCCAGACCTGGAGTCTGGTGAGGTGTGCTGCTTGCCTGAAGCTTGAATTCAGGACCTGAAGAAAAGATTGCCGGACCTCCTCCATCCATCCCTCACCTTACCCTTTCATGCTTGTCTTCATGGGAGCCAGTGATACTGCCAGAAATGACCTTGAATGGATCAAAGGAAACCACAGGGTTTGAGGTAGGGAGATAAAGGAGTTTGAGACACAGAGGGTGTTCTCATCCATTTTTCCCATTAAAGGGAAAGGCCCAGGAAGGGACAAATGCATTCTGGAAGTAAGCACCAGCCTTAAAGATGTTGTTAATGGGAGTGCTTTGGATCCTTTGATAACAGCTGACATTCTGGGAAAGCTGTCAAAGGATGGGCTTGATCTAAAAATTGGGAAGATCATCTGTAGGCATCATATGGCCAACCTGTTGAAGAGAGCTTTAAACTAGGTCCCATAGGGGTGGGATGAAAACCCACTGGCACCTTGTCTTCAGTGTCAAGAGCCCAGGACTGAGAGAGAGAGCCTAATTCTTAAGATGAGCTAGTACAGCAAAAAGGTGCAGGAGGAAAATGGGCAAGGCAAACTGCAAAGTATCTTTAATGCATATATGCAAATGCAAGAGGTATGAGGAACAAGCAGAAAAATCTGGAAGTCCTAGTATGTAAAGAAACAATGACTTGTTGCTACAGAAACTTAGTGGGAAAGCCCCTATTATTGGAATAGCATACATTGTTTCAGGATAAGTTTTGCAGAAAAATTAGGTGATATTGCATTGTCACAAATGTGTCGTATTCCTTGAAAAATAACATGCATTGCTTAGAATTAAATGTTTCTTCTAACAATGTCCTGCATCTTAAATTTTAGTTTAAAAAGGGAAAAAGGCAAAAAAAGCTTTTAAAAAATCTTCTTATGCCCCAAAGAGGTTGCATTCTCGTACGTATGTCTTTAATTGCTGTTTTATTTTTTTTACTTAAATTGAGATTCAGAAAATTTGGGTGCATCTTAAATTCAAAGCATATGATATATACTTGATATGATATCTGATATATACTTGCATTCAAAGGCATGTGATCTATGCTTGATTCAGCTGAGGAATCAAGTGGCTGAGAGAGATCTTGGAGTCATAGCTGACTCCAAGATGAACATGAGCTGGCAGCGTAATGAGGCCATCGACAAGGCCAATCACATCTTGTCATGCATTAGCAGATGCCTGACCAACAGATCAAGGGAGGTGATGCTCCCCCTCTATGTGGCATTAGAAAAGCCGCAGCTGGAGTACTGTGTCCAGTTTTGGGTGCTACACTTCAAGAGGGACACAGAGAATCTGGAGAGGGTCCAGAGGAGGGCCACTCACATGATTAGTGGTCTCCATGAAAGACCCTACGCGGGGAGGTTGAGGGATCTGGATCTCTTCAGCCTTCATAAGAGACAGCTGAGGGGCAACCTTGTAGATGCCTACAGGTTTATTAAGGGAGGACAACAGGGAATTGGAGATGTGCTATTTACCAGAGTGAGGAGTAACTAGGAACAGTGGTTACAAACTAGTGGAGAGTAGATTCAGGTTAGACATTAGGAAGACATTTTTTACAGTAAAGGTGGCCAGAATCTGGAATAGGCTTCCAAGAGAGGTGGTGCTATCACCTAACTTGGAGGTCTTCAAGAGGAGGCTTGATAGTCACTTGGCTGGGGTCATCTGACCTCGGTCCTCTTTCCTGCCGGGGCAGAGGGTGGGACGCGATGATCCTTGGTGGTTCCTTCTGACTCTACAATCTATGAATCTATGATTCCAGGTAAAGCAGGTAACAAGGCTATTTAAAACTTATGAGAAAGTACTGTTGTGGAGATTTAAATTCCCTCAGAACTGTTGGAACTTAATATAGCAGAAATGTCTGTTAAGTTCTTAACGTGCACGGACGACAACTTTAAGTTTCAGAAGGTTGAGGCTACAACTAGGAGGTTATCGGACTTGGATGTCGTTCTGACAAATAAGATGCAACAGGCTGTGAACATGAAGGTGACATGAAATTTGAGAAGAAACAAACACACACAGCAAGATAGAATTCATGGTTCTAAGAAAGGAAAAGTATGAGAGTGTCAAAATATGGGTGCTGGACTTCAAAAGAGCAGAGAACCCATTCAGAGAAATAATAGATTAGATCAGATCTCATGAGTAGAGACTGAAAGATGAAGGGGTCCAGGAGGAAAGACAGTTTCTAAAGGGTGTAGTATTGGAGGCTCAGCAAGAAGCTATTCAAACACAATGGCAAGATCAGTACTGCAGAAGACTAATGTGAATATGTACATTGCTTCTTAATTACCTGAAATTCAGAAGAAAAAACATGCAGTCAGTCCAAGGAAGGGGAAGTCACTAAAGGTATATACCAAGGAATAGCAAGAACTTACAAGGCAAAAGCAGGAAAGCAAAGGCAGAAAATGAGATACAAGTGGTAAGGGATGCTAAAGAAAACAAGAAGGGGGTCCTATAAGGATTTCAGAAAAGAAAGGCCAAAGAAATGTGGCCCATACTCAATAGGGAAGGTGAGGTATTATTGGGTGACTCAAGCCAGAGCTGCTTAATGACTATGTTAGCCTCAGTCATTACAAAAATAAATAAATAAATAGCGAAGGAAGTGAGCTGAGGAAGCGCACGTGATGCCAGAAAGCTTGTCCAGTAGTTCTCCCAACTATATGTTGATTTGTTAAAAGATTAAAATCCTTGCTTCTCCTACATTTCTTGGACTGTCCCAGCGACAGCACCTCTCCAGACCTACTAAATAAGTAAGCTGCAACCAGACAACTAACAAAATGAATATGGGCAAAGAAGGAGAAGGGTCGCAGATCAGAATAAGGAAAGCAGAGGTCAGAGAGCTTTTGACAAATTTGAATGATTTCAGTTGGCAGGTCCTGATGAGATTCACCCCAGGGTGCTGGCTGAAGAAATCTCAGAACTGCCGGCAATAATATTGACAGAATCATGGATGACAGACAGCTTATCCAGATTGGTGCCCATCTTTAAAACAGGGAAGAAGGAAGGCCTGGGGAATTATTGACTGGTCAGCCTGACTTCAATACTTGGGAAGTTTTCATGGAACAAATTATAAAACCATCAATTTGTGAGCACCTGGAGGCAGAAGAGGTGATCAGTAACTGCCAGCATGTGTTTGCTGAAAACAAATTATTGCAAACCAGCTAGATCGCCTCCTCTGGGGGGACAGAGATTTGCTGAGTTAGTCTGAAGTGGGGCAGAAGATAGGGCAGGGTGGCACCTCGGAGACTAACTGGCTCAGAGAAGCATGAACTTTTGTGGGTAACAGCCTACTTCATCTGACAAAGTAGGTTGTTGCTTGTAAAGTTCAAGTCTCTCCAAAACAGTTAGTCTCTGAGGTGCCACCCTGCCCTGCCCTCTTTGCTGGGGTAATTCATTTGAATGAGGAGAGGAGTATGATTTACCTGAACTTTGGTTAGGCTTTGATACAGTTCACCTGACACTTGCATAAGTAAAACTGAAGAAGTGGGCTTGACGCATAATTGGCACCATTAGGCAAGAGGCATAATTGGTAGAATCGCAACAGCCAAAGTATAACTGCAAATGGATCCGTGTCAGAGCGGCAGTAGGTTTTAAGTGGGGTTCTGCAGGGTCTGTTCTGGGTTTGGTGCATTTTAACTTTTTTATTGGTGACTCAGATGCAGCAATAAAGAGTTTGCTGATCAAGTCTACAGATGACAAAACTGGGAAGGCTTGCAAGCACTTTGGAGCACAGGATCCGCATTCAAAAGGGTCTTTATAAGTTGGAGTATTGGGCTCTAGGCAGTGCATTTAATTTGGCAGGGCCAGAATCACAGGGCGGGATTGTGGGGGCAGGGCCCGAGGCAGAGATGCAATCTGCTGCCCACCCATCCCTGCAATGGGCAGCGGTTCCACAGGCAGGGGTATGCTGGGTGCAGATCACGGTTCTGTCCTGGGCCCTAGGCCCAAGATCCCGGTCCCAGTCTCGGCACTGCCCACCCATCCTGCTCCCAGATGCCACTCCCTGCCTGCCCACAGCCCCATCCCATCCACCCAGCTGAGCACACCATGCCTGTGTGGAGACCCTGGGATTGCTGGGTGGTGACAGCACGAGACCGGGGCCTGGTACAGAGCTGCAATCTGTTCCCTGCAGAACCGGCACTCATTGCAGGGACATGGAGGGAACAGATCACGGGTCTGCCTCAGGCCGCAGCCCTCATGGCCCCGCAGTCCTGATCCCAGCCCCGTCCCTGCTTGCCCATGGCCCGTCTGGCCGAGCATGAGCCACTTAGGGAGTTTTGGTGAGTTGTTGGGGTGCTGACTGGGAAGGAAGTGCTGACCCAGCCCACAACAGCTCACCAAAACTCCCTGTGACCCTCCAGCCCAAATAATTGCCCACCCCTGCCCTTGTGCAAACCCTGTCTACCTCATGCTGCAGGCACAGCCCAGACTCAGTGGTATACCAGCTCATCCCCAGTGCCCATTCTCAAATCCACCACACAACAGGTGCAGAGTAGCCTCTGCCGTGAGCCTGCCGGGAACTCAGGAGAGTGAGGCATGGCACACTCAAGCCCTGTGGCTCCAAGGCATGCCAGACAAGCTGTTCAGGGCCATCTACATGGGGTTGCTCACTAAAATGAATCCCAGTGGACTAAGTGTGAGTTTAAAGTGGATTAGTTAAACTGCATTAAACTTCTGTGAACAAAGTGAATTAAGATAAGGTACGTTAAGGTCACAGGCAACCAGCTTGATTCGAATTTGAGCATTTTATTTTGCAACAAACCCCAGGCTTTGCAGACTGACAAGTCCGTTGTCCCATGTTAAGTACCTGTGAATTATCTGAATTAACACTTTGGGTTAATTTGAGTTAATTGCCATGTAGGCCTTATGTAAGCTATGATGCAAGTCATACCCTGGACTGATCAGCACCATGTTAGATAGGACTGATTAGTGCTGCATTAAACTGCTTGTCTGATTTTTTTTTTTTTTTTTTTTTTTTTTTTTAGTTTTGAATTTTAAGAGTAACTGGAGTTGATTCATTTCTCCAAGGAAAAGCCTTTTATGCAGGGGTCCTACAGACTACAAGCCCATTGTCCCACTTCAAATTCCTGTGAAGGTTGCAAGATA
>NW_017728948.1:1408761-1463048 GCF_001723895.1 Crocodylus porosus | reverse complement strand
GACTGATCAGCACCATGTTAGATAGGACTGATTAGTGCTACATTAAACTGCTTGTCTGTTTTTTTTTTTTTTTTTTTTTTCTTTTTTTAGTCTTTAATTCTAAGAGTAAAAACAGATGATTCATTTCTCCAAGGAAAAGCCTTTTATGCAGGGGTCCTACAGACTACAAGCCCATTGTCCCACTTCAAATTCCTGTGAAGGTTGCAAGATAAAATTTGCTAAGACTTTTCAGGACAGTTTTATAGTCACAGGCTAATTGCATTGTGTGGCAGCGCATCTGAAATGGGCTATCCTGCTCCTCTTTTTTCCCCAGGTTTTGATTCGGGTTACTTGGGGTGTAAACAAGGTACGCCCGTTATGCCCATGTAGAAGAGAGAAAGTCATCTAGCTGTCTACATTGAGTATCCACATGGAAAATTCAGTGTGCAGCAACTAGCACGCTATAAACTTACCCTAGCTCACTGCCTGTTAATGTGACTATGAAGACAAGTCGTTAGTGTTAGTGAGCATTAACTGTCCTCCCAGGGTGCTCCTATAAAGTAGCACTTACACTGTACATTCACACCCACACTTGCTGCACACCAGCTTCCTTCTTGTAGGCGAGGTCTGAGAAACTTCTACTGAGCAAGGGTAGGGCGCTTTATAGATGCAGTGATTTTACATAAGTATCTGTGCTAACAACCAAAGTAAACTTTCTGAAATAAGTATCCTACATCTTTTTATTTAAACAAAAAATAATTTAGAAGGAACTTTAATTTTTTGTTCCCTGGGATTCTGAGGCCTTAGCCCTCATTAACTGATCTCTGCTGTCAGTTAATAGCAAATCACCTCCCAGTGTGAGCCTATTAGGACTAGATGACCTGAAAACAAGTGCCATTACCTCCAGTGGTCTGCAGAGACCTTGTATTAATTAAAGCAAGTCCCTTCCATGCTTGCAGTCGGGAGAGAGAACTGGTGAAAAGGTCAGGAGACATCAGTTGATCTGAGGTTGGTTTTCCATTGTTTAAAATACTACTTGTATTAAAGTAATAGCAGTGTTTATCTGAACCCAGTGGCTGGGTAAATCTGGTTGCACCGGTGTACTGAAGACAATTTGGCTCCAACTTTTTAGTAATTAAAAAGCTCTGTAACACTCATTAATCTTCTCTCCATTAATTCATATTGTCCTCATCACAAAACAGCATTTTTTGGTCTGAGCTGCCCTGCCCTTTTTGGTTCTCATGGATCCAGTTCTGTTCTTGGCCCCTTGACACTTGTGTAACATCCACTGCTACACATGGCAACTTTATATTTGAATTTGGTTTTTACGGGCCTGGTTTCCAAGGGCAACGGGGATGAGATTTTCCATTTTAAAATTTTATTCTGGTCTCATTGCTATGTATTTCTTAGGATGAGGTCTTTTCTGTGGAATCTATTTAAATACACTCGGGTGTTTCAGAAACTAACGCAATTTCAAAATAGGACCAGTTTATATGCAACCATCATTTTCTGGACCACATCTTCTCTGCGTAGTTGTAAGCAATGGGTGCATTTGACAGTGTCACCATTAGTGTTCCCCGCTGCTGTGTAGTTTCCCACTTTGTTGCAGACAGGCAGCGTGGGAAGATGTTTTGCTGTTAGTCTCTGAAACACCCTCAAAAAAATATTGTGCTCTAGCTTATAATATTGCACTTGAGTGGTGTCAGTGGAGTTACTTTACAGTAAGGGAAGTGTGAGGAGAATTAGGACCAATATTTTCATTTATTCTTGGTGAGCAGGTTCTACAAGCAAGGCCATCAGTGGAAGGAGTATTGTCTCACGGCATGTGTTTGAGCTTGGGAAGGATGGCATTGTAGTTGGAGAGCTGACGTGGGACTCAGTCTGGCTTCCCCTAGGATCTTGGGACCCTCACAGGGCCAGGCTGTGCTTGGGAACACTACTGTGAAGTGCACCCTGCCCACTCCGGTGAGTGCATGTATAGAGTTGAGCTGCCTGCTTCAAAGACATCGAAATCAGTGAAGCATGCAGCTTCCAAGAACATGGTCCTGAGAAGATGAAGGACACAGCTGATGTTCAATTACTACAGCTCCGAGCAGCACTGTATTTGCAACACACAAGAGGCTTAGCGTGTTGGCACCCATGCCGTGCCACATTAATGCAACTACAACACATCTGAAAGCTTTAGGATGTTGCCATCAGTGATTGTCTTCACAAAATCCACCATCTTAGTTGGAAAGGCAGAAGAACAAATGCCAACATTGTGGCTCAAGCAAATACCAGCAGCATTGAAGTCATATTTATACATCACCAGCTCCATTAGACAAGACGCGTCATAAGGATGCACGACAACCAGATCCCAAAGCAAATCCTGTATTCCCAACTCACTTATAGTCACCACTTCAGAGGTGGGCACAAGAAGAGATTCAAGGACACTGTGAAGGCCAGTGTTTGGTATTGATGTGAATAGCTGGGAGACGCAAGCACTGAACCATCCCCAGTGGTGCTGCGGTGTACGACAAGGCATCGATTGTTTTGAGCAAACTCTCTTCACTCTGGAGCTGGATAAATGAGAGAGGCAGAGGTAAAGAGCTGTGACCTGACATCACCAGGATCTACGCCTTCCTCCTGGAACTACTTGCCATGTCTGCAGTCAGACACGCAGGTCTCAGATCAGCCTTCTCTGTCATCGACGGACTCACTGATGACTGACTTTCCTGTTGTACTGGACCACTGTCAGAAGGAAAGCTAGATTTGCCCCTTTATGCGGCACTAACTAAATGGGGGGGAGAAAACATGCACAAGTATTCGTGAACCCAAGTTCACTTCATCAGATGCTGTGAAAGGACTTGCAGCAAGCAGTGCATAATGAGAGAGAAATAAGAATATGAAAGACAAGGAGTGAAGGGGGAGCAGGGAGAGAAGGGGTGCAATGCTAGAAGGGAGAAGCAAACTGTGAGTAAACCCATAGAAAAAAAGGGGTCACAAAAGCTAATCCAGGTAGTGAGATAAGAATCCATAATCCCCGTTTAAACCATGCTTAACACAGTTCAGTTTGTGGATGATTTCTTGTTTGGCAACTTCTCACTCAGATTAGTTTTTAAATGTTTTTGACCCAACAACAGTAATCCTGAGGTCAGCAATGGGGCGTTCAGGGAGATTGAAGTGTTTTGGCACAAGCTTTTGTGTCTTTCTGCAGTTGATGTCAGATCGGTGTCCATTCTTTCTTTACGCGTAGAGATCAGGATAACAAAAAATTGTTTTTCGGATATATACGGAGTAAAAGGAAGGCCCAGGGCAGTATAGGACCACTACTGAACTGGCAAAAGCAATTGGTGAAAGACAGGGGGGACAAGGCTGAACTCCTCATTGAGTTCTTTGCCTCAGTCTTCCTAAACGAGGGGCAAAAACAAGTCTTACAATGGGTTGGTAGAGAGACAACAGCAGGGTGCCAGACTACCACGTGTTGACCCTAAGATGATGCAGAGTCACTTGGAAGTACTGGATGCATTTAGGTCGGCAGGCCCAGACGAGCTCCATCCGAGGGTACTGAAGGCACTGGCTGATGTCATTGCACAGCCACTGGCAAGAATATTTGAGCACTCGTGGCGCACGGGCCAGGTCCCGGAGGACTGGAAAAGGGCCAGTGTGGTCCCAATTTTCAAGAAGGGGAGGAAGGAGGATCCAGGCAACTACAGGCCAGTCAGTCTCACCTCCATCCTTGGTAAAGTCTTTGAAAAGATATTAAGGCTCATATATCTGAAAGCCCAGCAGGAAAAATTATGCTGAGGGGAAACCGGCATGGGTTTGTAGCAGGTAGATCATGCCTGACTAATCTAGTCTCTTTTTATGACCAGGTTACAAAACACCTTGAGACAGGAGTAGAGGTAGATATCGTTTACTTAGACTTCAGGAAGGCCTTCGATACAGTATCCCACCCCATACTGGTGAATAAATTAAGAGGCTGTGGCTTGGATGATTACACAGTCTGGTGGGTGGCAAATTGGCTGGAGGGTCGTACCCAGAGAGTGGTGGTGGATGGGTCGGTATTGACCTGGAAGGGTGTGGGCAGTGGGGTCCCGCCGGGCTCGGTCCTTGGACCGATGCTCTTCAATGTGTTCATCAGTGACTTGGATGAGGGAGTGAAGTGTACTCTGTCCAAGTTTGCAGATGATACAAAACTGTGGGGAGAAGTGGACACACCGTAGGGCAGGGAACAAGTACAGGCAGACCTGGGCAGGTTGAACAAATGGGCAGAAAACAATAGGATGTAGTTTAACAAGGAGAAATGCAAAGTGCTGCATCTAGGGAGGAAAAATGTCCAGCACACCTACTGCCAAGGAAATGACCTGCTCGGTAACACGGAAGCGGAAAGGGATCTTGGAATCCTAGTGGACTCCAAGATGAACATGAGTCATCAGTGTGACGAAATCATCAGAAAAGCTAACGACACTTTATCTTGCATCAGCAGATGCGTGACAAACAGAACCAAGGAGGCGATACTTCCCCTCTATCGGGTGCTGGTCAGACCGCAGTTGGAGTACTGTATCCAGTTTTGGGCACCACACTTCAAGAGGGATGTGGATAACCCGGAGAGGGTCCAGAGAAGGGCCACTCGTATGGTTAAGGGCTTGCAGGCCAAGCCCTACTAGGAGAGACTAGGGCACCTGGACCTCTTCAGCCTGAGCAAGAGAAGGTTGAGAGGCGACCTTGTGGCTGCCTATAAATTCATCATGGAGGCACAGAAGGGAATTGGTGAGGCTCTGCTCACCAAGGCGCCCCTGGGGGTCACAAGAAATAATAGCCATAAGTTAGCAGAGAGCAGATTTAGACTGGACATTAGGAAGAACTTCACAGTTAGCGTGGCCAAAATCTGGAATGGGCCTCCCAAGGGAGGTGGTGCTCTCCCCTACCCTGGGGGTCTTCCAGAGGAGGTTAGATAGGCATCTGGCTGGGGTCATCTGAACCCAGCACTCTTTCCTGCCTATGCAGGGGTCAGACTTGATGATCTATTGAGGTCACTTCTGACCCTAACATCTATGAATCACCCTGTCTGTCTGATGTAGATAGCAGGGGGGGCATTGTAAGCAGTGATGGTGTATATGACATTGGTAGACTTGCAGGTGAGTGAACCTTGGACATGGTACTCAGGTCCAGTGATGATGTGGTCTGTATTGATGTGGGAACACAGAAGGCTTTGGGTCCTTTGCAAGGCCTGGTGCTTCAGTGAGGATGGGAGTTCATTAGTCTGTTGTTTGAGAGACACTGTTTGAGGCTAGGGGGCTCTCTGTAAGTCAGGACAAGTTTGTCCCCCAAAGCTACCTTGAGACTGTCATCCTTTTCCAGCAGGGGTTGGAGGTCATTAATGATGCATCTTAGGTGTTCAAGCTGGGGGCTTCAGGTGGCAACCAGAGGGATTCTGTTATCCTTGTACTAGAAGACTATCATCCTTGTATTGAGGGACTGCGTTCGCTGCTAACTTCGCTGCGTACTGGGTGCAGATGAAGCACGGTACAGTAGAACCTGCGTCATTTCTTCCAGGGTGGTTCCAAGCCTGTTAATTCATGGCAGGTTGCTAAATTAAGAATCAGCTACTCGGCTATTTGCTGCAGTCTTCACTTCAAAGAGTGCCGCTTCCTCATATAGCTAGAGTTCATCAGTGGTCCCATGCCACTGGTTGGAGAAGCTGTACCTTTGAAATAAAAGCCTCAGAAAACAGCTGGAGCTCTCCGTGTGCAGCTCTTGGCTGCAGTTCTGTATAGCCCTGGTAGTTCACAAAACCCTCATCTAGGCGGAGGCGCTAGGAACTGAATGCTGCAAAGTATTTAGGGTCTAGCGTATGTCTCTTTATGTCACTGTCTGCTGCTATAATTGAGGGGTATAGACATGCCCAGTGCATTTGGAGGCTTCTGATTTACTGGTAACTAGTTTTTTTGTTCCCCCATCTGGGGGGTTAGATTATTTTTATTATGTTCTCCAGACGCTTGCCAAAGCAATCCTTCTCTCAGTCTTTTATTTTGATTGCTTTATAAGCTTAACTGCTCTTCTGAACACTTAACCAATAATTGTTCTTTTTCACCAATCAATTGGAGTCTTGTTTATTAGAGCTTATTTTCTAATATCTGGCTGCTGTTCATGATGGTGATGTGTGAAGTGCAGTTAATACCAGCTGGTTTTCCTAAACAAGACAGACAAAGCCAGGGGATATCAACAGGATTTGAAAGAAACCAGGCATATTTTTAAATGAGCGTTTTTTTCAGATATTCTGAGTCCAAAAACTGTAATAAATCAGAGGGGTTGATGATGATTTGAAAACCCTTCCCTGAAAATATAAACCCACATCGGTAATTTGTCCAGCTGTTGAAAGGTAACAATGTTCTGTAAGCAAACAGAGTTTGTTAATAAAAATAAATAAATAGAGACATGTTCACAACGATCAAAATATCATTGTTAAAAATGGTATTTAAGTGCTAGAGCCAAGCTTTCCACAAGTTTTGGGGAGGGCGTTCTATGCAAGGTTTGGTCTGAACTTGTTGCTAATCCCTATATTAAACTGTGGACTCTCACTCCAGATTAAGCCAATCGTGGTGATAGGCCAGGGGCAGGCAAAATACAGCCCACAGGCCAGATCTGGCCCACCAGGCCATTCTCTCCAGGCCGCAGGGTCCCTCTAAAATCTAGACAGTTATTACCCGCCAGTAGCTGCCTGTTCGAAAACTGACCAGGCACCAGCGGCACAAGGTACCGACAGCACAAGCCACTGGCTGCAGCAACAAGCAGCTCGGGCTCTGGTTACAACACAACCAACCCAACCCCAACCTGATCTGCCCTGCTGGACCCCCACCCCTCATAAGCTTCTGGGTAGGAGAGGTTTCTGCCCTGGTGACCCTGTGGCTGATTCCCAGCCCTTCCTTGTCTGAGAGTTGAAATACAGGTAAGACATGGTGGTGGGGAGGGACCGCTGGTGGCGTGTGTGGAGTTAAGATAGGGGGTGTGGGACTGTGTGGGGGCTGTGCGTGGGTGTGTTCAGAGGCATGGTGTAGGATAGGGTATGTGGGAGGGTGTCAGTGTATGTGTGTGGATGTGGTGGGGGAGTATAGGAGTGTGTGCGGGGTTATATGTGTGGGTATGTGTAGGGGAGCTGTGGTAAGGTATGAGATTATGGTGGGGGGATGAGAGTGTGTGTGGAGACTGTGGGAGGGTATGGGTGTGTGTTGAATGTATGGTGGGAGGTGGGGAGCCAGCTCTCTCTGTTGCGGCTTGGCAACATGCAGTCCCGGCTGCAAGGCTGGGACCCATACGGTGCAACATGAGGCCAGCTTAGCCCAGTCTGGCACAATACAGTTCCAGCTGCAAGGCATGTCATGGAGCCAGCCTGGCGTGGTCCAGCCCAGCTGTGCCGCATGGTTACCAGCTGCAAAGCCAGGGCCCATGCAGCCAGGCATGGAATCAGCCTGGCCTGGCCCAGCCTAGAGTATTGCATCCAGTTTTGGGCCCTGCAATTCAAAAAGGATGTAGAGAAGCTTGAGAGAGTCCAGAGGAGAGCCACGTGCATGATCAGAGGTCAGGAAAACAGATCTTACGACGACAGGCTGAGAGCCATGGGGCTCTTTAGCCTGGAAAAGCGCAGGCTCAGGGGTGATCTGATGGCCACCTATAAGTTTATCAGGGGTGACCATCAGTATCTGGGGGAACCTTTGTTCACCAGAGTGCCCCAAGGGATGACGAGGTCGAACGGTCATAAACTACTGCAAGACCGTTTCAGGCTGGACATTAGGAAGAATTTCTTTACTGTCCGAGCCCCCAAGGTCTGGAGCAGTTTGCCAGCGGAGGTGGTTCAAGCACCTACATTGAACACCTTCAAGAGTAAATTGGATGCTTATCTTGCTGGGATCCTATGACCCCAGCTGACTTCCTGCCCTTTGGGCAGGGGGCTGGATCTTCTGAGGTCCCTTCCAGCCCTGATGTCTATGAAATCTATGAAGCCCCTCCCCTCCCCTCCCCTCCCCTCCGTGCTGGGACCCGTGCAGCACGGCATAGAGCCAGCTTGGCCTGGCCTGACTTGTCCCAGCTGTGGCACGTGGTTCCCTACTGCAAGGCTGGGACCCACGTGGCATGGCACAGAGGGGACAGGCCAGGCATGGCTGGCTTCATGCCACGTTGTGTGGGTCCTGACCTTTTAGCTGGGAATTGCATGCCACAGTTGGGACAGGCCAGGCTGGCTCCATGCCACACCATGCAGCCTCCAGCCTTGCAGCCAGAACTGCGTTGTGCTGGGGGGACTGGGCCGGGGTGGCCTCTTGCCACGCCGTATGGGTCCCTGCCTTACAGGCAGGAACTGTGCACTGCAGCCAGACTGAACGAGTGGAGCTGGCTCCCCACCTCCCACCATACCCCCAACAATCACCCACACCCTCCCACAACCCCCACACACACTCCTGCACCCCTCACCATATCAGCACGCACACCATCGCCCTCCCATGTGCCTCACCCCCCACCATACCCCCAAATACACTCGAACCCTCCTACAGCACACACACACACTTCCACCTTCCCACCCCTACCATACCCACACCCACTCCAACCACATACCCCATGCTCCTCCACATACCCTTACCCTCTCCCATACACCCCACTTACTGTACACACACCCTTACACTCCACCACACCCTCACACCCACTCCTCAACTGCACAGCCCCCACATACACTCCCATACCCCCCACTCCCACACAATATACAAGAGTAAGAGTGTATTTTGAGCTATTATGCAATTGCCTCTAGATATATTATGCAAACACATGTAAATCAGGACAAAATATTTTTTAAAATAAAATTAAAATAATTTTTAATAGCTGTTTGATTTATTTATTTTTTAGTATATCATTTGGATTTTTTTTCCAGTTTCAAGATGGCAACCCCCTCTCCCCCAAGGAGTACTTCTGGGGCAAGGGGAGGGACTTCTGATGGCAAAGATCAGGGGTTAGGAACAAGACATGGGGCGGCAACTGTCACAGACAGGGCTACCCATGCGGCCCTTGATGGCTCACCAAAACTCCTTAAGTGGCCCTCCAGCCAAAATAATTGCCCACCCCTATGATAAGTTCACTTTATGGGTTTAAAATGGCTTTTCCAAGTGCACTAATCTTTGCCATTAAAACAGGCTGGAGGGCCCAACTCGCTAGGAATAACTCAATATGAATAACTTGTCTAAAGACTGACAAGAATAGGGACCGGGGTTGGTTGGGTTCAGAGACAAAAACACCTGGTATGATTTTAAGGGGAACAGGAATTATTTTTTGTGGAATATGGGGGACTTATTCACTTAGAGTTATTCAGCGTGGTGGGTTGAAATTAAGAAAGGGGAGCTTTAGGCTTAACATTAAAAAAAAAAAAAAAAAACTTCCTGCCAATGAGACATCTCAGGCTACAGGATGCTTTCCCTTGAGAAGCAGTGCAAACCTAACTCTGACTGGACACGCGTTTATTTAAAGCAGTTTGAAAAACAGACCTGAAGATGTGAGCTTTACACTCAGAAATTTTCCTCTCTCAATCTATCCCAGCCATGCCCACAAAAAACCACACATGCCTCTCATATTTCCTGAACTAACCTATTTTTGATTTTTCAAGTAGGTATTTCAGAGAACTAGAAAATGACCCTGGAATGGAATTTAAGAGTAGTTAAAAAAAATCCAAAAATAATGGCTGGAAGATGGAGAAAACCCGAGCACAATGCAAGCAAGACCTGGTGCCGCTAAATAGTTTTCTGTGTGTTGACAAGATGTGCGGCAGGTGAATGGTGTTTTGGCGCCAAGCTGTCTTCCCCTTTCTGGGCCTGCCTCTCTGCTCCCTTACCCTGCGATAGCTCCACTGGCTTCAGGGTTTTTACTCCCCACTTAAACCAGTGCTAGCCAGCGGAAAATCAGGCCC
The DNA here is from genome assembly GCF_001723895.1 of Crocodylus porosus. Classification (NCBI taxonomy): domain Eukaryota; kingdom Metazoa; phylum Chordata; order Crocodylia; family Crocodylidae; genus Crocodylus; species Crocodylus porosus. The sequence continues at coordinate 1,453,144 of NW_017728948.1, read as the reverse complement.
TATCTCTCTCTCCCTCTTTCCAAGATCTCCGGTCAGTGATTTCCAAACTGGCAGCTCTGCTCCCTGCAGTGTCTACTATGCCCAGCTGCTCAGCCCAAGTTGTTGCCTGGGCAGGGGTCTGCACTGGCTCAGCAAGCCACAGAAAAGCAATTAGCAGGTGAGAAGATTTGTTTTTCTGTGGCTTGGCTTCCCAGTATGGACAATGGGGCTGGTTAGCAGTAGCAGCCCAGGCAGGCAAATGGGAGATTAACAGCAGTGAACAGAATAGACTAAATGGGAGAAAAAGGGTGGGGAAAAAGCTGGTGAGCCTGGGAAGAGAAGGGAAGGGAATGAGGGGCTCCCTTGTGAGATAAGGTGCTTCAGGCTTGCCAGAAATTGTTGGCTTGCAGCACTCTTGGTGACAGTATTTCAACTGAAAGCTCCAGAAGGTGGATTTAGTCATTTCTGAGTAGTGAAGGTGTGCCCAGGACTGTAGAAGGGCTCCCATCCAAGGAGTTGGCTTCTTGCAGTCACTGTGGCTCTGACTGAATAGACTTGGAGTCGGTTCAGGTAGAGGAGGCTTGCAGAGCCCTTCGTGACCGGGAGGCAGAAAGAGTTTCCAGCCACAGGGTTGAGTCAGACTCGCTTTTCACTAGTTGCAGGAGCTCTTGAAGACGAGTGCCTTGCAACTCCTTCACTTTGAGGATGGAGAGGCAATGGGACTTGATCCAACACCAGTAGGTCTTCAAGGCCCTTGCAGGGTTCAGGGAGGTGCAGGGGGTTTCCTTGGGCAGAAGCTGGAGAAATGCATTTCTGGATGAAGATAAAAAGAAGCTGAGACATGTGAAAGTCCAGTGTTCAGGTTTCCCCTGTCCCCTTTTGTAAAACAGAGTAGGTGATTGCCTGTGAAATCCCTCACCCTCTAGGTCAGTACTTTCCAACCTTTTCCAGTTGCAAGGGCTATGGGACCAGGATCAGGGCTAGGGCCCACAGCCCTCCCCCCCACCCCCCCACTAGTGCCTGTGAGGTGGCAGTTGCTGTGGCTGGAGTGGACCACAGAGCCTGACCACCCTCTTCCTCCATGGGCAGCACAGCCAGAGCGGAGCCCATGGGGGCGTGGGGGATGGATACAGGCTCGGGCCTCCCTGCCCTGCTGCCCTCCCCCTAGGGGCTTCTGTGGCCCAGAGGGCAGGACCCACATGCAGGAGGTCAGGGAGGTTTTGTGCAACTGCTGGGAGCTCCATGCCAGCCGTGCCACCATGCTGAGGCACCCCCAGTTTGCCCAGCAGCAATGGTGCAGAGTAGTGCTACTGCCAGGTGGGCAGGGGGCACCTTGCCATGGAGGGGCAGCCATCATGGGGCTCCCGGTGGTGTCACCAAGCCTCCCTGACCTGCTGTGCTGTGAGGGAGGGCAGTTGGGCAGGGATCCCCAAGCCCACAGCAGGCAGCTTGCATCCATCCCCATCCCATGCACAAATCTGTGGGACATGTGGCCTCCCATGTCTCCTTCCCCAGGAATGCATGCAGCGGCAGGGAACCAGTCCCTCCACCACCTGCTGGGTGAGCCGCCTGTCCTGCTCCCCCAGCCGGGCTCTGCATTCCAGCCCCAGGCCCCGGGCACTGGCCCAGCTGGGTGGCACACCCACCTCCAGCCCTGCACCACCTCCTCCATCCCTCCCTCCCTCCCTCCCCAGGGGGGCCTCAGTCTGCCCCCGCTCCCATAGACTTACCTGTAGGGAGCTGCAGGAGGGAGTGGCCTGGTGGCCATGTACACGTGTGCACGCAAAGATGTATGTGGCACCCGTCCTGCCTGATTGCCCTCCTCCCACTCCCTCCAGCTCCTTGCAGGCTGGAGCACTGCCAGCCTGCAAGGGGAACCCTTCCTTTCCCACTTGTTTTTTCCCTTTAAAGGAGAAAATCTGCATTTTTCCTCAGAACAGAAAACCCAGATCCTTATATAATCGGTCGACACTGTCGGGTGTCTTTGCAACCCCCTTTTTATCATTGCAACCTCAAGGTTGGGAACCACTGCTCTAGGTAGAGACAGCTGCTGTTGACATCTGTGGATCTGCGTGGTTTATACGAGCCAAGGGTCCGAGCTTCCAAGCTTAAAAAAATCAGGAGGTCAGCAGAGAAGACAGCGGGATAAGATAGCCAGGAGAAGTTGCTGCAAGAGATGGACTTTACCAAAGCGATGCTTAATTCTCCGAGCAGGAGGGGAGCTTGGTGCCTGGATTTCTTCTGGAAGGAAGAAGAAATACTAGCGAGCAAGGCATCTAATGACTGGTTGAGAGAGGGGGAGAGCGGAGGCGGGAAAGCCAACCTGGATTCAGCCCAGAACTCCAAAATAGGTTGGAAAGAGAGAGAGGCAGTTTTCTAGGAGATGCCTTTGCAAAAACTCACTGAAAATTGTGAAAAGATCCAGGAAACTGGGCACTATAAACACTCCTGCAGCAAAAACGAGAGAGTGCCTTTCCCCTTTTTGACAGCGTTCTGAGATCAAGCAAGTGGGAGCCTGTTTCTGTAACCACATAGGCAGAAGATTCACCAGGAAAGGGAGACCTTGGGCACCTAGACTCCCCCCTTCCTGAAGGATTATCCTTGTCTCTGAACTACGAAGTCTGGCTCCCTCTTGCTTGCCGTCCTGGCCCCAAAAATCTTGCACTTCTGCCTGCTCGCTGGGCCAGCATCAGCAGGAGTAACTCAGTAACTTGGTGGTGAGGGTGCTGTCTTAGGAGGAGGGAGTATGAATCCCTTCCCACTGAGGATGGCCCACACCTCAGTCTCTCAGTTCCTATGTCCATTAGGCTATTGGGCAATTAGGCTCTGTTCAATAGTCTGTTGGGCAAAAGATGAGTGGCATCACCCTTATCCTAGGATATTTGGATACAAATGAACAGAAAGGCTTACTGAGCAGCTCAGACTCTAGAGTGGGGTTGGTATTTGAGACACACTTGTGTTTAGTATTCCCACTGGGCTAGCACGCAGGCCTTCTGAATCATCCTTCAGAGGTGTGTGCCTCTCTCCATTGACTCTAGGGAGCCTAGGCTTGGACTCTTGTTAGGATTGTTAGCCTAAGGCAGGTAAAAGAAAGTCCATGCAGAGCAGTGTATAGGAAGGACCTTTGAACCAGCATTAACACAAAAAGGCCCTGTCTACTTCCTGCAGTGAGCAGTATCATGTGAAGTTTTTCACTTCTCCTATTTTTCTTTGGCAGAATTTCTTAGGTCTCCCAATTATGAAACATATGGTTATGCTTGTTCAACTGTTTGCCCCGTCATCATTTGTTCACTTCCTGTGCTCTGCCGCCACACGTAAAGTTGGCATCATTCTGATCCCACAACAGGGTGACCAGTAAGTTGCACCAGGTTCACACCTGTATAAATGCAAGCAGAGTGAAGCCCTGCATGCAGGTCTGCCTGTATGCATGTGTGTAGCCTCACACAGGAGCCATCAGTAGCAGCTCTTCAGGTCACACTTTGTGGGCAGGTCTACACGTGCGTTTATGCCAGCTTAAATTTACTGCACAGTAAATTACTGTGCAGTAAGTGGAAATAGGCCAGCCTCTACAAGTACAGACATTAAAGTGCATTAATGCTGTGTGTGGACTGACTTGGGACCTGCATGATGCAGGTATCAAATTTACACTCAAGTCAGATTAAGTCACCATATTTACTGTGAAGTAAGGGCATGCATGTGTAGACACATGTCCTTACCGTGCAGTAATTTTGGCCACTTCACAGTAAATGTGCACGTGTAGACACGTCCTGGGGCCCTATTAAATCCCTTCTTGGTGAAAGTAAAATCACGTGTGTTAAATTTGATGTCAATCGCAGCTCTTTGTGGGGTAAGTAGTGAATTTCCAGGCAAGCTGAAAGTAAATCCACTCCATTGTTAGGAGTTATGTGACTGAGCATATGTTTGTGAGAGCACGCTGACCTGTGCTGACTGCAGGTTGCTTGCAGCTTTCCCCAACTTAAAAAAGAAAAAATCCTGACAAGAAATGTTCAATATGCTTTTGTTTGTACTATATGAGAATAATGTGCATCTCCGTTATGTGGGAAGCATAAGGTCTGTCTGTTCATTTATATGTTTTTAAGTGCTCGGGTTTTGTAAACAAAGTGACAGATAAGTACATTGTTATCACTTAGCAACCTTAAATGGATTCTGAAACAAAAGTGATTTTTGTTTTGGTGTATAACAACCAGAATTGCATGCAGAACTGGTGCAGGCATTTTCCATGTGGTTTGACCACACACAGCTTCAAGTTCGATGCAGTCTTTGAGAGCAGGGATGTTTTAGCTGTGGGTGGAAGGAGTCATGCTTTTGCATCCAGATTCAATCCCTGACGTAACGACTTACCCAGGCATGCCGGCTATGTAAACATTTCCGTTTCTATACACTTGGAGACATTTGAGCGCCTCTTCCCAGGCAGCTGTGAATGCCCTTGTGTTCAGTGAACGCACCATAGTTTTATGGAGGTGTCATTGCTGCCTTTTCCCCTGCAGCCCCAGATCCTCACTTCCAGCATGTACCCAGGTGCTGGCTGGGTAACTCCGCTAATTTTTTGTGCTCCTGTTTTGTTTTAGTGTCTGGCAGTTTAAGAAGCAATGAAACTAGGCAGAATGGAGGGAAAATAATGAAGAATTTATGCTTGAATGCTAGTGTGAAACAGCCTGGACAGAATGTAAGAGAGAAGCATAGTTTTTTTTTTTTTTCAAGATTACCTTCTATAGTTGGCTGAGCAATGGAGTGGAATACACTTTCTTGTGGAGGAAATGTAATAAAAGGATCACTCCACATGCTGGGATGTGCTGCTGAGACTACAGCCCTTGGCATTGCTCGCCTGCACTTGCACAGACAGCAATGTCTCCACTAAGGACCCTGCCTCTAATGGGCAATCGTTCACAGGCATTTTTCCAGGTTTTTGCACGTCATTTACCCAAAGAATTATGTCTGTCAGGCAGCCTGTGAATGTTAGGTCCAGGATGGCTGCGTCACCTGTGCTAGACTTCACTATATGGAGAGAAGTTTTCAGGAGACATTCAGCCAGGTCCTTTAGTATATGAATTAGTCCCACTGAAGTTAAATCAATGTTTGATTGTATGAAAAGCATTGTCCTGGTGCAACGTGAGGCATGGATTTAAACAGATGCTGTTAAACTGTTGCAAAAGCTGTTGTGGTATAAAAGTATCTTGCACCAGTTAGAGAGTCAGGAGCTTCTGCTTGCACCAAAGCATGCAGGTCCTCAAACCGTTTTATGCCAGTTTAAATGCGTCTGCCTTAGCTTGTCATATACTTCCCATCACTGTCGTATCTTGAACACCTCCCAGTGTTTGCACTTCCCCTCACAACACCTACCTGAGGTCATTTGACATCTGAGAAATTGAGGTGGAGAGATGGTAAACAATTTGTCCAGGATCATGGGGGAAGTCTGTGGCAGAGCAGGGACTTGAACCCAGGTGTCCCAGTCCCTGAGGTGTGTCTTAATTACTAGGGAAATCTCTCCTTCCTCTTCCAGTTATACCAGTGCAGCTTTCCTATGTAAAGAATTAGAGAGCAGTATACAACAGAGCATTTGGACAGTTACACATAGCTTTCGTTTGAGCTCTGCTTCTCACCGGAGCATAGCGTGGACGAAAGCCCATGCCGCTCTTGGTGCTTGCTATACTTTGTGAAGCCTACAAAGTTCAATTCCTTAAGCCAGATTTGCCTGGAGGTCCTTTATGGCAGTGGTTCTCAACCTTTTTTGTACCGGGACCAACCCATTTGGAAACATCGATGGCCAGTCCCAACCCAGTGCCCCTCAGTCCCGACCCTCTGCCCTCCATCTCCAGGCATCAGCCTCTCAATGTGTGGGGCAGGGGGGCCCCAAGCAGCCCCTTGCAAGCTGGAACTCTGCCAGGCTGCAAGGGAAAAGCCACAATTTCCCATGTTTTTCTCTAAAAGAGAATTCATTTTTAAACTTTGTTCATACATTTTTTTAAATTTGTTTGTGCCCCTTTCATACATTCTTGCAACTCACTTTTGAGTCATGACCCACGCTGCTTTATGGTATGCTGTTCAGGGAATGGGTATCACTGAACTCGTTTTAGTAACTGTCTCAAGAGGGTGCTTTTAGAAATCATGGCCAGACCTTGCAGCAAGAGGAAGGCAATATTTATTTCTTTTATTTGGCACTTGGCTAATATGAGCCAAGCCTTTGATTCTGGCCCATATTAGCTGCTTGTTCATATCTGTTAGATGCTAGAGCCTACCTTTTAAGAGGGATGAGAAGGGAAGGCATAAACATCACTTGAACGGGGATGATCTGGTACTCATTAAGGAACGGGGATGATCTGGCATGTTGCTGCAGTAGGTTCAGCTTCTCCTAGCTACCCGTACATAACACGCTCACAACCTACCTGTGCGATCCAGTCTTGTGCTCTCCACCTGTAGTGCCACCTTGGTGCCCTGTATGTCTCTTCTTAAATAAAAGTCCAAGCTTCCTTCCCTCTAGTAAAAGGAACCCCTCCTAATCCGTACCATCCAGCCGTGTCCCTTTCTTCATTCAGATCACCCCAAACACTCACTTCTTCCGTGATGCTCACAAGCAGAAAGTCCATAATAAGACTACAGTGCTGAATAGGAGGAAATAACTATTTCTGGTGATTCCCTTTCTGGGCATCCAAGGTCATTGTGGCCACTCTGGGCGCATCTATATATGTGCTTTAATGCACAGTAAACTATTTGACTGCGTATTAAAGCGTCACATAAAAAAGTAACATTATGCTAATGCTCAATAAAATAGCTTACTGCACATTAGGTATCACTAAAACATGCGAATGCACTCCTGTGCATTTGCACTGCTTAATGCGCGTTAATTTAGTACTTCACACTGGAGGTACTAAATTTAATGTGCATTAGAAACATTGCATTAGTGCATGTGTAGACATGGCATCTGAGCCTGGCTTCTTGGGATTAAGTTCTTCAGGTTAGAGACTATTAGTACACTCTTCTCAAACCCTAAAGCAGAGGTATTGTTAGCTCCCTGTCTTCACTGTATCTCTTATTAATGTAGCCGATTGCAAGGTATTCCTCTCTCCTGGCCTCCTTCCCCACCCCAGCTCCCATCACACACTTGCTCACACACACAGACACCATTTTTCACTTTCCTGTCTAGGCGAAGGCGCCCCTGCGGATTTTTCTAATCCCAGCTCCCTCTTCCTGATAATTGTTTGTGAGCAGTGTGGAGTGGCTACGTTGACAGGCTGTGAATTTGGTGCGATAGCCCGTAATCAGTTTGTGAGACCGTGCGGGAGGCCACCCACTGCCCTCTGGACTATCTGCCACTTAGTGCAGTAAAGAAACATTTAGAACTGGGAGGAAGTCACTGCAAAGTAGGGCGAGGGAAGGGGGGAGAATGGTCCCTTGTCTCCTCAGATTTCCAGTAACAGAGACCCAAGAGTGGGAGGGAAAGTGCCGAGTGACTGAATCCAAGAGCAGGCAATTAAACTTCCTTTGTCTGCTTAACTTGTGTGTGGCAGGACATGGCTTTGAATCCCAGATCTCAGCCCTGAGCAGATCCCACCCTCCATGGGCTCCCTTCTTTTCTAATAGTTGGTAGGGTTGGTTTTTTTTAAGTTTGTAGAATTTTTTCTGATTGCTGTGCAATCCTGCATAACATAGGCTAGCAAACTTAACTTCAGCCTCGAGCTCACAGCTTCTGTTTTAAGCTACCACATCTATGAGAGAGCCACTGGCCATCTTGTCTAAGGACTCATCAACAATTGGATGTTGAACTGACTTCAAGTTTCATGATGTGGTGCAGTTGGGGCAAACTGTTTCCAGAGCTTGTGCCGATTCAAACTCTTATTCCCTTCCTGGTAGGGGATACCCTACAGTGATGCCCGCTTCCATGATGCCTGCAGGCAGAAAGTCCAACCCCCCCGATCCTGCTGGGCATTGGCAAAGCACTGCATTGGCACAAGAAGTGAGCGTTCGGGGGCGATCTGAATGAAGAAAGGGACGTGGCTGGCTGGAATGGATCAGGAAGGGGTTCCTTCACAAGAGGGAAGCTTGCACGTCACACACATTCTTCCACGTAGCTCCTTATCTTTCTGTTTAGGCCTGTGTACACAGCACACATTGTGCATGGCACAGGGTATTCCTGTCTCGAGACCCTCCACTACCTGTCTGAGCCACCAAATCAAGTCTCAGTTTTCATTGCCCCATATCTCTATCCTGCTTTCACACAGCATCCCACCTGGGCTCTCTCCCCACTTCTTTCCTGCTCATGATCTCACCATTTTCTTCAGCAGAGAAAGGTCCATTTAATAGTATCTCTTCTACCTGCCTCCTTATTTGCTTTCTTTAGTGTCAGCTCTGATTCCAACTTTTCTCTTCTGCATTCCTCTAGTTTCCCCTGGGCTAAATCCTCCAACCTTCACTCCACCTTTACCTTTATCCTTGTCTTGCTGTCTTCTCATGAACCTCTCCCCACATGCCACTCCTCCCCTTCTAACTCAGGCATGTGCTCTGCATCCTCATTCTCTTTTGGCCCTTTCATTTGCTCTTCTCTGTGCCACAGGTTCTGTCTTGCACCCTTTGAGGCTTTGTGCTTTCTCAGATATGCTTGCAAGTCAGAGGTGGAAAGTGAGGTTTGAATCTCCTTGCCAAGACAATGGCAGGCATTTAGGTTAAACATCAACAGTAAGCTCCACCTTAACATTGTTGGAATTGGCGGACTGAGCTGAATTTAGTTTAGTGCCCTGGCTCCAGCAGCAACCCGTACCAGATGCTACAGCAGAAGATGTAAGCAGCCCTGCAGTAGGCTGATGTGGGCTACTCTCTGTCCTTCTGTTGTGCTCCTAAACCCTAGGGACTGGCTTTTGAGAGGAGACCAGGTGCTCTAGTTCGGGACTGCTCAACCTTTCTGCGCTGTGGGCTGGGTGGGCAGTGCCCAATCTGTCCGCAGGCTGGATCTGGCCATTGAGCCCCATCCAGCACATGGCATGGGTGAAGCTGGGTTCATTCTGGCCATGTGGGAGCAAGTGGGGCAACCCAGTCCTTGATCCTGATCCCGATCCAGCTGTGTGGTGGGGAAGGGGGCATGCCCCAGCTCTGATCTGGCCATACGTGGGGAGGGGGAGGGGGAGGGGGAGAGGAAGAGGGGCATGGCTCACTCCCAGTCCAGCTGGGTGGGACTTTGAAATTTCCCCCACTGCCAAATTCCCTGACCTGTCAGGAGCCCCGTGGACTGGCTGGCATGTCTCCATGGCCAGATTTGGCCTGTGGGCTGGAAGCTTAGCACCCCTGCTTTAGATCCTTAATATCTTTTTCTTACATAAGACCCATCTTTAAAAATGAAATAATCTCTTCTTTCAAGGTGAACCCAGATACTTTTTTTCTCTACCATTTCGAAAATAGTCACCTTAGACGTGGGTACTTGGTGTGTGTCTGTGGGGGGGGGGTGTGTGTGTGTGTGTTGCTCTTGATTTGCAAGGAAACAAATAAGCGGCTTATTGAGAACACCTGGTACGGCCAACCTTGGTCAATGTTGTTGTTTAGATTTTTTAGATTTAGATTTTTTTTAAAGGCCTTAAAATGTTATTTAGATTTTTTTTTAAAGGCCATAAAATGTTTTCTTTGTAACTTTGGGGGCTAAAATTCCTTTTTCCCAATGAAGTGTCAGTGATTATTACATAATCACTTGACTCCAGGACCTGGAGCTTTAAGAAAGCCTTCACATTTCATAACAACTCACGATAAAATGGAAAGCGTTGATGAGACTTAACTGTTCCTGGCACCTGGGTGACAACCATTGGCAAGGAAAAGGGTTAAAAACCTCTCATTAAACAGGATGGGGTTTGCATGGGGTGAGGACCTTTTACCTGAAGTAAAACATAGACCCAAGAGAAAGCAGTGTTGTGTTCACACTGCTAAGTAAACAGTGTAAGCCCTTTTGTGGTGGGGGCAGAGACTGTCTCTGGCTATAAACGGACATTGTTCTTGGACCGGGATCGACTGTGCTGGGATGTGTCCCCGCGCAGCTGACCCTCCTCACTGGCAACACAGATGTCTCCTGCTGTCCCTCAGGGTCAGGCCCCTGCCACTCACATGGCTTCTGGGGCCTGATCATGTCAGACAACTGCAGGAGGAGGACCGGATTCAGAGCATGCCTCTGCAAGTGGAGCACAGGTTGAAGCATGATAGCACAGTACACACACTCAAGGAATCCCCTGCCAGCAGATCCGCACGGTGTGTGTCTGCAAGCGGAGAACCCAGGAAGGCACTCCCAGGACTTCAGGGACCTGATCCTTACACACCTCAGGAATATCCATGCATGGGATCGGGCTCCTGAAGCCCTAGGTGTGCCTGCCCAGGGCAGCTGGGGAGCATGGGTAGCTCTGGGCTGGCCATACCCTCCTGCCATAGAGCAAACAGACATCCACTGCAAAAAAGCAGCACACATTTTAACTATATATTATTACAGCCACAATTTTATGCATTTGTAGCGCTACAAGGGGCATGGACATCTGTTTGCTTGGGCTTCATGCCACCATAAGAATTTTTATGGTGGCACAAAGATGATATCTGTTTTCAGCCTTTGTTAGGCATTCGTATATTCTAGCATGGTGGGGTCCTGATGTGCGACTGGTGTCTTAGGTGTGGTTTATTATTAGGCATAGATAATTAGACATTGCATTAATATAAAAAATAAATATACTTACTGCCATGAGACTCTGTGGGATTGTCTACATGTACATTTATGCTGGCTTAAATAAATTACTGTACAGTAAGTGGGAGTAAGCCAATGTCTATATGTGCAGGCGTTAAAACGCATTAATACTGTGTGGGTGTCACAGATGGAGGAGTAAGTGCTTCCAGCAGTGACTCCCAGGCCCAATGGGCGCTTTTCTGCTGCTCTTCCACATTTGCCTTTGAAGTCTTCACTACAAGCAGAAGAATCTGATAACCAAGCAAAGCACAATATGTCTGCAGATTCAGTAAACTGATATATATATAACTTCTGCCTTATTGCTCGGGCAGTAGCAGCAGCCAAATGATCAGAAGTTTTCCTCCTCAACCCCTTAATTTTCAGAGGCTGGCAGCCTTTCTAAAACTTTCATATTTGGGGTTTAAATTTGGCAGGGCTTGGGATATCTGAGCAAGCACCGCTCGGCTGAGGATGAGAAAAAAAGAGATGCTTTTTTCCATTATAACAACAAAAAATGTTATGCCTTCTGCACACTGCTAGAGCCAAGGTAGCAGGTGACAGTGAAATGGGTCCATTTGGCAGGTGTATGTCCATTAGGGTACAGAGGTGCCCTGTCAGCATCCTGGTGAAGATCTGCTTGGATCTGCCAAAGTCCTAAGGGTTTGATAGTTATTATTGCGCTTGTACATTGTTCAAACAGCCAGAGGTGCTTTTCAGCCTCTCCGAGTAATCCCAAAGAAAGCGATATGCGCTGTGCCTGCATGTGAAAATAAGAACAGGTTGGAAAATGTTTCCTCATCTTTAGAAAACTTAGATATTTTTGCATAAAGAGGAAAAAAAATGAAATCCCCCAAATGAAAATTTCTTGGTAGATTTTTTTTACCTCTTTTGGCTAAACACAGGATAGGAAATACAGGAAACTGTTTTCAGCCCCAAATTTCCTATTTTGATGGGTTTTGGTCTCCAGATAAAAAATCAAACACTTGAGGAAGGCAGATACTTCTTACAAATGTATTTGGTGAGTTGAGAACCCGGTTTTCTACTGAAATGAGTTTAGATGGAAAATTTTTGGCCAGCTTATCTTGTAACCGACATTTGTCTCCCTGCTATTGGCTGGACAGAGACCCTGACAGAAGCCTTGTGGTTACAGATGTGAAGCTAATTTTACTTCTTAGTTAAAATGCTACAAATAAAATGTTAAAGTTGGTTAATTTACTGCTTGCAACAGTTTAAAGTGTTACAAATAATAAAATGCAGAGAGCTCAGTGTCATTAAATCACTAGAGGATGCTGCAAAAATTGTGTGGTTATAATAAGCTGTCTGTCTGTTCACTGTATAGCTGAGGTGTAAAACAGTGAAACCTCTGTATTCACTAGAGGGAAGAGCTGCAGATATCAGAGCAAATCTGACAAAATTCCATTGAACTGGATACAAAGAGAAAGCAACCAGAAGAGATGAGTGAAACCTTTCCTTTGGTGGAAGCGAGGGAAGGGAACACCGGCTAGGTTACCTTGCTTGGCTGAGTTTTGGAATGATTTCAGGAGCAAAAGGCCTCTCTTGTCTCCATTTATCAATGTGAAGAGGACCTCTTGGTCACTTCAGGTCTTGGAATTTGTTCCACCCCTTGTAACTAAGTCCATCTTTCTGTTTGATTTCTCTGCCTAAAGGTGGGCCTTAATGTTCTGGTTCAGAGAGCAAACAAGTTTACCCCAGCCACCCGTCTCTTGATCCAGAGGTTTGTGCCATTCCCTGCTGTAGGTAAGACAATACATTTTCTCTCTACTTTGTGTGTTTGTGATACTTATCTAACTATGGATTCATGCTCTTCCACCTATGCAGGTAGTTTCTGTCTTCGTGACTTGCGCTGCCATTAGAATGCCAGGCAAACCACATTGCCGAATTATACAATGAGTGGTTGGGATTATGTTTTCCTAACCAAGGAATTTACTGTTACAGGGGGACCTTGATGTTGGTTGGTAAAGAGCAGTCTATTTGGGTCACTCATGCCATCAAGAGAAGATTGGGCTCTTCTGAACTCTACCTTAGGTGATCGTATAGCCCTGTCTTAGAGCAAACAAACTCTAACACCTGCTGTTTATGGACCGTGGTTTGGTTAATAGAAAGCACTTGCAAGGTGTTACCAGGCTGACATGTTTTGGTTTGTATCTTTGAAATATCATTTAGGTCAGGAATTGGCAAACTACAGCCAGATTTGGATCCAGCCCATGAGGGTCTGATTCTGTGTTGGAGCGACACCAATTTAAAAGGGACACATTGGGCATGTCTACACATGTAATTACACGCACCTAAACTTAAAGCATTTTTGTTTAAGGTGCATTAAGGTGATTTAGGTGCGCATCTACCCATAGACACACTAATGCACATTAAGGTGCATTAAATTTAGGCTGGCATAGCCATGCCGCATTAGCCCACATGTAGCCATGCTAATGCACATTAACGCAGAGTGCATCCATTAATACACACTGCGTTAATGCATATTAAGCATGTACATGTGGGCTACTGTGACTTAGCTATGCCAGCGTAAATTTGGTTTTTGCTTTAAGCAGGTATCAAATTTAGGCAGGATTAGCTTAAAATCAGGATTTTTAAGACATATTAAGGGTGTGTGTCCACACATGTGTGCCCTTAATGCATCTTAAAAATGGCAATTTTAGGCTAATCCCCCTAAAGGGGCCACATGTAGACAAGCCCACTGAAGCAACAATTTAAAGCTTTCTGATCTGTGCCCTCACCACCAAATTTGCCCTTCCCTATTAGCGTTCTCCATAGCTTTCAGTGGAAAGGGGCACAGAGCAGGGAGGAGATTGGAGTAGCTGGGGAGGAGGATTGGCAGTCCGTGGTGGTAGCTGGGTCACAAGTGTCCAGCCTGCTGCTCAGAAAAGTTGCCAGCCCCTGACCTGGGTGAAGAAGGCTGCCTTTTTAAGTGCAAGAAGATTTGGAACTGTCATTAAAGTATTCCAGAGCGATGAGAAAATATTACAGAAAGAACATGTTTTAGTAACGGGTAACAAGTTTCGAGGGCTGAGATCAGAGTGCAGGGATCTGCACGTGGTGCAGTTATTTAAGGGGTTGCTGTCCAGTGCCTGTCTACTCTTCCAGGCAGGGACCATCCCATTTCCTTGTAAAGAGGGAGGAGCTCTTGAACCCCTTCCCTTCCCCGCCCATTAGACACCCACATTCATTTTGAATAGCAGTAGTGAGAACTAGGTGTTAATGCAGTAGCCAGCTGCTTCTGGAGCTCTGCTTTCAAACCTACTTACAGGTTCCAAGTGAGGCAATTATTCCTGGTATTAACCTCTCCTTGGTGTTTAGAAAAGCACAACGCAATTAGCAGTAGAAGCACCAATTCCCAGTGAGATCTGGCACAAATCACAACCGGATTTGTAAATGGCCTTATATTGGGGCGTCTTATTTTTTTAAACTCCCAAGTTAAGCATGCTCTTTAGAGTCACTGAGCACCTTCAGCTCCCACCAAGTCTGGCTGGAGGAGAGGATGAGCTGGCCTTTTAACAACTAGGCCCAGAGATTCTTAATTTGGATGCACAGAAGTGTACACACTCATCAGGATCTGGGGGAACGTCTGTTCACCAGAGCACCCCAAGGGATGACAAGATCTAACGGTCACAAACTCTGCCGCGACCGATTCAGGCGGGACATAAGGAAGAACTTCTTCACTGTCCGAGCCCCCAAGGTCTGGAATAGACTGCCGCTGGAGGCGGTACAAGCACCTACTTTGAATTCTTCAAGACACATTTGGATGCTTATCTTGCTGGGATCCTGTGATCCCTGCTGACTTCCTGCCCTTTGGGCGGAGCGCTGGACTCTGATCCTCTGGTGTCCCTTCCAGCCCAAATGTCTGTGAAATCTGTGAAGTCTGTGGCTACTGTTAGAAGTATTGGCCTTGACCTTTTTGTGCCTTTCAGGCTTTCTGGTCTCCCCAACAGCCATACCACAGACAGACCGACCCTGGATATCTGTTCCGTGAAGCTCTTAGGACACTTGGCAAACACAAATAATGATCATACTTGTCTGCCTATAAGACGGGTTGTGTGGATTGCTTGTGGTGCACTTTAAACCTGAACTGTTCCCCAGGCTTCTGTAAAGCAGTTCTCCCTTTTCATCCGGGAAAAGTGTGACTCCTTCCAGGACCTCAATAGGCAACAACAGTTGTAAATGGTATATTTTATGCTGGGTAGAATGTATATGGTGTTGGTTTAGGATCATAAGCAAATAGGACTGGAAGGGACCGCACAAGGTCATCTAATCCAGCCCCTGCTCAAGGCAGGATCACCCCTGACTAAACAATCCCATCCAGGCACCCATCCAGCTTCCTCAGTTCCCAAGCTTGTGGGTTCTCAGTGGGTTCAAGGTGCCTATACCCAAGCAAATGCTCCTAATCTCATCTGAAGATGGAAGCTAAGCAGTCCTGGGCTGGGTTCATAGTTGAATAGGAGGCTCCCTTGTATCTCCAACACCTGGGATTACAAATGAAGGAGCTGTGGGTGAATGCTAGGGCTCAGATCCTGCTCCATCTCTAATACGTTTAAGGCTAGGAACATACATAACTTTGAACAACTTTACAGCGGAAGGGAGAATTTCTGCTTGGGTACAGGCATGAGCTGCTCTAATGTCACTGTTACATCTGCCTACTCTCATAGCAGTTCAAGTAAACTAAATCTCTGTAAATATAACTCTTTGAGAAACAGGTAAGGCCACAACCATTTTGCTGCAGCACAGGAGCATGCAGAGGTAATGGTTACATCAGAACAACATATAGCAGTGTCATTTCATAACCATGCTATTGTAGTGTCTGGGTGTGTATGCCCTAGGTAGCACTTAGATTTTTTTTGTTATCTAAGCCTCTAAGGCTGATCTTTTCCACCCTGCTCAAGTCTTGGAAAACACTTAACCCATATGCTTTTGTGATGCATTGGTGTATTCTTCCAATCACTATTTCACACAAAATGCACAAATAACATTGGGAGCTGGGGCCAGAACCCAGACCTCCCTCCCTGGGGCGAGTTGTCTCCACTGGGCTACAGAATCAGGCTCTCTCTTCCCTTCTGTCCTAATCTATGATACTTGCATTCCTGTTTCTCCAATAATCCAGTTTCAACACAGGGCATGGAGGAAGTCCTCTGTTCTGCCAGCATATAGCCTGGTGTTTAGGGCACTCTTGTGGGAGATGTGGGTTTGAATCCACACCATTTGGCTACCTGAAGGGAAAGCTGTCATTTCACCAGCTTCCTCTTGACCAAGCTTGGCATCAGCTAACTCGAGATCAACTCCTGGTATAGGCAGATCTCCTCAAGGCATCAACAGGAGATCATGATATCAGAGAGTGCAGCCATCCTTCAGACCGACTGGACTAGTTCTGTGATGTGAGTTGAAGAACAAGACCTCAACATGTTATTTAAATATCCAGGTAGTAGCCAAATAAGCATTCAGTCCTGTGAGGTGCTGGGAGTCCACACCTGCATTTTGGAAATGAATTGGGAATTCAGGAGCTAGCACTTTGCTGCACAATATAAAGGGATTTTAGTGTAAGTTAGAATCAGGCCTTCTGGGATTCAGTACGGACTTAAATGGTACCTAAGCCTAGCACAGACTCTGCACAGAGGTAAATCTAACCTTTAGAGCTAAGCAAATTATCCATGATTGTTAATATTCATTGGATGATTTTTTTGTGTTGTTGAAATGATTGCATGTATTCATCACTCAAAGCTCTTATGTTTCTCCAGCATGTGGCTCTCAATCAGCAGACCATTCAGGAATTGCACACTTCTAAAGGAAATATGCAGTTCAGACTTAGCTACCAGCAGCTATTTGATCAGTCAGTCCCAACACTCACAATCACGAATGCCTGTACTGCTGAAGATTCATGTTCATGGCGAGTAAGCACAGAGGGTCAGGAATACAGCTGGCTGAATAGTCGTACTTGGCCTTTCCCACTATTCATTCAATTTGACTTGAAGCTGGTACGAGTTCTCATACATCACAGATTGCCATTAAAGTCATGCTCCTCCTGCACTGGCCAAAGAGAAGAATAGAGTTCCCCCTAGTGCACTGTGGCTGTAGGAGGATATTGTACCAAGAGGGGGATGTGTCTTTCGAATTGCTGAAGATTGTGGCAAAACAGCCTTGTAGCAAAGGAACTGTTCAAAGCTGTGGCAGAAATTGTGTCAAAAGCAGGAAGCTTATTTCTCAAAGTTTCCATCCCCAACCAGTTGAAATAATAGTAAATATTGACTGACCATAAAGAATGACAACCCTAAAGCACTTTGCATTCAAGATGTATAGTATTGCTGTGGGTTGAATGGGAGACAAAATCAAGGGCCTAAATCAACGATAGACTTCATCCTTATGGTAGCAAAAATGGATGCAATGCTCTTGCTGAGGGAATACCAACTTTTAGGAGCTTCCTATGGAAAAGGGCAGAACAGTGAGAATAGTGGGCATCCCTCTGCCCCTAGCTCTTTGGAAGTACAAAATG
The DNA here is from genome assembly GCF_001723895.1 of Crocodylus porosus. NCBI lineage: Eukaryota > Metazoa > Chordata > Crocodylia > Crocodylidae > Crocodylus > Crocodylus porosus. The sequence goes on along the minus strand of NW_017728948.1, from coordinate 1,435,952 downwards.
AAACTATGCTGCAGTTTTGTCATTTTAATAGTTTGCTCCAGGAGGGGAAACCTACCTTGAGGGGAGACCTACCTTGGAACAAAGGTGCTGCCTGTGGTGCAGTGGTGTTCAGCTTTTTGGCCCTGTAGGCCAGATGAGTGGTGCAAAGCTACTCTGTGGGCCAGTTTGGGCTCTGGGACCCAGCACACTCCCCTACACACCAGAATTGCAGCCTGGGGGCTTAGCACCATCCCTTCCCAGCCCCCAACACTGGGTTTGGGCCCTGGAGTCTGACACCGCTCCCTCCCACACCTTGGATTGGAACCAGGTGTCTCTGAGCTGCCCCTGCCCAGTCCTGCATGCTGGGATCCAGCACCTGACCCAACATGCAGGGCCTGGAGATCCCCGCGGGTCTAGAAATTTGGCAGCAGGGGTGGAGCCACCACTCCCTCACTGCTAAATTTCCAGACCCGGATGACACAGGCTCACAGGCCAGATCTGGCCCACAGGCTGGAGGTTAAGCCCCCCTGCTGTAGAGCAGTGTTGTCCTTCTGTTGACCAGTTTCAGAGGGTTGTGGGCTGTTGCCATTTGGAGGAGAAAGACCAACGCCATCCCAAATGTCTTTGATGCAGTCCTGCTTGCTGGCAAAGGATGTATGAAGTCCTGTTTGCTGGATGCAGCAGAAAGCAACCAAGTGAGTGCTCCCCTGCTTACAATCCCAACCCCCTTTTTCCGGCCAGCACTTGGCCCCAAATCCTTCCTTTGTGCTTTTCTCAAGGCTGCATTCCTGCTAGTTCCCGAAGAGTGTGCCCTTGGCTTCTTTCTTGCTGTCTTCACTGTCTCCACTTAACAAACTTATGAAAAAAGGATGAGGGCAAGAGACCCCAGGGACAGAGGCATTGCCACATAGCAGCAGCTCCATTGCAACTACCCATGCACATGCATGTGCCCCATGGTGGTAGAAGCTAAGCTACAGTAACTTACCCTGATTTCACTGAGGGTCTGAGCTGCTGTGGTTAAACTTCTTACTGTGGATAACAGCATGTGCATGCTGACTTGGAATGCAACAGGGCCTGTGCAGCAAGCCTCCGCTCCCTTTACCATGCAGTGCATGATATGTCCATATGCTCCTTCTTTGCCCTGTCCCTTTTACAGGCACACAGACCATCACACAACAATAGCTAGGTATCCTCTACTGCTCACCTGTGCCATTGTTCTGTGTGGTGACATGTGCCTTAGTTTGAGTGGAGCCTGATACTGTTTCAGCTACTTACACCCATTATGGAACCACCTTTCTTACAAGTCTCTTAGATAAAGGGCCATAACTAAGCCTAGCATTCCTTCCCAAAGTTAAACTTGTGCAACCACGTTTTCTAGCTCTCTTGGAATACAAAAAAAAAGAAGATATCTGAGTATCTTAAAAGACTAATCACCAGTCAGGAGCCATTGCTGACCTGGATAATGATTATTGCAGCGATTCCACACATTTAATGAAGCTTCTTCTATTTCTGTAGCAGGCCATTAAAGTGAGAACTCTTTAGGGCTTGGTTCAGTTTTAAAGCTTCACCCAAGTTGGTTCTTCTGCTGACTGTGCATCAGACAATTTTCATCCCCGATTTAGACTGCTGCTCAGCGACAGGTGAAATTCTCCAGCCTCTGCTAGATAGCAGAAGACAAAGAAGAATACATTTGCGGCACTGGTCAGGTCGCAGCTGGAGTACTGCGTCCAGTTCTGGGCGCCGCACTTCAGGAGGGATGTGGACAGCATGGAGAGGGTCCAGAGGAGGCCGCTCGCATGATCCGGGGGCAGCAGGGCAGGCCCTACGAGGAGAGGCGACGGGACCTGAACCTGTTCAGCCTCCGTAAGAGAAGGCTGAGGGGGGATCTAGTGGCAGTTTACAAACCAGTTGGGGGGACCAGCAGGCATTGGGGGAGTCCGTGTTCCCCCGAGCACTACTAGGAATGACTAGAAACAACGGTCACAAGCTGGCGGAGGGGAGATTTAGCCTAGACATCAGGAAGTGCGACTTCACGGTCAGGGCAGCTAGGATCTGGACCCAACTTCCAAGCGAAGTGGTACAGGCTCCTACCCTGGGGGGCTTTAGAAGAAGGCTAGATGAACACCTGTCCGGGGTCATTTGACCCCGTACTCTTTCCTGCCATGGCAGGGGGTCGGACTCGATGATCTGCTCAGGTCCCTTCCGACCCGACCAACTATGAAACATCCAAAGGTCTGGAGCCCAGCCTTCAATTGTGCCAGCAGGCTGGCGGTACGCAGGTTACCTGCACATACAGCTTTCACACCTTTTGTGCCTGATCACTTGTACATGCAAAAAACAGGACATTTGTGTGCAAGGTGCAGAGCTGAATTGTTAGCCCATGTAAAGCATGAAGCAGTGATCTGAGCATTCACCTGGAAAGGGAATTGCTGCTTTTACTGGATCATTTGCTGTTTTCAAATGGGCCTTTGGGGTCAGTTGAGGAAAAGCAGTAGGCTTGCCCTTCCTGCCCTCAACCCTGTCCTTCTGTCTTCATTGCTTTCAGTCATCTGTTTCCACTTACTAAGTGTTGCTTTCTGCTGAAAAGTAAGTAGGTATGGTCAGTAGTCCCTGTCCCGCATTTGCTTTTGTTCTGTTTGTGATTACATAGGTGTAAATTTCATTTATTTTCATGGTGTTTCAGACCTTTTCTTGGTATCAGAGAAACAGCCTGTTAATTGCTTTCACTTGATCCCTGTGTGCTTGTTGCTGTTGTGATTGCTTTCCTGTCTTCCTTTCCCTGCTTTACCCTCCTGTATGTCTGACTTCTGCATGTAACTGGCTAAATCATCATGCTGGATTTCCCCTGCCTACACACTACAATTTTATCCACACTTGACTTTTCCCTTCCCAACCATCAGCATAACATAATAGGGGCACAATTTCCTGGAGCTGGTGCTGCAGCGTGCGTGTGTGTGTGTGTGTGTGTGTGTGTGTGTGTGTGTGTGTGTCTGTATATGTAAGTACAAAGTATATTAATAGTATATAAGGAATGGCAGCACTAGTGACACACATGAACAGGGGTTCATGTTACAAGTCAGTCAGCTGTTGGCATCAATGCTATTGCCTCACAAGCCAACTTAGTTTGTACCTTCTTCGGCAGACCTGCCAGGCTCATTATTCTTACCTCTGGCACATGCGCTGTGTGTGTTCGCAATGTAGCTGTCAAAGAGTGGCAAAGTGATTATGCCTGATGCAGTAAAACCTATCTGAGTGTGTAAGGTCAGTGCCATCCTCTGAACCCCCTCTTGAACATAAGCACATGCCCCCAGAGCAAAGCAAAAACCTCCAAGCCTTTGACACTCTTCTAGCCTGGCATATTTGTGGAAAACGGTATTTCCTGAAACCATAACTCCTAGAACTGATCACAGAAGGTATGGGGCAAGGCAAAGGAAAAGGGATATTCTTTGGAGGTATCAAGGATCAACGCAATCCCCAGTGCTGTGGTGTCAGGATCTAGTGAATGCCAAGGCCAGCTAGTATATAACATTTGACCTGGCAGTCTAAATAGCCGTCTCATATTAAAAACCACATCATTCTCTCCCTTTTGCTGTCTGGTGCTCATCCGGCACCTTTGCTGAAGACTCTTGAGATTATTTCACAAAAATAAGCTTTATAATTTTTTACAAGTGGGGCAACTGAGGTATGTGGCATGGTTAAAATAACATACTTAACATCCCACAGTGGACCAGTGGTGGAGTCTCCTGACTTTACAGTACCCTACTCTCAACAGTAGACCATACTTGTTTCCTCTCGTGCTATAATTTGATCCATCCAAATATGTGTGTGCGCATACATGTGTACTCATGTGCATGTGTAATTTTCCTGCAAAAAACCCAGCATGGAAATGCTGCCAAGAGTTGTCAAGTAAATCTCTGGAAGTGAGTGCTTATTCAGTGTGCTGGCTTGGGGTGGAGTGAGAGAGGAAGCTATTTGATATTCACCTGCTATGCTTACTCCGCAGTCTGTTCCCCTTTCCCTTATCCACTGCACATGGTTCATCTGTACCAAATGAATAACTACAGCGCAGGACCCACACAAAGAATGAGGCACAGGTCCTGCTGAAACAAAAGCCTTAATCATGTAATTACAGACACACAGCACACACCAAAAGGGCGCAAGAGTAAATTTTATCTGGTTCATCATGGTTGACATGGCCATTTCCTGAACAGCACAGTTACCTTGGAGAAGTTTATCCCAGATTAACAGTGTAGTACACTTTTGGAGTAAATCAGTCACAGTAAACCTGAATGGATACACAGCTGCTCTCTCAGAACTAGTTTTCATAGGACTGAAGTGATGTAGCTGCAACAATTCATGAAATATATCAGTGCAGTGCTGCTCAACCTTCCAGCCCCTTGAACCACACGAGTGGTACGGGACCAATGCATAGGCTGAATCTTGCAGGCAGAGTTCACCTGTGGGCCATATCCCACACAAGGCTGGAGATATGACCCCACAAACCAGCCCAGCCATGTGCACTGGGCTGACCTCACCCATGGGATCCGGCCTGCCCACTAGATCTGGCCATGGCGCATCCTGCACATTGCCACAATCTGGCTTGTGGGGCCGTGTCTTCCAGCATGCCGGGCTCCCCATGGGTCCAGAAATTTAGCTGTAGGGGAGCAATGGCAGTGGTAATTCCTGTGGCTCTGGACAGCCAAGCACCACTGTATACAATATGAATATAGTAGCTTTCATCAGTAAATGCCATTACAGTGCCTGCCAGTAGGTTGCAGAGGGGCTGGCTGGCATTGAGCAAAGGTGGCAAGATGACAGACACACGGCTGGTACGCTGGTGTAACGTATACAGGTGTGCAGTTATTCCTTACTTCCTGTGGGATAATTTTACTGTGGGCTGGAGTGACGCCTGCGCTGGGCAAGGGGGGTGGACCTGATGACTTCATGAGGTCCCTTCCAGCCCTACTGGCTCCCTGTGATCAGAGACCTGACAAAGAATGCCTTGCATTTGAAAGCTTGTCTAACTTCATTGCAGCTGCATAGTTGGTCCAATAAAAGAGATCACCCTAAGAAATCCTTGCCTCTCACATCATTTCTGGGCCATCGTGGCTACAGCATCACTCTTACTCTACCTGGGTACATCCACCTGAGACATTTACTGCCCATTTAGGGTGCACGAAACTCATTAACTCTGCTGTAGGTTGGTACTTGTAAATACAAGTGCTATCCTGTGACAGCTTTCTTTCATACATAGCAGTGCATGTGTAGACGCTGATGGGGCTGGTTGGGGCAGGAGGGTGCTTCCGTGTGAGGCTGCCTGCTGGCTAGCCCCACACTGAAGCACTTCCGTGCCCTAGCCAGGCCCTCTGAGGCACATTGAGCCAGGTCGGAGCAGCCCTGGGGTGGCAGGCTGACACCGGGACCCCCTGCTAGTTGGGGTGCACTGACAGGGTTCCACGTGCTGTTCATGAACAAACTCCAAAGCTGATTGCTCCGGAGTAAATTGTTCCCAGGCACATGTTCAAACCACATGCTTAGAAGCAAAAAAACTCTAGAGTAGTAAACCCTGGAGTTTATTCATGTGCACGAATTGCACATGTAGATGTGCCCCCTGTGACATATACTCGCATTAGGCTGTGTAGCATGTGTCCAGTCTGCTTTTACTAGAAAGTAAGGCACCTTTGGAGTGCTTTATTCTTTAATGCCTCTACTATAAGCTTTCCAGAGCAACCTCAGTTATGACCTAAAGGTGTATGGCAAGCAATAATGAAATGTCCTGATCTGCATAATCTTTGCAAATGGAGCAGGATTCAATGCCTAGTGAAGTCCATTAGAACTTTTTCTGTTAACTTCAGTGGTTTCCTGAGGTTGTGGGCTAATCCCTGAACAAAAGAGAGGCCTGCAGAGCTTTGCCTTATTCATCATGCAGATAGAGATTCTATTATCATCTCCTTCCCTGCTTGCAATAGCTCGCGTGATCAGAGCCAGCAGAATGCTAGAGACTACGTGGCACCTGATAATGTCCCCTCGGATGCACGATACTGATGGGAACTGGGGAAGAATGTTGTTTAAAACACCTGTTGTCCAACATCCATGCCCTAAGCCAGTGGAGGCCAACCTTTATGGCAGACGGGCCACAAATCAGCCCAGTACCTTCCCTGAGTGTCACTCTGATGGCTGTCCCCTGCCTGATCTGCTGCTCTGCTCTCTGCTTCCCGCCCTATCTGCTTCTGACCTGCTGCTTGCAACACACCAAGGCTGCCACGGCTGGCCACCTCTGCCCTGAGTAATTTTGGGCAGATCACTTCTCTTTTCTATGTCTCAGTTTCATCAGGAGCAAAATAGGAGTGATGACAACCTCCCTTTTGAAAGGGACCATGGATGGAAAACACTAGGAGTCATTACGTTTTTATTATTAAATCCCTAGTGCTGTGGTCACATAGCTCTTCCTGTTCCAAATCTATTTTCAGTGGGAAATTTTATTTAACTGGGTTTTTTTGTTCGTCATTAAGATGGTGTTAACAGAGGGCAGAATATTTGAAAGCCAGATCTTAGACCAGGCTCAGATTAGCAACATAGGCAGAAAATCTCTGCCACCAGGTTGTTCTATTTTTACACAGAGGTGTTAGGAGAAGGAGGTTAAGCTGGTGTCAGAATTGATTGGGGACCCATAATTAATTTATTTAGCCCTTAATTAATTCTCCAGTTCTTACTTTATTTGTGTACTGTCATGCTTAATTTGTATGCCAGGACGTCAGGGTTCCTCCTCCTAATTGCTGCTGCGTTGTTTTGAGAGCTGTAAGTTATTGGTTTGAAGACCTGGGCAAATTGTTTAATTAGAGATGTACTTTTAGATTAGCTTTAAACTACCAGCCTCCAGAAAGGAGCTAGATTTAACCTTTTAAAGAGAGGAGGCCAGTAGCTCAGCTGATGTAAGTCCCTATAGCTCCACAAGGATTAAAACAGTTTAAACCCTGCTAGGGCTCTGGGCTCTGGACTGCCATGCTGATTCTCATTGGCTTCTGATCTGGTTGGTCTTTTGTGCACGCCACCAAATTGGCCTTTAAAGCGGCTTCACTGCCCTTTTGCACTGCTTTAATGGCATTGCTGCTTGCACGCTCAGTGGCGTATTCCACTTTAATGGCGTCGCTGTTTGCACACTCAGCAGCATGTTCTGCTTTAAATTACTTTGTTAGGTAGCAAGATAAAACACCTTCAAGGTGTTTTAGTTTGCTACCTAACAAAGTTCAACAATGCATGGGGCGCTGGAGCCGATGTGCTCAGGGCTTGGCAGGCTTCCAGTGCCCTGTGCACGGTCCCTGCTGCCTCCTCCCAGCGGCAGGGATGGTGCAGGGGTGCTGGAGCTTACCTGCCTCTCCCACAGCAGGGGGTAGGGGACAACCGAACTGCCACTGGGTCACGTAACCCCCTGAGCTGTAGGGGACCCCGGGGTGGCGAAGAGCCTGATCTTTTCTTTTCTTTTTCTTCTGGAACCTACCTGCCTGCTTGAGCGCACGGGGTCCCAGTGCTTCCCTCTGTGGCTGCAGAGCTCCTCAGGCCTGCCTGGGCCAGGTGCCACCGGGGGGAACTGCCATGGAGGGAAGCACCAGGCCCACTGACAACTTGCCCCCCACTCCCTGCTGCCAGAGAGGCAGGTAAGGATCGGGCCCCCACCCTTGTGTACATGCCACAGGGGTTTAGTTTGGTTTAATTCTCCCTAAATTGAACTAAACCGAATTAACCCCCCGTGGTGTGTACAAGCAGCCATTCTGGTTCAAAGGCTATTATCTTTTATCCCAAACAAATGATGGAGCCCCAGTGAAATACATGGGCCTCCAGCTTGAAAGGCTCCTACTGTCCTGCACATCGCAGTATGGTTCATAACCCAAGGCTGCAGAGGGGACCAAATCTGACCACCCATGCACTGGAACCTGGCGTAGCCACCTTGGGGGGTAAATGCTCATGTGGCTAATTTGCACTTGAGCCGCACCAATGTGGCTGCATGCACATTAGTGATGTACTAAGGTGTGTTTGGTGCTAGGATTCCCTGGGGGGAGGGCAGGGAGGAACAAGCCATCACCTTCCCATTTTCCTTAGCACTGCAGGGGGCTGTACTAGTCTACAACTTGTTTCTCACTGCACTGTAGGAGACATTGTCCATCTTTTCTGGGCTCCTGTACAGAAGTCTTCTTAGCCTGCCAGCCCAGCAAACTAAAGGACACCTCGATAAGACTCAGTTCCACACTGCTGGTCCTGGCCTTCATCAAATGGTTAGCAAGGGAGGGATTCACCTGAGACTGCTGGCATTCATCCAGTTCTTATTTGGGGAACAGCAGGCAATTGCAGGGTATGACATGCACTGGAGGGCATTTCAGCAGCAACTTGTCACCCAGAGAAATCAGCAGCAAGTGTTGCTGAGACCATGCAGCATGATGGATGATCTAGGTGTTGGTGGATCTCCCCATGCTGGCCGTCTGGAGCCAAACCACATCATCTGGCAAACCTGCAGCGACTGACGCTGGCTGCAGAACTTCTGCAAGAGGAACAATACTGTCATAGACCTGGACAAGGAGGGTGTCTGAACTTGACACCAGGCAGAGGGAGGCTACACCAGCACATAGCAGGTTGCTTTTGCCATCTGGGAGCTGGCTGCATTGGCTAGCTACAGGTCGGTGCCATTTGGCCTGGCATTGTCAGGTCAGTTCTTGGCAGTGTTGCACTGCAGGCGTGAGATTCAGGTTGTTGCTGCGGTGAACTCACAGGTGGTGAAGATTACTAATGCCCATAACCGATAGCTGGCTCTGAGAAATGGTGCTTCCCAACTGCTTGGGAGCCATCACTGACACACGCCTGCCTACCATTTGCCTCCACAAAGCGCACATGAATATTTTAACCTGAGAAGAAAACGCGTGCTTGTCACACTGGAATTGTTGGACAAGAAGAAATCACGAATAATAACGATGGATGTACCAGTAGGATGTAGGCTACCATGATATTCTTAGCATCTCATATATTCAGATTTGGCCAAGAAGAGACATCATTTTCTTCCAAGATACGGATTTCAGAGGTTGTCTGTGCCTGATGTTATCTGGGGAGACCCCAGCTAGCCTCTCCTCCCCTGGCATGTGAAGCCCTGCCCACGTGGGAGAGAACCTCCTCAGAGAGGATTCATTACATGTCAAGCTGTAGCAAGATGTGGACTGTGCGTGTACCCAGCTCAAGGCAAGATGACTCCTCCTACAAACCTGTCTTGAACCCAGTCTTCCCAGGGGCAGTCGTGTCCTTGTAGTCCACTGCACGCCATATACGAGGATAATGGAGAATTTTCACCAGGGCTACACTGAAGACTGCTCTGCTTTCCAGGCCTAGTGCAAGCAACTGGAAAGTGTGCCTCTGATAATTGGCCTGTGCTCAGAAGAGAGGCAGAGAATTCAGAGTTACCTTGCCTGCACACATCCTCGCTTTGCGGAGGGAGAGGCTGATGGAGGTGCTTTGAAATCAAGATAACTAGGTTGTCAGGACATAGAAGCTAAATCTTGAGCTAACGGACGTCTCCACTGCTAAGAGTCATTCTCTGCAGTAATCTCCTCAGTGGATTTTGCAGCGTGGCTGCTGTCACCTGCATGAGATGAACTCTTGCAGGAGCTGACTCCAGTACTGACAGCTGGGGTTACTTCAACAGTGAAGTCTCAGCAGAAGTAGACTGATGAGAGATTGCAGGCTGGAGCAATGATCATACATTAGCTTTGCTCTCGCGTGTATCCTCTTTTGAGCCCAAAAGCACTTTACAGTGTTTCATTATGCCTGTTTTACAGGTGGGGAAACCAAGTCACAGAAGAGTTATGTGAGTTGCCAAGGTCAGGCACTGACTCCACAGCATTACTCCAGCCTTCTTGCTACCTGCAGCTGTTGCCCTGTGCTGGAGCGTTGCCAGTTTAATACACGTTTGTGGAATTACATTTTGCATCAGTAAAATCGGCACCAAAACAGTGAGAAACTCCTGTTGCCTTTCAAGTAGGAGTCTGTTGTTTGGTCCCAAAGGGATCTGCTGCCCTCTGGGACTTCTCAGGCTGGGAAAAAATTATCTCTGGCTCCTCTTGAAAACTGCCGATTATATAATGAATGTGCCCAGTGTTATTAAAATAAAAATAACCCCTAGAGCAGGGGTCAACAACCTTTTGCTGCTACCTGCCACCACTCCTTGTGGTCTGAAATCCTACCGGGGGTCCAAATGTCTTACACCTGTGCTTACCCTCGCCACTGATTCAAGTGGCTGGCGGCAATGGAAAGAGTTAAATTTGGTAGCCCATAAGAGCAGAGCATGGAGGGCTGGAGTGTCAGCAGATGCTGGATAGAGAATAAATGGAAAAAGCAGGTCCTAGGACCCTAGGGATGCTGCCCCTGCTGCTTAGGCTGCTGTCTGTGCTTCAGCGTGGATCCACCCTGTGGTTCATCGGTTGCCAACTGCTGCCTTATAGATTCATAGATGTTTAGGCTGGGAGGGACCTGAGCAGATCATCAAGTCCAACCCCCTGCTGTGGGCAGGAAAGAGTGCCAGGGTCAGACGACCCCAGCCAGGTGTATGTCTAGCCTCCTCTTAAAGACCCCCAGGGTAGGGGAGTTCTTAGTACAGGTGATCAGTGGAGCTCCTCACTGGTACACGTCGCAGCAGGCTTTTGTGTCCCTCAGAGGCATTGCTCTGACCTCCTCTTTAGAGAACATTTACTATATAGATTGATCTGAAAGAGGCCATTTGTGATTCCATTACCATGTGCTTGTAGGAATCCTGTTGGCCCATATAGCTAAGCTCTTGGTTAAATTCTGCATTAAAAGCCATATTTTATGCATATGACTTATAAAGAAGTGGGGAGACCAAGAAATAAAATGACTTTCCAGCTCTTAAAATAGATAAAAGTGGTAGTTACTAGCATTGAAAGACTAAACTTAAGAGGAAGGTTTTATTTTTCCAATTATTTGAAGCCATTGATTGTCTTTGTTTGCATCTGGATCCACACCTCATCAGTCTATACTTACAATACTTGGCCTTTCTTATTAGTGTCTCTCATTAGATTTTCAGCAGATTTCTCATTCATGAGCCTAATGCTGACTTCACTGCCATTGAGCTGTTATAAGAGCAGGAGCAGGCTTTGTATCTCATTTGTAGGCTCGTTCTGCTCTTTGTATACCAGAGTTGATGTCTGTTGTTCATAATCTTTCATGTAGGTGCTGATGTTTCAAAGGCAGGAAGGAAGATGGGAACTTATTTTACAAAACCAGCACAAAGGTTGCTCACCTTGGCCTTCTCCCAGTGTACCTGACAACCCCAAACCTTTAGATTTTAACTTCTTAACTAAATACATCTTCAGGCATCTTTAATGCTGGGGGAAGTGTGCTGAGTTTGCTGCTCTGAAGTCCCAGGGATGCAGTATAGATATCCATCTGCGCCCCTCTCCCTCCCCACCCTTGGTACCTTCAGCTGGTATTCAAGGGCTTTGTAAAGATGTGAAATCCCTATTTCAGAGTGCCATCTCTCCCTATCCTTGCTATTTAAGCTCCTTTCTATTTAGGAGCATTGTGAGCAAGATCTTCTACATAGAGAAACCTCATTCTTTTCCTTCCCTATCTGACTTGCCTCTTTAGCCCCAGAAGCATGGAGGGCTGCCTCCATCCCTACAATGCTGCTTCCTTCTTCTCTCAACTGTAGACCAAGCTAAGTAGCATTGATTGCAAATGGCACTGCAAATCCTGGTGCATACATGCAGAGCAGAGAGGGATCAAACTCATTCCTTGTCAATCAAGTCTTGGAGCATTTAGGTTAGAGTACAGACGGTCAAAAAGCCCAAGGTTGAGTGGATTCAGTCTTTGCAGGTTGGCCTAAATTGTGTAGGTTGAACTGATAAGCAAATCAATAGACTTTCACTTTTGATTCTGGAAATGCAGCCACATGCCTTAAGTGGCCCAGGCCAGAAGCCGAGGGGTGCTAGAGCGCACCTCCCTGCTCGGCTGGAGTAGACAGCTTGGGCCCGTGCACCCTGCAAAGCAGCCTGGGATGCTGTGAAACTGTGAGTTAACTTGAATCTAGAGAGGATCTGGGACAAGTTCAATGAACTGATTTAACCTAAATCAGTTAAGCCTGATACTACATCCACCCAGATTTATCTTAAACCAGTTTCAGCCATTTTGAAAGCAGGTTATGTGCATTGAACTTCTGTCATGTTACAAATTTGAAAATCAAGATATTAAGCACTGGGGGTTTGGAAAATGCCTAATTTGAGTATCAGGCAAGTTGCTGTCTTAAATTAAGAAAAATAAAGGAAACCAAATCTAAGCATCTGCTTTTCATTTAAGGCTATCAACTCATGGTGGGAGTTCAACAGGAACCAGGTTAACTAGGTGTACGCAAATGTGAAGTAAACCTGTTTTAGTTAGATGCCCCCAAACTTTGCATGTGTGCATCAGAGCAGATCTAAGACACCTAAATTTCATACCTGCACTTCAATGAAATTGTTTCCAACAGGTTTCTATCACGTCAAATTATTTTGTCAGTTAAAGTGCATGCTTTCAGTGCATTCTCCTCCTCTCAGTTAACCGGGTGTAATGCTGATTACAGGTGTGAACCCCTCCACCTTCAGAAACCCCACGGTGGAGGTCAGAGTGCACACCTGGACAGCCCTACTGACCAAATGGATGTTCTTGCGAGCAGGCACTGGTCCTTTGATTTTCAACTGGAGTGTCAGGGTGGAAAAGTGTCCCCTGGATCCTTATGGAGGCAGTACTGACCTTTGTGATTTTCTTGCTCTCAGCTAGTGCCAATATCTGCAACGTAGTCCTGATGAGGCACACAGAGCTGGAAGAGGGGATTGACGTCCTGGACAATAATGGAAACATCGTTGGATCTTCCAGAATTGCTGCCAAACATGTATGTACCTATCATGCTCCATGCAGCCACAAGCACATGCATGCACAGAGCTGGCTTTTTAGGTCTCTCAAAACCCTTGGCTGTAGGAACCCTGCTTGGATGTTTCTAAACCAGAAGAAGCATCTCAGCTTCTTTAAAAAAATAACTGGAAGTCCTGGGTCTTATCCATCACCCAAGATGTGTACAGACAAACACAACAGGGTATTCCCATATCCAGGGACTTTGGGGTACACCAACATAGAGGTAACAAATGAGATGCCTAGAAGTGACTTTGGAGCATTTGAATCAGTTCACTTGATTGGGCTGAGCAAGGGTGCGAGTGGAAAGGGTCAGTCGAAATAGCAGCCACGGTTCTGATTGTTGTCTGACCAGAAGAACAGAAAAAGGTGTAAGGGGGTGCAGAAGCTAGAAGTGAAACTGGACAGCTTCAGATTCAGAATAAGGTTTGAGCTTTTAGTAGTGAGCATGATGTAACACTGGATCAGTTTCCTTCAGAACATGGTAGACTGGCTTTTTCGTGACGTCTTTACATTGCTGGTTCTCAGGCCCCCCTCGGAAAATGCCAGCTCTTAGCTTTCATTTGTTTTTCGCCTACAGAAAAATAATAGAGCAATTCTCTTGTTGCAAAGAACTCAGCAAGCCCACAACGGGGCAGAATGGTTCTGACACTGTTTGAAATCGCTGGGTATATCTTGTGATTATCCTGTGAAAAGTGTAGGTGTTTGTGCACCTACCAATGCTAACATTGCACATCACTCTTAAAAGGATCTCACATCACCCTGGTTGAGAAGTACTGCTTTACACCAGCCAGGAGATCTGGGTTTGTGTTATGCAAGGGTTAGATTAGAGGATTATAAAGATTAGATAATCCTCTCTGCCCTTAAAGTTGCTGAATTCTTCTTAGTAAGATCTGATTATTCCTTCCTGTCTGAGGATTTCTATGTGGAGAAATCCACATTTCTGTGTGGATTTCTATGTGCCCAGAAGCTGGTGTTGAATAGGAAGCAGAAAAATAACTTACACCTTTTTACAAATGAGGAAAGGTGGTTTTCTAGCTGAATCGCGATTTAACCCTTGCCATGCCAAGCTGTATTAACAACTATGAACCAAGCCTTTAGGAGGAGACCCCAGCTGTTTTTATTCACTTGCTCACACCTGGCTTACTCCCCCCTGGCACCTTCTAAACTCTGCCATCTGCTTGTGACTGCTTTGTGACTTTTCTTATTCTCCTGTTCTGATGTATCTTTGACTCTGAGCTTCCTCTGACTGTCAAACTGAAACATGTTGTTTCCAAGTGGGTTTAATCTGAAGTGTAAATAATAGAGTTAATAATGTAATATGTAGGGCTCAGTTGCATTGGTATAACTGAACACAGATCCAGGCCCATAATTTGCAGTAAAAGGGCAAAAATCTAGTATATGCAAGTAACTGGTATAGAGGTTGGAAAGTATATTCCAACCAGTATGCATACCATAGAAATGTCAGGGATGCTAGTTCTTTCCCTCTGGGTTGACTGCTCAATGGAAGCAAATACTGGGACACTTCTAAGTGTTTTTTTTTAAATACATATGCCTACATTTTTCTTCTTAACTTTCAGGCACTGTTAGAGACAGCCTTGACTAGAGTGGTCCTGCCAATGCCTATACTGGTTCTACCTCCAATTATTATGTCCATCCTGGAAAAGTAAGTATTGGGGGATGGAGGGTGAAATTTAGAGGGAAAGGTTTTGGGAGGAAACGGGCTAAGATGTGCAATTTAATGTGATTTAAGAGGAAATATTCTTACCAAGCTGGGCAAGGACAAAAATATATTAAAGTGTTTTGCAGTACACGTCCATGCTAGGTTCACCAGGGGATGGAGACAAAAGTTCAGAGGTAAGTAAAGAGCCAGAGGACCTGGATAAAACCTTACTAAGAAGCAACAGTGAAAGCCTTAGCAATGTTCTCGAGAAGATAGGACTAGCAGCTAGATACCTGAAGTGTTTATAAACTAATATGAGAAGCATGGGGAATAAACAGGGAAAATTGGAAGTCCTAGTACAAGCACAGAATTATAATGTAATTGTGATTATGAAGACATGGCAGAATAGTTCACCTGACTGGATTATGGTCATAGATGGGCATAGTTTGTTCAGAAAGAACAGGCAGGGAAAAAAGGTGGATGTGTTGCCCTACATATAAAGGCTATGTATATGTGTTCAGAGGTGCAGTATAAAGTGGAAGGCAGGTGTGTTGAAAGCTTCTGGGCAAAGGAGAGTGTTGAAAGCCTCTGGGAGAGAAGCAATGGGGATGTCATGGCGGGTATCTGCTACAAGCCACCAAACCCAGGGGGAGGAAGTGAATGAGGCCTTCTTTAAATATTGACAGAAGCTGCCAAATCACAGGGCTTGGTTCTCCTGGGGGACTTATTATCGGGGCATCTGCTGGTAGGAAAACACAGCAGCACACAAGCAGTCCAGCAAATTCTTGGAGTGTGTTGGCGATAGCTTTTTGACGCAGATGGTAGAGAGGCCAACTAGGGGGGAAGCTCTTCTCAACTTTCTGCTCACAAACAGGGAGGAATTGATTGAGAATGTGAAGGGGAAGGCAGCTTGTATGACAGTGGGTGCATCTGCACATGTATTTCTTTCAAAGCAATAAACTCTGAAGCTGTTTGAGCTGGAGTAAACTACTCCCGGGTGCAGCATCTACATGTGTACTGGGGACAGCAGCAATCTGAGCCAGGGTGAAGAAGTTTACACCAGGGCTGCTCACAGGGTGTAAGCAGGGTGGCGGCAGCGGGCAATGGAAGGGCTGGCTGTGGCACAAGGGTGCTCCAAGTGCAGAGTTGTGTGACTAGGCACCAGGCAGGAGTTTGGCCCCTGCTGGCAGGGCTGACTGGGCACAATTTATGCCTGTGGTCAGCATCTACATGTGCATTTAATCTCAGTAAATTACCCTAGCATAAGATAGTACTGTCCCCAACAGTACTATGTTACTACAGCATTAATTAGTTTACGGTGGTCTAATATTGTCACACTTGTAGATGGTGATGCTTTACTCCACAGTTAATTAGTCTACTCTGCAGTTAAGTGCATGTGTAGATGTGCCCAGTGACTACAAAATGATAACAGTTCAAGATCCTAAGGGGAGGAAGGACAGAGAACAGCAGAATAAGGACACTCAACTTCAGAAAAGCAGACTTTAGCAGACTCGAGGAACTGGTGAATAAGATCCCCTGCTGAACAAGTCTGAGAGGTGAAGAAGTCCAAGAGAGCTGGCTCTACTTTAAGAAGGTCCTTTTAAGGGCTGAGGACCAAGCTACCCCAATATGACAGAAAAATGGGAAGTGCAAGAGGAGCTCAGCCTGGCTTGACAGTGATCTCTTCAACAAGTTGAAACTCCAAAGGGAATCCTACAAAAAGTGGAAACCTAGTCAGGGTTCTAGTGAAGAGTATAAGACATGGACATGCAAGAAGAAAATTAGGAAAGCTGGGAAATGATTTGCAATGCAACTGGCAAAAGACCTGAAAAACAATAAAAATGGATTCTACAAGCATGTCACAAGTAAGAGGAAGACTGTAGCAGGGAGCTTAAGGGAAGGCAGGCTGCAGGAGAAGCAGGTGGAGACCAATGAAGGGAGCCACATGACCCCAAAGGGTCCAAGCTTGGAGGATATAAGCCCAGGGCCTGAGCTGGACAGGCAGTCTTACCTGAAAGCCATGGAGAGAAGAGCTCTTGGGCAGAAGGGCTGCAGCAAAGCTCCTGACTAACACCTGAGTTGGGGTAGGCAACACCAGTACTTTAGCAATTGAGATTGTAGGGGTGGTGGAGGCTTCAACTGGCCCAGGAGCGGGGCCAAGTCCTGAAGGATAGGGGCCAAGGCCAAGGAGCAAATCCACGCCTGCAGAATGATTAAAGTGAGCAAGGTCCGGGCCCCACGGCCCATGAGGGATGAGATATAGGGTCAAGCACCCATTGCCCGGAAGGGATGAGAATAAGTAAGACCAAGGGCCTGTAGCCCAGGACAGGTGACATCTACTAAGGAGATGGAGGCCTGAGCCCTGGTGGGGTGGAGAATTCAGGCTGCAACCCAAGAGGGGAGGTAGAGAGGCCCAAGCCCCGGGGAGGGGTCGGGGTGGAACAGTTAAAAGCACTAGGGTTGGATGCCCCAACAGTGGCAGAGGCTGTTCTGGGTTTAGAAGTCCACACTGACTGGAGTTGACACTGGGGCTGAAGGCCTGTAATGAGGGGGACTGGAGGCCCATAGATAAGAGATTGACTGGGTTGGAAAGTGGAGCTTAATGCCCAATGATTGGTAATATCTGCAAGGCATGGGCATGGCTAGAAGGGGAGATGAGGCCACGTATTTAGCCTTTAAGATGATGAGCAGTGACAGGTGTGTATGAGATCTTGCTTGGAGAGCCCTGGGGCAGTCTCCCTTTTTCTAAAAGCATAATTACATCAAGGTGTGGCAGGAGAGTCAAAGGGGAGATTGCCCAAAAATAGTAAAGGTGATAGCGACTGAGGGGTCTCCCTGGGGTGGGACCCTGAAGAAACCAAAGAAACCGTAGGTCCCTTAGGGAGTATAGAAGACTATCTAGTTATGGGTGATGCAGAAAAAGCTAAAGTATTTAATGCTTTTTTTACTTCAGCCTTCACAAACAGAGGCAGCTATCAGATGACAAACATGTTTGGCGGTGAAGATAGGGATGGAGACAAACATCTTAGAGGAATGGCAGAACAAGTTAGGGACTACTTAAAGACAGATGTTTTCAAGTTGCCAAAGCTGGAAATTGGTTGAGGTCATTTCAGAGCCATTAACAAAGTCTTTGAGAACTCATGGAGGTTGTGTGAGGTCCCTTCAAAAAGGGCAAATCTAGTATCCATCTATAAGAAAGGGGAGAAGGAACATCCGGGGACTTACAGGCCAGTCAGCCAGACCTTGATACCTGGGAAGATCATGAAGCACGTTCTCAAGGAATCTATCGTGAAGCACCACAAGATGATCAGGAACAGCCAGGATCAGTTCACCAAGAGCAAGTCTTGCCTGACCAACCTGATTTCCTTCTATGATAGGATGACAGACTGTGTGGATGGGAGAGAGCAGTGGATGTGATTTAGACCTTGATTTTAGCAAGCCTTTGACACTGCCTCCCACAGCATTCTCACGAACAAGCTAAGGAAATATAGACTAGAGAAAGTTCTGTAAGGTGGATACATAACTTGTTAGATTATCATGCTCAACAAGTAGTCATCAATGGTTCAGTGTCTAGTTGGGAGGAGGTATCAAGTGAGGCTCCCCAGGAGTCTGTCCTGTTCAGCATGTTCATTAATGATTTGGAACATATGATTAAGTCTGCACTTGGCAAATTTGAGGATGACACTAAGGTAGTGGAGTTGCGGACCCTCTAAAGAGCGGGGTGAGGATCCAGAATGACTTGGACAGACTGGAGAAAAGCTCTGTCATCAATAGATGAGATTCAACCATCCTACATTTGGGATGGGAATAATTGAATGCACAGATGCAGACTGGGGAATGACTAGCTGGGCTGCAGTAATGCAGAGAAGGACCTGAGGATTACAGTAGACCATAAACCGATTATGAGCCAACAGCGTGCTTTAGTTGCAAAAAAAAAGCCAGCAGTCTATTGAGTTGTTTCAACAGGGTTGTCACTTGCAAATTGGGGGAAACTAATTTTTGTGCTGTATTCAGCACCGGCAAGGCCTTACCTGGAGTACTGCATCCAGTTTTGGGCTCCACACTTCAAGAAGGATGTGGATGGATTGGAGAGAGTCCAGCACAGAGCAACAAATATGTTTAGGGGCTTAGGAAGGAAGATTTATGAGGAAAGGCTGAAAGAACTAGGATTATTTAGTTTGGAGAAGAGAAGACTGAAGGGGGGTTTGGTAACAGTCTTCAAATACCTGAAGGGTGAATATAGAAAAGATGGAGATGGGTTTTTCTCTGTGGCCATAGGGGACAGGACCTGGAGCAATTGTCTCCAGCTGCAGTAGGGGAAATTCAAGATGGAGATTAGGTGGGACTTTCTAACTATGAAGCCCTGGAACAGGCTACCTAGAGAAACTGCAATCTCTGTTCTTGGAAGTTTTCAAGAGTGGGTTGGATGGACAGTTGGCTGGGATCGTTTAGTCACTGATGATCCCGCCCTAAACAGGGGATGGACTAGTTGACCTTGTGAGGTCCCTTCCAGCCCTACTTTCTTATGGTCCTCACTACTGTCATCTCACTTTTGGGGCCATTGCTGCAGGATAATGTACTAGTATTGTTATTATTAGTAATACTTTATTTTAAAAAAGGAAAGGAAAGCACAGTTGCTTTTAAATCTTTAGTCATAAGGGGGTTTACCTGAAGCTCACTAAACTCAATGGAAAGAATCCCATGGATTTCAGTGAGTTTGGGATCAAGCCTAATTATCAGCCACTACATGGAAGCCTGGGTAGATTGGCAACCTCACGTGTCCTGTCAGCGTTATGTCCTGGAATCCATGCAAGACTCTGCTGTGATGTGCGTCTCCAGGGTTTTCCAGTGCTCTTTTGAGAAATGCTAGATTTTTGGTAGACAAGGTTCTTTGGGTAAATGTGATATCTTTTATTAGACCAACTAAATAGTTGGAAAATTGTTCTTTGCAAGCTTTCGGGCACACCCTTCTTCAGGCATAGGGAGAGTCTGCTGGTCTGTGTGTGCTCTTTGGTAGCACTTCATGGGTAGGCAGTGGAACAGACTGCCTAGGAAAGTTGTGGAATCTCTATCACTGGAGGCGTTCAGGAAGAGATTGCATAAGCATTGGTTGGGGATGCTGTAGGAGTAGCTATGCCTAAGCTAAGCTATGGGTACTTTCCATGCTTCTGGTCTTTGCTGGTTGCTCCCTGGGGCCAGGAAGGAAATACTTTCCTGTCTGTTGCTATATGGCAGGGGTTGAGGAGGGTCCACCTTCCTTAGAAGCATTGGGTGTTGACTGCAACCAAGGCTGAGGATTTTGACTAGGGTATGCCAGTGTTTCTGCTAAGACGAAATCCAGAGGTTCCTGGCTAGAGGTTCTTGCTTCTCAGCTTAAGGTCAGCCTGATCGCCACATTGGGGTCCAGAAGGGATTTTACCCCATGGTCACATTGCTACGTATGGACTGTGGAGGGGTTGATGTCCTTCTGTAGCAGGGGGCATGGTCCTCATCCTTGGATCCCTCAAGTGTATTTTAACAACCCTTGCAGCAGCAGGCCAATGAGCACTTTTGTCCCCGTGCTTTACTGTTGGCAGATTAAGTTGTGTGATAGGCTTGACTATGTAATTTTATGAATAGGTTAGATAAGGATTTATATGGAATGGTTTAGATAAGAGATAATCCTGTCTCGGGGAGGGTGTTGGACTAGATGACATCCAGAGCTCCCTTCCAGCCCTACTTTACTGTGCTTCTGTGATGGTGGGAGGGACAAGGTAGCATTTTCATTTGCTGTTTAATTATTCTGCATTAGTCTGAAGTCAGGCAGAAGGCAGGGTAGATTGCACTTTAGAGACTAAATCTGAGTTGCATAAACTCCCTGTGGTCCCTTCGTAGCATCTGATGAAGTAAGCCGCTGCTTACGAAAGGTTGCGTATCTCTGATTTAGTCTATAAGGTGCAAATCTACTCTGCTTTCTACCTGATTATCCCATGTCACAGCATTTTAACAATGAAAGATCTGCTATGGGTCATTGACTAGCCATATGGAAAGTACCCATAGCATTTGTCACCCTGTGGTCCAGCATTTCTGCTTGCTCCTTTGCTAAGGTGAGCAGGCTGTGACACTGTTTGGGCAGCAGATGGTTTCTCTTTGCTGGCTTCTGAAAAAATCTTTCTCCACTAGAGAAGAGGCTGTACACTACTATCCCAGCTGTACCTCTTATTTGGTCTTGGTGGTCTCCAAAGGGGCGGATGCCACCTGCAAAACCTTCTGACGTGGATTAAGAGTG
This sequence comes from Crocodylus porosus, assembly GCF_001723895.1. Classification (NCBI taxonomy): domain Eukaryota; kingdom Metazoa; phylum Chordata; order Crocodylia; family Crocodylidae; genus Crocodylus; species Crocodylus porosus. The sequence goes on along the minus strand of NW_017728948.1, from coordinate 1,415,106 downwards.
TCTCAGCTACCTTTGTTCAGACAGCTAAGCTGGGAACACTTTTTGAACCAATGTTAATGATGGCATCTCTAAAATACTCCATGGACAAAGTAAACAATAATTAGCAGGACTCGGTACTGAACCGCAGCTTTGGTGAGCTGGAGCTTTGTTCTTGCTGTGTAAATGCTGCTTGGCTGTGTGAAAATTCTCTCTCCTTGTTAATAGGGGCCATAAACTTTGGTGCTTGATCTGTCTGGTGGCGGGGTGGGGATCTGTATTGAAAGAAAGGAAGAAAATGAAAAGCACTGTTTTATATTACTGTAGCAGAACTTGCCAAGACCGGAAACCTGGTGGGCTTAGGTGCTGTGTGGGTGTTCAAAACGTGGTCAGTCCCCAGTCATGCCACTCGCCATTTCATTCTTAATACATACATGAAATTTTCTTTGTATAAGGAGGCCAGGGGAGTAACTTGAAAGCCTCCAGGAGGGAGCTGGTCCCCGAAGAGCAGTTAGCCCACTGTCCTTTTCTTTCTGGACATCCTTTGTATGGAACTATTGTCTTGCGCAGAACAAAATTAATCTAAATATTCCTCCCCCAAAACCCCCCCCCAAAAACCCAACCAAAAACAAAAAAACCCCTGAATATGACTAAAATAAGCAGGTCAGCCTGTGTTGTCTGATGAGCTGTAAAACCAATAAGCTGTGTGGCACATACAGAGGGAGTGTGAAGATCTTGTGGAACTTCTGATTCCCATTTACTCAAAGATTAATTTGTGAACCCGACTGTCGTGGCCAAATTCCATCTTGGGTCATTCTGGCCCAGCCTTAAAATGCCCTCTGCTATTTGAGTGGCAGTCACCTTCAAGACCCTTCTCTTCATGACTTTTCTGTATCACATCTTGCTCTGGGGTCATCTCCTCCTTTTCTCTCCAACACCCATGTGCACATACACATGGGACACACAAACAGAGAAGCAAAGCGCCAAGGGGAACGCATTGCATCATGACAGCTGCACACACACATCCCCCTAGGCTGTGCATTGAACAGCAGGCATTTGGCAGCGTGAGAGAATTGTCTTTGTGTTGTCCAGGGGTAAATTTGCTGCTTCTGGGGCAAGGCTGCATGTAGGGGCAGGACCATGTGTTGGCAACTTTGGGTTGGGACATCTTGACTTGCCACATTCATAAATGCACGGGCTCAGTGCCTCCTGCTGCAGCTTGCACTTGCTGAGCTGTAGTGATCTTGTCCCACAGCCAGGGTCTGCTCTCCATGCTCTTCCTTTCTCTGGCTCTTTTCTGCTGCATGGACTTCACTACAGCTGGTCTCTCCAGGGACTCTTGCTTAATAGTTTGTCTAAGGCCATTTTACATTGTAAGAGGCTTCCTTTTCAAATAAACTCAGAATTGAGAGTGTCTATGGAGAGTTTTCTCAGATGCAGAAAAGAAAAGGCTCTTTCAGGCCAGAACAGGCTTCATAATGTGAGCTGTTTCACACTCCAGTCCTCACGTCTTTAGTCAAAGAAGCCATCCCACTTTTCAGCCGGGCCGAGGAGCTACTTTCTCAGCTGCTGTGACCTCTGTTTCTTCCTCTGAGCTGCAGGTTTTAAGGACAAGAAGTTTGGCACATGCTACAGAGGAACTATAACCATATTCTTCCATCCCCTTTTTTGGCAAGTATGTTGTACTTTCCCTAGCAGCCAGGGTAGGTATCACCATGGGCCAGGATGGGTGAGCTATCCACTTGGCATGTGAAGTATCCCTCTCCTCACACCAGGAATCCACAATCCACATGCTGATGGACATTTCTGCTATGCACTAAGTCAAAAGATGGGAAGAAGCAAAGTCAAAATAAGCAGGATTTGGTGTATTTTTCATCAGATTATGCTGTTGGGTGTAATGGTGAATGGTTAAGGCATCTCGGGTGTAATGGTGAATGGTTAAGGCATCTCGCTCAGGATCTGGAGATATTAGTTTGGACATCATTGTGGACTAGTGCTGAAGCCCACTTCTGGTTGACATAGCTGTCCATAGAAGCCTGCTCATTTACGCTGGGGACTCCAAGACAGCTAGATGCAGTGGTGGTCACATTATTCCTTGTGTGCATTGGCTACAGAAGCTAGTGCACTTTAACTATACTAACCCATTGAACTGCCTACCCTCACAACGTACCCTCCTCCAGGCCTTGGTGATGATAAGAGACTGAGGGCAGCTACAATGTGGATGAGGCCATCAGAAGAATCTGGTCTCTTGCAATGGGATCCATTTGGACCACACATCTCAGACTCAGTTACTGTAAGGTCAGTGTCTGTTTGACTTTGAGTCAACTCTGCATCATTCAGCCTCACCTTGCTATACTGCCACATCACCTTTGTAAGTGTAGTTAGTATGACTTGTGCCATGTTCTCTCCTTTTGGTTGGGTTTCCTTGCTAAACTACAGTTTCCAGGATGCACCAAGCAATTTAGTCAGGTGGGAGACTGCACTGCACTGTGGGAGATGTAGGTCGGCCAAGGGACCTGGCCCTCAGCAGAGAATGAAGATCTGAGATGCTTGAACTGCAATTCCTGAGAGGCAGTGCAGCAGTAAAGGAGATGCAGATTCTTCTTCAGCAGTCCCTTTCAGTCAAGGATGATTGTCTTCCACGATTAACTTATTGGTGGGTCCAAAGTTGGCTGACAATCCAGGATTGACAAACCCTGTTGCAACTTGGGCATGTGTTTCTGTGCAGGGTGGATGGCTCCAGATTCTTGATTTGGCCCACAACACACTGTTCCTGCCACTCCCACTTTTCCATCTCCTCTAATTAAAGGTTTCGAAGTACTGAGATCCTTGCAGCAGTCTTCCTCCATTTGGGGCATTCCTGAGCAATAGACTCCCACAAGCTGATGTCAATGTTGCATTTTTTTCAAGTTGTCCTTGAGGACGTCTGTGAAGTGCTTTCTCTGCCTTACTCTTGAATGCGCCTTGACTAATCTGGGAGAATAAACCTTGCTTCAGGAGTCTGGAGTCAGACATTTGGATGATGTGGCTGGCCTAGTGAAGCTGATGTTGGATAAGCCTTGATACTCATGGTGTTTGCTTGTGAAAGGATGCTAATCACAGAATCACAGAAATGAAGGGCTGGAAGGGACCTCGAAAGATCATCAAGTCCAACCCCCCTGCTCTGGGAAGAAATACTGCTGAGAACAAATGATCCCAAAAGGGGGTCTGTCCAGTCTCCTCTTGAACACTTCCAAGGTTGGGGACTGCACCACCTCCTTGGGAAGTCTAGTCCAGATTCTGGTCTGTCTTACCATAAAGAAGTTCTTCCTTACATCCAACTTGAAACCATCCTATAACAGTTTATGGCCATTGCTCCTTGTCCTGCCCTGGGGCACCCTAGTGAACAGTTTTTCTCCCAGTTCCCAATATTCACCCCGACATACTTCTAGTCCCCCCTCAGTCTTCTCTTGCCCAGGCTGTACAGTCCTAGATCCTTAGTCTTTCTTCATAAAGTCTGTCCTCATTTTTGTGGCCCTTCTCTGGACCCTTTCAAGATTCTCGTCTGTTTTGAAGTGCAGCACCCAGAACTGGACACAGTCCTCCAGCTGGGGTCTCACCAGCACCAAGGAGAGAAGAAGTATCACTTCCTTAGTCCTGCTTGCAATGCATCAGCTAACGCACCCCTGTATGCTATTAGCTCTGTTGCCTACAGGGTCACATTGGTGGCTCATGTTCATGCTGTGATCAGCCATAACTCTGAGGTCCCATTCAGCCATAGTGCTGGCCAGGACATCTCCTCCTAACCTATAGTCATGTCACTGGTTACTTCACCCAAGATGAAGCCCTCTGCATTTATCCTTATTGAACTGCATCTGGTTCCACTCTACCAACCTTTCCAGCTTGTCCAGGTGCACTTGGATCTGCATCCCATCCCCTAGCACGACCACTTTTTCCCCACCTAGTATCGTCCGCAACCTAGTATCAGCTGCAAACTTGGCCAATGTGCTTTCCACATCCTCTTCCAAATCATAGATAAACACATGAAACAGCCTGGGGCCAAGAACTGAACCCTGCAGGACACCATGGGACACCTCCTGCCAAGACAATACAGACACGTCCACTAATATTCTTTAGGTTTTACCCCTTAGCCAGTTCCCAACCCACATGACTATGGACTCTGCCAGCCCACAATCCCCCAGTTTTTTTATAAGAGCATCATGGGAGACCATATTGAAGGCCTTTTTAAAATCCAAGTATATGACATCAACAATGCCTCCCATACCTAAGTGGTTCGTTGCTTGATCATAGAAGATGAGGTTGGTCAGACACGGCCTGCCCACAATGAAACCACGTTGGCTGTCCTTCAGCATCGTGCCTTCTGCTGGTCTCTCACAAACGGACTTCTTGATAATTTATTTCCAAAATTTTACCCAGTATCAAGGACAAACTGGCTGGCCTATAGTTTCCTGGATCCTCTCTCCTCCCATTCTTAAAGATTGGCACCACATTGGCCCTTTTCCAGTCTTCCAGGACCTCTCCCGAGCACCACAAGTCTTCAGATACCATGGCCAACGGTCCCACAATTACCCCAGCCAGTTCCCTCAACGCTCTCGGGTTTAGTCCATCCGGTTCTGCTGACCTGAAGACATTCAACTGCTCTAAGTGCTCCCTCACCAATTTGACACTGACCATTGGTTGGCAGTCACTACCCCCACATCTGTCCAGTATCAAACCAGGCAGGCGACTGCTGTTTGCATGCAGGAGCACCGATGCAAAGTATTCATTAAAGAGTTCAGCTTTCTCCTGATTGTCCGTTCTTAGCTGTCCCATCCCATTCTGCAGGGACCTCACATTTCCCTTGGTCTTCCTTTTGGTCCCTGTATACTTAAAGAAGGACTTCTTGTTGTCCTTGATTTCAGTTGCTGACCTGATCTTGGTCACCGCCCTTACCTGCCTTATCCTCTCCCTACAAATACGGGCTATACTTGTGTATTCCTCCTTTCTGACTACCTCTTGTTTTCATGGTCTGTAAGCCTCCTTTTTCTTTTTTAAGCACTCCCTGACTCCTCAGATAAACCAAGAGGGCTTTCCAGTCCATTTCCCACCTTTCTTGCATACAGGAATGGACCTTTTCTGCACTTTGAGGATTGCTCCTTTGAGGAACAACCACCCTTCCTGAACTCTGTTCCCCTCCAGTTCCTGTCCCCAAAGTTTTCTTCCACTGTTTTCCTAAACTCACTGAAGCCAGCCTTCCTAAAGTTAAGCACCTCTGCCATACTGGCTGACTTCCCTGCCCTACGACGGATAGTGAATTATTTCATCTCAGAATCACTATCTCGTAGATTACCCTCAATCCTCGGATCTCCCACCAGGTTGTCCCCTTTGGCTAGAACCAAATCCAACAAAGTCTTCCCTCCGGTCAGCCCGTTCACCTCCTGTACTAAATAAGGTTCTTCCACATAGGTCAAAAACCTGTATGACCAGTCAGATCTGGCTGAGTGCTCCTCCCAGCAGATGTCAGGGCTATTGAGGTCACCTATGACAACCATGTCCCTTGAATATGCAGCCTCCACCAGCGCTCTGAGTAGTTCCAGATCCAGCTCCTCCTCCTGGTGTGGTGGTCTGTAGTAGACACCTACCATCAAGTTCCCTTCTCAGCATCCCTCCCCGCCATCCCCAGTATCAGGGTCTCAAGTCACTGTTCTCTCAAACCAGTTTGGGCCTCTGAGGAGGCATACCACTCCTTTACATGGAGAGCTACACCTCCTCCCTTCTTCCCACCCAATCCCTTCTGTACCCAGCCTGTAGCCCTCTATGCATACAACCGAGTCATGCCCAGCATCCCACCAGGTCTCCATTATTCCAACAAGATCATATTCCCTATTTGCTAGCAGGAGAGCCAGTTCCTCTTGCTTATTCCCCATACTCCTAGCATTTGTGTATAGACATTTAAGTCCCCCATTGGTAACCTCCAGTTCTCCGCTAGCCCTCCATCATTCCAGTCTCCCAACACTGCCCTCACTTCCCTCTCTACGTCCTTCCTGCTTGACTGTTCCCCTAGCTTGCATTCCCGTCTGATCACTCATCCCTGGGATGCACCTGATTTAAATCCCTCTCCAGCAAGTCAACCATCCCAGAAGAAAACATTTTCTTCCCCCTTGGCGTGATGTGGATGCTGTCTCTTCCCAACAAGCCTCCATCCCGGACCAGGGATCTATGATCATAAAATGAGAAACCCCCGCTGTGGCATAGATTCATAGATTCATAGATGCTAGGGTCGGAAGGGACCTCAACAGATCATCGAGTCCGACCCCCTGCATAAGCAGGAAAGAGTGCTGGGCCTACATTACCCCAGCTAGATACACATCTAGCCTTCGCTTGAAGACC
>NW_017728948.1:1399527-1407941 GCF_001723895.1 Crocodylus porosus | reverse complement strand
GATCTGCCTGCCATGAACCCATGCTGGTTTCCCCTCAGCATAACTTGCCCTGCCGGGCTCTCATCATCTCCTGAGCCTCCAGTTGACCTCTTCAATAAAACTGTCCCTCCAGGGGCCCTGACTCCTGACTGGGAGGAAGGAAGAGAAAACCATCTGCACCCCCAACCTCTTGAGCCCAGCCCCCAGAGCCCTGTAGTCACTCATGATCCACTGAGGGTTGTCACTGGCCATGTCATTCGTGCCCATGTGGATGAGCAGAACGGGGTAGTGGTCAGAGGCGTGGATGAGTTTTATAATCCTCTCTGTCACATCCCAGATATGGGCTCCTGGAGGTAGTCCACTACCACCACCCTACATCTCCTATTCTGGACAGGAGCTTGCCTCTTTTCCTCCTCTGGAGCAAGTGCCTTCAGTCCTTCTTTTATCAGTGGTGCAAGGGTCTCATACCTGTTGCACAGGGGAACCGAGAAATTGATGCATCTATCTTCCCACTGGATTTAAAAGATCTTTGGCAGTATTGTGGTACTTCTCCAATGACTTGAGGTGTCTTCTATACATTGTCTGCATCTCAGCTCCATTCAGTAAGGTGGGGATCATGACTTCTTGATAAACCATAAGCTTGGTTTCAGGTCTAATGTCACAATCTTCGACCACCCATTTCCTCAGCCATCCTAAGGCTGCAGTTGCACATTTGAGGTGGTATTGAGTTTCTTCATCCATGTCAGTCTTTTGTGAGAGATGGTTTCTGACGTATGGGAAATTCTCAGTGTTCTCCAGAGTCTCACTATGAATCTGAATTACCAGAGCTGAGAACTGCTTATTAAGAGCTTGTTGATGGAGGACCTTAGTCTTCTGAATGTTAAGTGACAGTCCCATTTTCTTGTATGCCTCAGTAAAGACACTGATAATTGCCTGAAGGTCTGCTTCTGAGTAAGCACAAACTACAGCATCATCAATGTAATGGAGCTCAATGATTGAGGTTGGAGTGGTTTTGGTTTTGGCTCAGAGTCAGCTGAGATTTAAACAGTTTACCATCCATTCAGTAGTTTAGCTTCACGCTGATTGGAAGCTTGTTAGTTGTAAGATGTAGTTCTTCCTTCTTCAGCAATCCTTTGCAGTAGAAGTTGATTGTCTTCCATGATTGTCTTATCTGTGCATCCAAAGATGGCTGATGAGGCCTATCCAGGATCAGCAGACTTTACTGCAACTCGGACATAAGTTTCCATGTAGTGTGGGTGCCCTTGGATTCTTGATTTGGTCTGTGGCACATTGTTTCTGCTGCTCCCACTTTTCCATCTCCTGTTGTCATGAGGTTTCGAAGTATTGAGATCCCTGCAGCAGACTTTCCTCCATTTGGGGTGGCTCTGGGCAATAGTCTTGCACAAGTTGACATCAATGCTGCATTTTTTAAAGTTGGCCTTGAGGACATCCCTGAAGTGCTTTCTTTGCCCTTCTCTTGAGTGTACACCTTGGCTGAACTGGAAGAATAAAATTTGCTTCAGGAGTCTGGAGTTGGACATCCAGATGACATGACTGGTCCAACAAAGTTGATGTTGGATGATCATCACCTCTATACTCATGGAGTTTGCTTGCAAGAGGATGCTAACTTTGGTCTATCTGTCTTCTCAGTGGATTTGAAGGATCTTCCGCAGAAAGTGTTGATGGAACTTCTTCAACAACTTAGATGTCTCCTGTATGTTGTCCATGTCTTAAGGGCAAGGTGGGGTTCACAACTGCTTGATAAACCATGAGCTTGGTTTCAGATCTGATGTCATGATCTTTGAACACCCACTTCTTCAGGCATCCAAAGGCTGCACTTAAATGTTTGAGGCAATGTTGGATTTCTTCGTCGATGTCAGCCTTCTGGAAGAGATGGCGTCTGAGGTACAGGAAATACACTCTGTAGTCTCACTGTGGATCTGGATTACTGGAGCTGGGGACTGTTCATTAGGAGCTTGTTGATGGAGGATCTTAGTCTTCTGAATGTTAAGCATCCGTCCACTTTTCTTTTATGCTTTGATAAAGACATTGACAATTGCCTGAAGGTCTGCTTGCACACTATAGCATCATCAGTGTACAGGAGCTCCATGATTGAGGTCAGGGTGGTCTTGGTTTTGGCTCAGAGTCAGCTGAGGTTAAACAGTTTACCATCCATTTGGTAGTTTAGCTCCACTCCAGCTGGAAGCTTGTTGGTGGTCAGAAGTAGCATCGCAGCAAGGAATATGGAGAGTGCTGGAATGACGAGTCAGCCTTGCTTAACTCCTGTCTTAATCTCAAACGGATCTATGGTAGATCCATTACTGAGAGCTACTGCTCACATACTATTATGGAGCAGGCAGAAAATGGTGACAAATTCTGGTGGGCATCCATACTTCAGAAGGATCCTCTACAACACTTCTCAGCTGACAAAGTTGAAAGCTTTCATGAGGTCAAAGAAAGCCAGCTTATGTTGTTTCTGGCACTTCTGTTGCAGCTGGCAAGCTGTGAAGGTCATGTAAATTGTGCCTTTCTCTTGATGGCCTAAACTCACACTGAGGTTCCAGGAAGAGCTTTTCAGCAAGTGGAAGGGGATGGTTCAGGAAGGTTTGCTCAATAATCTTTCCTGTGGAGGACAGCAAGGCAATCCCTCTGGAGTTTCCACAGTCAGACTTGTCTCCTTTCTTGAAGGTTGTCACAATCATGGCATCCCTGAGGTCATCTGGGATTTCCTCATCATTCCAAATCCTTAAGATGAGGGCATGGAGCTGTGATGTCAGCTGTAGGTGCCTTGTTGTTCCTCATGTACTTGATGGCTTTCCTCACTTCATCAAGGTTGGAGGGATTCCAAAATCATTTCTGACTGGGTGTTACGGGATGGAGTTGAAAACACTCTCATAAACAACTGAGTCTCAATTGAGAAGGTCTTCAAAGTGCTCTTTGCAACGGGCATTGATGGCTCCCCTCTCCTTGATCAGGTTCCCTCTGTCCTTAGGTCTCAAGGAAGTTGGTCCCCAAGTGCTCAGAGCGTAGATGGCTTTGGTGGCACTAAAGAAACTGTGCATATTGTGGTTGTCAGCAAGATGTTGAATCTCCTTCGCCTTGTCTTTCCACCATCTGTTCTTCATATCGCGGGTCCTCCTTTGGACCTCTGCCTTGGCTTGTTGGAGATTCATTTTCTTTTGCTTGAAGTTGATGTTGTTCTGCCAAGCACAAAAGGCCTTGCACTGGCAGTCGATCAACTCTTGGATCTCCTGGTCATTCTCATCAAACCAGTCTTGATGTTTCCTGAAAGAGAATCCAAGTGTCTCTTCACAGGCACTGATAACAGTGTACTTGAAGGCACCCCAAGTACTATCAACAGTCTCCCATTACTGTTGATTGGAATTACATCAGTTTTTCATTGAGACGATAGTGGGTTTGATTGGGTCCCTGATTCCTTTGATGTTGATCTTCCCTTAGCATTGCTTCTGCTGCAGCCGTTATTTGGGAGCCAGTTAGAGTGACCTAACCAAGCGGATGAGTTGGTGGTCAGTCTGGCAATCATCATTTCCAGATTAATATTGAACTGATTGGAAGCAAAAACAGTTCAGTTCAGTTCAACAAATCAAAATAAGTTTAACCAAGTCTCATCAGCTTGGAACAAAATATTTCAACTTGGTTTTCCCAACAAAACCTTCAACAAAATTGACATTTCCCTGTTGGGATTTTCCTTTCGGCAGAAACTGTTCTCCATGAAAATCAATTTTGATGAAAGCTTACCAACCCAATCCTGTATGAGTCTATTGATCTGTCTGCCTACCCACTGTCATTCTGGCTATAGTGGAAAGCTTTATGCCAGTCACAGCAAGAGGTATGTTATGTGTACAGTTTGATTTGTAAAACCACTCATTTAAAAATGAGGAGGAAGATGGCTTAATCCTTTGATTGATAAGGGAGACCTGAACTGAACCCAGGTCTGAACTTAATAGTTTCTCCCTAAATTTCTGATGGATTTTAAAAAGAAGTGACTTTCAAATGTCAACCTGAACCTCATATAGAGGAGCATGTGTATATTGGTACTACCTTGTGGACTTCAGTGGAGCTGTTTGGACCGGTAACAGTCAAGGATCTATCTGTAGATGTTTTTTCAAATTAAAGCAAAACCAATACAGCATTTTTTTTGTCTCTGTATTGGAAAAGCTTCTTTTAGTGGACGGTTCCTGGTCGGCGTCTTCCCACTTGGATCCGGGTCTTTCATTTCTCCCAGCCATCTCTCCATCTGCATGTTTTAGCTCCCCCAGCTGCCTCTCGCAAATCTTGTGCCATTTTTTTTTCAGCTCTCTTGGCGTCTCTCGTCTCTTTGCCTGCTGTGTATTTTAACTCCCAGGGCCTTTGTTCTTTGCTCTCTAGGCAACTCATTGTTACCTCCCACTGCTGAGCTCCCCAGTGTTTCGTTCTTTCACCATGTCTCATATGTCTCCTGCTGCTTGGATGCCGTGTTCAAGCATCCAACATATAGAATCGCTGTTTATTTTGAGACTGCATATGCTGTGCGGGGAACACAATGTCAGCTTTTTTTTGCACAGATGTAGTCTCATTTTAAGTTGTATAAATAATACCTATATTGACAGCTTTAATACGGAGAAATAATGTTTCAGCAGCATCCATGAAAGCAAGAAAATTCCAAGTATGGGACGTAGGTCTAGAGCAGAAGATGGGATGGAAACCCATTGCAAGTTCCTCTCGCTTGGGAGTCACTGGAGCAGATGCACTGCCGGGTAACTCTGACTGCTGTGACGTCCCACAAGGAAGGAATTCATTCCTCTCATTCAGTCCTCTCACATGTAGTCTCTAAGGGCACCTATAGACGTGCAGCGAGGCTCCTCCAGCATGCTGTTATGCAGCGCGTTGGAGCAGACTTGATTAATCGAGTCAGCTGGAGTGTGGTAATTACTGCGCTCCAGAAGACTCCAGTGTCACATGTATCAGCCTCCCCACTCTGAAAAATGGCAGCGGGGGTACTTTAACTAAAACTCATTTGACATGTTTTAGTTAAGGCATCCCTGCCACCATTTTTCGGCATGGGGACACCGATACACGTGACATTCCGGGCACTTTAATTAGAGTGGCTCTCAGAGCTGCTCTACTTAAAGCACCCTCCCCACTACCCCACTCCTGGCGCACGTCTATAAATGCCCTAAGAAAGCACCACCTGCCACACCCACGTTCCACCCATTTTCCCCATCCAGTTCGTCATTCCTCTCACTGAAGCGATGTCTTAGAACCCATTTGCATTATGGATTATAATCCTGTTTTTAAACACAATTGCAGCCGAACACAGTAGATGTAACATAGCTACAAGCTGAAGACCTGCTTGAGGTTCTCATCAACCTAATTGGCACTAGGTTTAGGCCTCATGTTCAGAGAGGCTTCATGTTCACAGGCCTGGGAGAGACCATTGTGTTCATCTCTGTGATCTCCTGTGTATCAAAGGCCATGGGACTGTTCTGAATTAATTTCCGTTTGCTCTAGAACAGCTCAGTTCAGAAGCAGTGACTAGACTACCTAAAGCATGGCTAGGGCCAACACCAGGCCTAAAATCCCCTGTCTGCATTAGACTAAGTAGCCAGTGTAGCAGCGTCTGTTCTGGAAAAGCAGAATAGTTATTGCAAGCACAATTCAAGCCATATTGTAAATAGGAGCTTATATTGCAGGCTTATGCTGCAGGTCACAGGACTGTTGTCAGCTATTGAGATAACTAAAGTATTGGAAGACAATGCCCACTAAGAAAGTTAGTATGGTGTAAAATAAATCTCTGGGGAAATACATAGGTGTCTACTTAGAATTTCATTTGCATCATTGCACAGGTCCGTGCAGGGCAGAACAATAGGTTGTATTGTCATTATATGGGTATGAGCACAGTTGGTCTGCATGCTGCTTGTAAAGACATGGGGCTAAGTACTCTCCTGGGGTAAATTGCTACGACCACCATAAAATCAGCAAACTGTGCGTACTTTAGTGATCCTGGCCCATGGCCCTTGCCCAACCAGCTCATAGACCAAATTAGTGGTGTTTAACATACAACCCATGTGCCAGACACAGCCTGCCAGGTGTATTCATGTGTCCTGCATCATGTAATGGGATTGTGAAGACTATCACTTGCCTTTAAAGAAAAAGTGAATATTTTGGCTTTTGTTGCTGTGAAAAACCCTCTTCCAAACATAGAGGGCAACCAGTGCTGCAGTATGTTATGGAGGTAACTCCTCTGCCCTCTACAATCAAATCAGCATGTCAGTCTCAAAGCCCTGATGATGTGCTAGAGTGAACATTAACCATTTCATTGATCATCATGAACGGCTGGTTTCCAAGCATAAGAGGAAATGTGGAAGAAGAGACGAGGAGGATGGGGGAGGACAAGGGAGAGCTGTGGAAGGGCACCTAGGCAGAAGACAGGGTACAGGAGTTTGAAGTGAGCAGATAAGGGTCTAAGATTTCTAAGGGTCCCAGAGCTGTGCAGAGTCTTGCAGACAAGGCTTGAACACAATGCAGAAGGGGAGTTGAGGGGTTTGAAGATGGCAGTGGCATGGCAGGAAAAGAAAATGTTCTGGGTCGCTACATTTTATATCGAAGGTTAGCAATGTACAGCCTACAGGCTGGATCCGGATTACCAGGCCATTAGATCTGGTGCGTGGAGCTGGGGCTTCAGTGGCAGGGGTTTTGCCTGGTGGCTGAGTAGTTGGGTGGCAAGGAGCTTCCCCATGTCACACCGCAGCCAAGCGGCAGTGAGAAGCAGCAGTAGCCGGGTCCTAGCACGTGGGGACCTGGAGCTGGGCCATCCCAGCCCGTTCCGTCAGGGCAGAGTGAAGAAGAGCTGGGAGCATGAGGCTGTAGCATGCATTTCGGGGGGGTATGTTTATAACAACACGCTGCACTTTGCGATAGAGTGCTTTATAAATAGGCAACCAGTCTCTGCATGCCCTGGTGCTTTCCCCCTATTTACTTAAGTTCTTTTAAAGCAGGATTTATTTGGCATAGTTTGGTGCAACCATCATGGCTACAGCCGTACAACACTGTGAATTTCTGTTAGTGTCATTGGAGTCCATTCGCCTCAAGACAAGTCTTCTCACTGCAAAACCCACCCCAGTTGCTACTCCCTGGTACCCGATGGGCCACCTTGGAGAAATGTATACAGCTTCTGAAACTCATCTGTCTCCTTTGGGCCTGTTGAGGGAAATTAATGGAATGGCATTGCTGCCTGCTGAGTTCATACAATCATAGGCAATGAGGCTGGGAAGGGACCTCAGGAGGTCACATCTAGTCCAACTACATCATCCCAGACAAGGCTGTGTCGAGCTGGTACTTAAACACCTCCAAGGATGGAGACTGCACCACCTCTCTGGGGAGCCTGTCCAGTGCTTTACTACCCCTCTCATGGGAGAATTTTTCCTAATCTCCAACCTCAGCTTCGTTTGCTGCAGCTTGTTCCTGTTGCTCCTTGTCCTGCCATCTGCCCACACTGAGAACAGGCCACCTCCAGCCTCTTTGGACCCCGCTGCAGGGAGGGAAAGAAAATGTTCTGGGTTGCTACATTTTATATCAGAGGTTAGGAGTTGAAGGCTGCTATTCGATCCCCCTCTGTCTTCTCTTCTGCAGACTAAAGCAGCCCAGTTCCCTCAGCCTCTCCTCACCAGTCCTGTCCCGCAGCCCCCCAACCGTTTTCATTGCCCTCCGCTGGACTCTCTCCAACTTGTCCAAATCCATTCTGCAGTGGGGGGCCCACAGCTGGACACAGGACTCCAGATGTGACCTCCCCAGTGACGAATAGAGGGGAAGAGTCACTGCCCTCGATCTGCTGGCAGCGCTCCTCCCCACGCAGCCCAGGATGCCGGTCGCGTTCTCGGCAACAAGGGCGCACTGCTGGCTCCTGTCCAACTTATTGTCCACTGTCACCCTGGGTCCTTTTTTGCAGAGCTGCTGCTTAGCCAGTTGGTGCCCTGCCTGCACCAGCGCAGGGGATTGCTCTGTCCTAAGTGCAGGACCTGGTACTTTTCCTTATTGAACCTCATGAGATTTCTTCTGATCCAGTCTTAGTCCATAGATTCATAGAAGTACGGAAGGGACCTTGTAGATCGTGAAGTTCGACCCCCTGCCCTGGGCAGGAGAGAAAACTGGGCTCAAATGACCCCAGGCAGGTAGACGTCCAGCCTCCTCTTAAAGACCCCCAGGGTAGAAGCCAGTACCACTTTGCTTGGAAGTTGGTTCCAGATCCTAGTAGTGCCTTCAGATGTCTAATCTAAACCTACTCTCTAACAACTTGTGGCTGTTATTCCTTGTTAGCCCGGGGGGGGCGGAACAAAGTCTCTCCCAAACCCTGCTGGTCCCCCTTAGTGAGTTTATAGATGGTCACCAGATCCCCCCCTCAGCCTTCTCTTGTGGAGGCTGAACAGGTTCAGGTC
>NW_017728948.1:1319479-1399427 GCF_001723895.1 Crocodylus porosus | reverse complement strand
GCAGTCCTCCAGCTGCGGCCTGACCAGTGCCGCACAGAGGGGGAGGATCACCTCCCTGGACCTGCTCGAGATGCATCTGTGGATGCAGGACAAGGTGCGGTCGGCCTTCCTGACCGCGTCCCCACACTGCCGGCCCGTGTTCATCTTGGAGTCAGTAATGACTCCAAGATCTCTTTCTGCCTCCGTGCTCTCAAGCAGGGAGTTTCCCATCATGTAAGTGTGCTGCTGGTTCCTGCTGCCCAAGTGCAGCACCCTGCACTTGTCAGTGTTGAAATGCATCCTGTTTTTGTTAGCCCAGCCCTGTAACCTGTCCTTCCCTACTGACATGCTCACCTCACCCCAAATCTTGGTATCATCAGCAAATTTAAACAGGGTGCTTTTTACCCCCTCGTCAAAGTCACCGATGAAGATGTTGAACAGTGCGGGCCCGAGGACTGAGCCCTGGGGGACCCCACTGCCCACATCCCTCCGGGTTGAAAATGACCCCTCCACCACCACCCTCCGAGTATGGCCGTCCAGCCAAATTGCAGTCCATCTGACTGTGTAGGCATCAATGCCAAAGTCACCTAGTTTTTTTATGAGGTTGGGGTGGAAGACGGTGTCAAAGGCCTTGCTGAAGTCCAGAAAGACTACATCCACTGCGACACCTGCATCCAAGGCTTTTGTGACCTGATCGTAGAAGGCCACCAGGCTGGTCTGACAGGACCTGCCCCTAATGAAACCGTGCTGGTTGCCCTTGAGCATCATCCCTGGTGCTGGCCCATTGCAGATGTGCTCCATGATAATCTTCTCAAAGAGTTTCCCCAGGATTGAGGTAAGACTGATGGGTCTATAGTTGCCCGGGTCCTCCCTCTTCCCTTTTTTTAAAGATGGGGACCACGTTGGCTTTCTTCCCATCATCCAGCACCTGGCCAGAGCACCACGAGTGCTCATAAAGCCATGCCAGGGGCCCCGCAATAACCCCTGCCAATTCCCTCAGCACCCTGGGGTAGAGAGCATCTGGACATGCTGATCTGAACACGTCCAGCCCCTCCAGAAGCTCTCTAACCCGGTCCTCCCCAACCTTGGGCCTGGCGGTGTTTCTCCCGAGTCCATCTGGAATCCTGGTCGGGGAGTCCCAGTCCCTGCACAAGAAAATGGAGGCGAAGAATTTGTTAAAGAGGTCTGCTTTCTCCTCTGGTGCAACCACCAGATTGCTAGGCATATCCTGCAGGGGCTCCACATTACCCCAGTACCTTCTTAATTCTCCCTATATATTTAAAAAAGGATTTTTTATTATCTTTGATCCTTAGAGTTCCTTAGACTCTGGCAGATCTCCAGCCTCTGGGGCATCTCTCAGCACCACCAAATTCCCTTTCTGACATCTGGGAACTCGGAAAGCTACAGGCAATCTGATGCTTTCCTTCTAGGCAGCAAAGTGTCTTTTCATCCCATCCCAGACATGCAGATGCACCTTTCTGCATGTGGAGGAACGCAGAGTTTCTCCATGCTTATAACGAAGAGTTCCCATGACAGTTTCTCCTCTCTCTGTGATAACCTAGTGTCTTGGAGGGGAAGGGCCAGTGAAGCAATGGAGTGTTTCCTTCCAGTTATATGGAAAGGCTGTCTCCTAAGTCAGAGCCAAGAAGAAAGCAATGCCTTGTGGCAAACAGACTTCAGCCAGAGATCTTTTCTTGAAATCTTTATAACACATGGGTAGTTTAGGGCCATTTAGGGCTTGGCTGGTTCTTGGGGAGAATTCTAGTATTCTGTTTTTTCTGGGTCCTTACACTGGAGCCACTGCCGTGGGATCTGGGTGTCTTCCAGCAGTGCGTTAAGCAACACAGCCAACACCTGGCACACGTTTGTTCTCTGATCCTTTCCTCAGGACGAGAGGTATACAGAGGAGGGTGCCTTGTTTAGGAATATATTTTGTAATAAGTATGCACGTTGCTGTATGTTTTAGTCCATTCCTAGCAGCTGACCGATCACCAAAAAGATTATGCCTTCCTAAACAAGTTAGTTTCTATGGTGCCACCTTGCCCTGACTTCAGTGATTTCTGGTAGAGAAAGGACGGGAAGGTCAAAGCAATGCACTTTGCATTGCCCTTTAGTTCTTAGGAGTGTCCATTGCCGTCTCAGTCCAACCCTTAAGAAGTTCCTTCGTGCTGAGGGACAGTTGTTGACTATGGTCTTCACCCCAGAGCTTTAGTTGTTCTTTTAGGTATCCTGCCCCATGGAGCCTGCAGTCAAAGGCCGGATGGGGAAGAGGGAACAACAGGAGGCAGTTCATGTGCAAATCAGTTCACTGAAGGTTGCACCACATTTAGAGCAATGGTTCTCGAACTTCTTAGACTTGAGGCACCCCTCATGAAACTCAGAGTACCCCTGGAGAGTTTCAGGGCTCTCCTCCAAAAATATCAGCTCCTAGATTTCATTTGATTTTTGACTACAGAAAAATAATAGAGCAATTCTTCTGTTGCAAAGAACTCAAAAAGGGTCACAGCAGGTCAGAATGATTTTAATACGGGGGTGGGCAATTATTTGGGCTGGAGGGCCACTTAAGGAGTTTTGGTGAGCTGTTGTGGGCTAGGGGGTGGGTGCTAACCCAGCCCTATGCATTTGGAGGGGGAGCAATTGGTCCTATCTGGTCCCAAGCCGTCCAGCCTGCACCTACCACCGGTGAGACCAGATGGAGTGAGTGGGCACAGCCTTTATAAAGACTGGCCCAGGACCCCCCACAGGCAGGGCATGCTGCGCCAGCAGATGGGATGGGGCGGTGGTCGGGTGGGTAGTGGCATCCAGGGTCAGGGTCAGGGCCAGGGCAGGGGCTGGGATCGTGGAGCAGTGACAGCGCGGGGCCAGGGCCTGAGGTTTATAGGGAGCAAATCGTAGCTCTGCCCCATCCTCATACTGTCACCACTCCAAGATCCTGGCCTCAGTCCATGTCCACCTGTACCACTCCCAAACACCCCTCCCCACCTGGCCACGGCCCCGACCCATTCACCCTGCCAGGCACGTCCTGCTCCCTGAGGTCTTGGGCCAGTGTCCCTGGAGATGCCACCCATCCGCCCCCTCTGTCCAGTGCCCCCAGTGGTAGATGCAGGGTGGACTGGCAGCAGTGGCCAGGCAGACAGTCCAGCCGCCACATTGTCCCCATCCTGCTGCGTACCTGGGGGTGGTGGGACTCGTTGCACATATTGCAGCCGGGGCATGCAGAGCCAAGGGACCCACCACAGGCCAGATAAAATTCCTTGGTGAGCCGGATCTAGCCTGCAGGCTGTATTTTGCCTACTCCTGTTTTAATACTATAGTTTCCTTTTTCAAATATCTGAGTTTATCTTGTGAATCGTGTTTGCAAACCTAACAGTGCTAACATTGCGTGGTACCTTGTGGCATCCTTTTAAGGTTCTCAAGGTACCCCAAGGTGCTGTGGCACCCTGGTTTGAGAATCACTGATTTAGAGAAATTTAAGTACAGGCAAGGTAGGGGGGACTCAGGGAGAAAACACCATGACCAGCAGGCCATGGGGAAGGAGGCATAGACGTGAATGGGAAAGGAAGAGACCAGTGGTCAGACAAGGCTGGGAAGATTAGCAGAGGCAAGGGTTGTGGGATAAGCAAAAGAGGGGCACAGTTATACCTCCCAAAGGATGAGTCTTCCTTCTGTCTCTTAAGCTCCAGGTCAGTCCAGAGTCTGACGTAGCAGGTGTCCAGGTTTGTAAGTGAAAAGAGCTGAGCTGTTAACGTGATGCCCATACCTCTTGCCGTGCCTGAGTCCCACATGCCAGAAGTCAGGACAGATCTTTTTTTCAGTTTGCTTTTGGGTTTGAGAAAGGGCGGGTTGTTTTGTGGATTTGGGGACTTTTTCGTTTGATTTTCTTTTTTTATGAAATGTGGAAAATCCTGCAGTCCCTTGCTCTCGTGACACCTGAAGCAGACAAACAGCTAGACCTCTAGCAACACAGGGCATCCACTGAGCACCCCAAAATGGACAAGGAAGGTTTGTTGGGCATCTGTGGAAGCCTCCCTGGGAACTTGTTTAGAAAATAGTGGATATGCAGAAGCAAAAACCAAAGACATGGGCAGTTGCCTGTGCCAGAGATGATTTAGGGGGTGGGGAGAATCACCCCAAGCCTTCCTTCATTTTGGAGGTGCAGGTTTAACAAGAGCTTCTAGATAATCCCTTCTGGCCTCAGTTGTGTTTCAGGATACCCAGGACTAACCCACAATAAATTAGCATAACGTCTCTGCCCCACTGTAATTCTCTGTCTCTCCTAATGTACGTATTAGCTATGATCCTGTTTATACAAAACACAACAAAACCCACTGAATCTGTCAGCTGGGAGATTTCGGCTAACTCCTGTCATATTTAGTTTAGCATCTGACACCTTCTTCTAGGCAAATACAGCTCTGGTTCACTGAACCTGATAACTCCTTTTTAGTACAGCAAGTGACTTCCATATGGAATAAATTACAGTACCTCTTGAAAAATGCCAGAGGCAGCTGCCAAATTATGCAAAATTTAAACCACTAATGAACAATGTGATGAAAGTTGAATGAAGGTGTATTTACAAGATCTACAACACACTGTCTCCGTGGAGCAGATGTACTGTCTGCACAAGCATGTATGTGTGCGCACGCGTGTGTGTATGTACACCCACACACACACATATACATAAGTATATAAAAATGGATTCTTTAAGGTCTTCCTATTATAACTGCATTGATCTCAACCATAATTTAGACATGAGATCAGTAAGCCAGAAATGCCCTGTGATGTAACGAGTTTGTTCCTATCCACTGTGTATCAGAAACCGGTTGCAAAAAGAGCAGGCACCAGGGACTTTAGAGGAGAAAACGGACAGATCTGAGGGAGGGAGGGAGGGAGAAAATTTTGCACGCAGACAGCATCTTCCAAGGACCAATTTACACACGTTAATTGTTCTTCACTGTCACGGCTGAGGCAGTGCTGCTGCGTATGCTCCAGAATCGGAGTACATAAATATTACAACACACTGCAGCAGCTCACAGAGTCTGAAGCCCACATTTCTTGAAAGTGGCTTCTAATTCCAGGTGATTCATCTTTTAGGTGCCCAGAGTGAGGTACCTCTAGACACATTTGCCATTGCCCTGCCCTTTATATCGTGTTTGCACCAGTGCAAAATGGGTATGAAGTATTGCCATTGTGATTTTGGGCATGCTTCGCGCTCACTTTGCTTGCACCAAGGTACACGTGACAAGATGCAGGGAATAACATTGAGCCCAGTGGGTCTAAAGCCTGGCACCCAAAAGCTGGAGCAACTCACAGTTAGAAGCCACTGAGATCTAGGCAGAGACAGGTTGCTTTGGATCACAAAGGGCGCAGTGGGGGTATCTATACCCTTACTGGCATGAAGTAATGTCAGATTTCTCCGGTAGCTTCAGTAGAAGTAGTGATAATGTAAGGTGCTATACCTCAGGGCCCAAAGGATTAGTAGGGCTTAGAAATCCTGATCCTGGAGTTCTGTGCTGTAACCTCTGAGCAAGGCCCAGATCTTATTCCTGGCAAAATAAAGGAGCTCTCTATTCAATAAACAAAGAATTGGTTTTATATTGGCTATGTAATGACTTTGCAAACAGGAGGTTGTAAAACATCCACCCGTTGAAATATGGTATGGGGTATGTGTATCTGCTGGCAGGATACTTGCGGTATTAAACAGTTTTTCATATGACTCTCTGCAAAGTGCTGTGGATCAGCAGTTCCCAAACTTTTTCTTATTGTGTACTCCCTTCCAGATTTACCAGCTGCCCATGTACCCCTACCAGCATACATTTTATATTTTAACTTCCAATTAGTATTATAATGAAAATTAAATCTGCCATTACACAATTTCTCCCGCGTATCCCCCAGAGGTACCTATGCGTACCACAGTTTGGGAACCCCCGCTGTAGATAATATGGTGCTGGATTTTATTTTTAAAAGTGGTTTGAGAACAAGGATTCCAGGGGCAGAAGAAAAGTGACCCTTCTGACTAATTGTGAGTCATTTATACTGAACTTCACAAATTTTAAAATCCGAGTCCCAATTAAGACATTACACTTCATGTGTTAATTAGTTTCCCCCCCACCCTCCTTTAAATCAAGCTATAACTCTTCTTAATTAAGAGGTTATAGCCATTGTAATTTGAACTGGCCTGAGTTTAAAACACTCCTGGAAATCACACCTGGGAGCTGTACCAGTGATCATTTTAAATTGGTGTAGTTTTTACTTGGGTGATTATAAGGACCCCAACCGGGCAGTAATTAAAAAGGGTGCAGCTTCTAAATGAGAGTACCAGAGCGGCGTAAGCAACGATGCCTCTGCTCTAAACTGTACTCCGGGGGGGCCAGGAGGAGCCTCTCAGCAAGGGCTCTAACAGATTACAACATTTCAAGCACAGGCCGAACGCACCAGTTCCAGCCGTCTCTTCTCTCCAGCACAGAGGGGATTAGTTATCCGCTTTGCGTGGCTTGTGGTCCTTGGTGGCTCTGTTTGCAGTAGGCTGGTCTCAGAACTAAATTATATTTTAATGCAAGGCCCAACCTTCAGCTTCTCACTGAAACAGAGCTCCTCTTGACTGAATTGCTTCCTAAGCTACTGGGTGGATAGCAGAGGCTTAGTGCATTTGCAGGAAGCAGTGCCACCTCCTTGTTCGTGAGGAGTTAGGACTGAGCCAGTTTATGTCAGTTCAGGGTCTGGTTCTCCTCTTCTCCCTCCAAGCTTTTCTCTAAGGACATAGAAAAATGCAGCACTTGGTCATCACCATTAGTAGGGAGCGGAGGGTCTCAGTTTCTACTCAGGCCACGGCTGGGTGTGACAAGCTACATCACTTGCTGCCGTTAGAAGCATCGTAAAAGCATCTTGTGCATGCTCAGACTAAGCAGGGAAACAAATTTTCCTTCAAGTTTTATTGAAAAGTTCGGAACGGTGATTAACGTGAAGGGTAGGAAAGGTGGTGCAGTTGGGTATCTGGGGCTGTGGACTTGGGAGAATAATGAGCTGTTCCCAGTTCAGCCACTGCCCTGTTCCAGGACTCTGAACAGGTAGTTTTGCTTCTCCACAACTTTGTGTTCCCTCCCGCCCTTTTTCTGATGTCTTGGATTGTCCTCTGATCACGGCAGGGGCTGTCCCTTATGCATGGCTTCTCTGCAGAGCAGATGCAGGCGGTTACCTAAACCTTTCCCCTAACTTCTCTCCCATCTACACACACAGCCCAGTCTTGGGGATGCTTTAAACTCAGGGCCTGGTCTGGGTGGAGGGGTATGAATTAAACTTGTGTTGTTTCTTTTGCTCAAGCAGCCAACCATTTGCATTACTATAAGGACTTGGGCCAAACCACCCAAGGGCTGACACTCCTTGAAGGCCTTCCCTCAATTCCCCTTCTGTTCCCAGAAGGACAGGCAAGTTCTCCTCTAATTCACTGGAAGTGAATCAAAATGATTCAGCTTCATGTAGCCCGAAGAACAAGGGAATTTGCCCGCAGAAGCTGGCAGAGGACACAAGGGTGATTTGCAATACCAGTGAGGACACAGTAATTGGCTGCAGGTTTACAGTGTGGGTGCTCACACCCAGACTAAGCTAACCCACTTGCTCAGACCCACCCCACATCATTCAGGTGAACCCTGCAATGAAGGTATACCCAGTGGGATAGACCTCCACCTGTTAAACATCTGTATAAATCCTGTTCCAGCTCACTTGAGTCTCTAAAAAACCATGAGCACAAAAGTCTCCTCACTGCCTGTTGTGACTTGGTCTACGGGCAGAAGTGAAGACATGTTACAAAGCAGATGTATTAACAGACTCCAGCAGGGTGGAATAGACTCATGCTTACAGATTCAGACACCTGAATAGGGTGAATAGGACAGGATCCGGCCGTAAGCGTCTGTGCAGCACCTAGCACTGTGGGCCTCTGATCTTGGCGGTGGTTTCTAAGTGCTGCTGTAATACAAATAATTGATAATAGCTTAAGGATATGGACAGCTACTTCATTGGGCCCACTGAGCCAGAGTTGGTATAGGTCGGGCCAGCTGAGCCAGAGTTGCTGTAGGCTGCCCAGAGAATAGTAGGAAAGCAACCAACAAAAAGTCATGTATTAAAATAGTTCCACCCTTCGTTCATGCATCCACCTATTTCATGCCGAAGTGATACATCCAGGTGAGCACAAGTCTAAAATGATGCGGAGGGAGAATCCGGCCAAAGGACAGTTCCTGGACCTCTGTGGAGTTGTTCATTTTCTTGATCATCGTCACAATATCTGATTCCATGTTTCTCACAGACCCCCTCTCACATCATCTCATTTCCCGTAGAGTCCTGTACCTGGCTAGGGAAGGATCCCTTCACCATACAGCTTTAAGGCCCTGGTATCGAAGGTGCACCAGGTTGGGATTGGAAGGAGCGTGTTGGCACTAGAGCTGCAGCAGATGGCATTTTATCCCTTCCAAGCCACTCCAGGTTAAGGAGTTCATAGACAGCCACAACTTGGAGCCTGGGACCTACTTAAATCGCAGTTTTGTGATTTTCACAGAAACTGGGAAACGGTGATCTTTGCCACTGCTATAAAAAATGGCATTGGCTGAGATTTACCAGGATATCAAACCAAAAAAACCCAACTTAACCCAATAAAATGTTGGCTCCGCAGTGGGAGCCTGCAGTCCTCATCGCCTCTGAGGCCTGGCCTTGCAGCCCGCCTGGAAGAGGAAGGCGCTGGCTAGTAGGTCGGCACGAAGGGCAGCCGTCAAGATCGCGGCTGCCCCCTCGTGCTAATCAGCACCAAGGGGCAGGACAGCACTGGGGCAGTCAGCAGTCAAGATGGCAGGCGGCCCCTCCTCCCTCCTCCCTGCTAATCGGCACCAAGGGCTGGGGCCACTACAAAATGACTGCGAAATCTTTCTCTGGGCTGTAGCCAAGCTGCAAAAATTGCTTTCTCTTGCCACGAGTTAGGTAGGCCCTACTTATAGCAACTCCCTAGGTTATGCCAGGGGCACAGCAGCTCCTGACTACACCAGCGTGCTGGGATGTATCTGTATGTGCTGTGCCTCTGGACAGCTTGGCATGAAGTCATATCCAAGGTGTGCAGTTTACATCAGCCTGCATGCATCCCTCCTGAGTCTGGCCCATTCACTGTAATAATCAGGGCTGCAGGATGAGTCCCTTCCCTCGGCTGATATTTGCATTGGTCCAAGGTGGGTACCTGTCTCTCTGCTTTGGGAGTGCTGTATGTCTGTTTTGCACGTGACAGCATATGGCAGCACAAGATGCAGAGCAGCAGTGCATAAGTCTTTGTGGGCCAGACTGTGATCCCCTCACTCCTCTGGGAATGATTCCGGTTGATCTCATTCAATCTGCTCCCGGAGCAGGTTCCCACTGATATGAGAAGGGGCAAGAAAACTTCATCCTTTCTCATGAATGATTTGGTAGAAAGAGTTTTTAGGTCCCTGAGCCAGGACAGACGTCCCATCCTGAGGTGTGGGTGGGCTGAGGTGAGTCGAGGAAGGAGCCAGCCAAGGGGGAGTATCTGTTCCACCCTCCCCTAGACGGTTGTAGCAGAGCACCCATGTTTGTATGGACAGCAGTGCTTGGTACTACTAATGCAGCCTCTCTTCTCCTTGCAGGACGTCTCTCCTGCGATCCCATCCCCGGATGATCCTCCCAGTGCAAAGCCTTGTGTGCCTCGCTGCCTTTGGCCTGGCTCTCCCTTTGGCCATCAGTCTCTTTCCACAGATGTCTGAGGTCAGTATATCTCTGGTTCATGTCACACTGAATAGCATGAGACAGAGGGGCGTCACATCCCTGCACATCAACATGCCCTCTGGGCTAATTTTTGTCAGGTGATCAGAGATCCATCCTGGCCAGCAACAGGGACTAAAACCACAAATCTGAGCTTTTTAGAGCAATCCCACAGCCAGAGGAGTCAGTGGAGTCAGGTCTATAGAGGACACATTCACTTGCGTCTCTGGGGAGTGAGAGAGCAAGTTTGCAGCTACAAGTCAGGTACATCGAGACTGCACCACATTACAGTGTTGACTCTGTCAAATGCTATAAGCCTGCTGCACCTTCCTGTTTGGACAAAGTCAGTTCCTGTTTCTTTGACTCGAATATGGTTGATTTTGTTAAAAATACAATTTCCAGTGTGCTCAGCATGTGGCAGTGCTTATATTGTTAGGAGCAATGGCTGGGAAATGGGGCATTGAGATGGATACATTTTCTACTGTCATCTGAGTTTCTGTGTCCCATAGCCAGTGAATGGATTGTGCAATAATATTTGCCCCAAGTGATAAAAACAAGGGGAATTTTGATGTTATTGTTTTGGTTACAAAGGATTTGCAAGGCTTTGGATCAAAGGAACCGTGATCTCAAAATAGCCCTTGACAGAACTGAGCAAAAGGGCTTATGGTCCACTTCAGCATCCTTTTGAGCACAAATACATGGCAACACATTATATACTGTCCCCCCTCCCCGACTTCTGTTCTCCCATAGCAACTGCCTGGTTCATCATTCTCCAGTACTTAAGCTTAAGCTTAGGCTACACAGCAGTCAGTTTTAACACCTATTAATTGCAGGGAGGAGTGAGACACAAAATGCTTGAAAGAAGTACTGAAATATGATGCCTGGAAAGCCTCCTCTCTGCATGTTCTTAAAGGGTAGCTCTCATCAGACAAGGAACTCTTAAAATGACGTTCTTCCTTGATCAGTAGTTCTCCATATTTATTCTTTTTCCATGTCAAATGTGCTCCGTTTACAAGTCCAGCAGCATTTATATTTCTAGATGCTGGCCATGAACAGCCCACCCTGGGCTCTAAGAGTCAGTCTGGGTTTTTTCTGTCTCCCTTACCAGCATCTGCAGTCAGAACTGAGCTTCCTATTTTGTTTCTGATCCATCAGGCTGAATAAAGTCCAACTCATTCTGCTGTGCCTTGTTGTCCATGGGGGAAACTTGTCTTAGTCAGTTAAACAAGCAACCATAAGGAGTAGACCCACAAACACCCTTTCTTGAGATTTCCTAGAGCATTTCTCCATTTGATCTTTTAGATTGACTCTTTAGGGCAGGGAGAGTCTTGGCTTTATGCATTGTACCACACTGTGCCCACTGTTGGTGCTTGTTGATAATGTTAAGTGAGAAGGATTCATTTCATAAAAAGCTACATTTCAATGCCACTTATTCTGCATCTCATATGCCCACCAGCATGCAGACAAAAATGAGATACAGAATAAGTGGCATTGAAATGTAGCTAGTAAAGTAAAACCAAAACAAGGGTACAGCCAAAACTGCCGTTGATGTCACTTAGGCCTAATTTCGTTGGGTAAGGTACGGGTACTCGTTTTTGAGAAATGTCAACTACTCTTAGATGACTTGTAATTTATGAAACGGGAAGGCACAGTTATATTTCAGTGCCCTGTATAACAGAGGGCAGAGAACTAACTTGAAATGTCTGTCTCCATCCTCTGTATAATCATTCTTCAGGGGTTTGAAGATTGTTATCAACTCCCCCTCAGTCTTCTCTTCTTCAGACTAAATAATCCTAGTTCTCCCAGCCTTTCCTTATAAGTCTTGCTTCCCAAGCCCCAAAACATGTTTGTTGCTCTGTGCTGGACTCTGTCCAATCTATCTACATCCTTCTTGAAGCGGGGGGCGCAAAACTGGATGCAATACTCCAGGTGAGGCCTTGCCAGTGCTAGATAAAGCAAAAAAATCACTTCCCGTGATTTGCAAGCGACTCTCCTGCTGATACAGCCCAATAGTCTGTTGGCTTTTTTTGCGACCAGAACACAGTCTTGGCTTATATTCAGTTTATGGTCTACTGCAATCCCCAGGTGCTTCTCTGCAGTGCTGCAACCCAGCCAGTCATTCCCCCGTCTGCATTTGTGCATACAGTTATTCCATCCCAAGTGCAGGACAGTGAACTTGTCCTTATTGAATCTCATCTGATTGATTGCAGACCATTTCTCTAGTCTGTCCAGGTCATTCTGGATTCTCGCCCTGACCTTCAGAGGATCTGCAACTCTGGCTACCTTAGTGTCAACCTCAAATTTGCCAAGCACACGCTTAATTCTATCTTCCAAATCATTGATGAAGATGTTGAACAGTACAAGACAGAACAGACCCCTGGGGAGCCCCATGCAATACCTCCTCCCAAGTGGACATGGACCCATTGAGCACAATCATTAAGCCCAATGATCCAACCAGTTATCTGTCCACCTTACAATACTTTCATCCACTCTCTACTTCCTTGGCTTATTCATGAGAATGTCATGAGAGACAGTGTCAAAAGCTTTGCTGAAGCCAAGGTCTGTCACAGCCACTGGTTTCCCCCAGGCCACATGCACCAATCCACAGCCTTGTCATAGAGGGAAGTCAGGCTGGTCAGGCATGACTTGATTTTGCTAAATCAATCCTAGCTGTTCATGAACACCCTGTTCTTCTGTAGTGCTTCGCACGAGATTCCTTGAGGACCTGCTTCATGCTTTTCCCAAGTGTCAAGGTCAGGCTGACTGATCTGTTATTCCCTGGAGTCTCCTTCTTCCTTTTCTTATTAGGTGGGCACTATATTTGCCTTTTTCCAGTTTCATCAGTGCCAATGGCATCTTCTTCTACGTTTGTTGACTAGACTGAAAGAACCATTAGGGCTTGGTTTTGTTACCTATTTAAGTCACCCTTTAATCTTTTCTTCTTTTTTTTTTTGAAAAGTTTAAATAGGTTGAGCTTCTGTATCTCTCGCTTCAGTCATTCATGCAAGTCTCTTCTGAACGTTTTCCAATTTATCATTATCTTCTTTGAATTGTGGACACCAAAACTGAGCATCATATTCCTGTCATGGTTCCAGTAGAGGAAATATATCTTCCCTAATCCTACTCAAGAATCCTGCTGATGTATCTAAAGATCATGCTCCCCTTACAGCTCCATTGTTGAAAAGTAGGCAAATGTAGGAACATAGGACTAAAGGGGCTTCCAGAGCCATCAAGTCCAGTCCCCTTGATTTGCAGTCAGCCACTAAATGAAGGAATCCCCATAATTACTGCTTCAAACCCTTACCCACAGCCACAAGAACCAATATCCCAAACCCCAAGAATGCCCTTCAACACGCCGTAAATAAAAACAGGGAAGATGCGGGCACCACCAGTGCCCTGGCACTGCAGTGACAGGGAAGTAGCTAACAGGCGCTCAGAAAAGTGCTAGATCACTGGAAAGTATTGTTTGTGATGTTTTCACTTGATGGGTTACGTTGATGTTAGCAGCCATGTCTTTTAAATCGTAAGGAAAAGTAGTGTCTGCCTTCAAAAAGAAAAGTAAAGTTGCATACAATGGGGAATTTTGCAAACATAAAAATTACTTGAGAGTGACCTTCTAAAAGCAACCGAAATGTTATCTACAGGGTAAACATGACTCATTGCTGATTAGCAGATAAAACAGAATGATGTGCTCTGCCCACGCATGGTGTCAGTGAAGGGAAGCCACTGCAGCCAGTGGTATTGCTCATTACCATGTGAGTTCTCCGCTCTGCGCAGCCAGAGTCCTCCTGTCTCAAGAGAAAAAGAAAAATTAACTGAGGACTTAATTTTTTGAGCATTCCAGTCCTGTCAGACCCCCTAGTCGTGAAATGATGTGTGTGTGCATTTATTGAAGGAGTTGTGAGTGGGTGTAAATCCCCACTTATGACAAATGTAATTCAGCACTGCTTAATGGTTAATGAGGTTTAGAACTGTTCCACGTCAGGTCCTCTCTCTAAACCCAAAGTCTTTTCAGAGCCAGTTCCTTACAATCTTGAATCGTTCTCCTGCCCAGCCCATCAGTCCTGTTTCTCCATTTGGGAGGCATCCCTAAATGGTCTGAGCAAGTGATGTGTTTGGTTTATGAGCATGCACCAAAACTTGGCAGGTTATTTCCTGTGCTGCGTATTTCAACATGACCTTTGTCTCATGACCTTGTTTTTTATGACTGTAATAGGTTTAAGGCAGCCATAGACTAAGCACTACATAGGCAGTGAACAACTCGACCCACCAAGTATCACAAAAGTGAGTGCATCTGAAACTTGTTTGGGGCTCACGCCTGGTTAAAAGCAGGGCCCTTCATGTTCCAGATTCTGCAGATGTGGAGTCCACTTCTCTCTACAGAATTGCACCCTAGGATTGCAGGGGGAAGGATTGTACTCTCAGTGCTTCTAGCCTTTATGTTTGGGAAGGTAACCACAAAAACAGAAGCCAAATGTAAAAGAATGCAGTGGTGTCTTCCTGGGTCTTCAGCAAGCCTAAATCAATAGCTCTCGCTTATAGTTACTATCCCGTTCATCTCAAAATAGAGGGTTAACTCTGAAATCTAAATACAGCTATCTGTGCCTCATCGGTAAATGGCTCACTTGGGTGATTGTAGCAGAAACATCCAACTAATATGCTTATCCCTAAATTCCAAACACCCTCCCTCTATCCAACTGTGCTACCCTACAGCCTCCATGCACGGCCATCCTCAGCACAGGTATGATCACCAGTACAAATGCCAGTGCCACTTCGAAACCTAAAAAGGGGTATTGTGTAAATTAAATTAGGCTCAATATCAGAATGAACATCCCACAGGTTGCCTTACAGATTTCTTTGTCCACTTTCATATTTAATTCACGTAGTACCATCACTTTCAGTTTTAAAGAAGGTGCTACAAAGAGAGCTACAAAGTTCAAGAGCCTTGCTGCAGAACCTAGGCCCAGCAGGCTTTGTAAGCTGATTATAAGGGCAAGCCCTGGTGGAAAAACAGTACTGAAGCATCTGGAAAAGGAGCCAGTGACAGGAAGACCCTTCTACCCACGCTCTGAACACCCATGCCCCACTAAAGATTAAAAGCCTCTGTTAGCTGGGTAGATGGAAGACGAGCCATCCCCAAGAAAGCAACTGAATGGAACTGAAATTCTTCTCTTAAAAATAATCTTCCTTTCAGATCTCCAGGACAAGGGGAAAAATAACTAAAATTCAAGGCTGAGCTATTGTTTTCCAATCTGTTTTAGCCTTCATCTTGTTGGCAGGCTGCATTAGAAAAGCAAAAGGTTAATGAGCCAATGTGCAGTGGGATTATTGCAGTAAAGATGACAGTGAACCAGTAATTACTAATTAGATGCAGTTTAACAGGAGGAACAAGTGAAATCTCCTCTTCACCAACTGTCAATAATTAGCAGATTTGGTGAGGTTGAAATGTGTCCACAGTTAAAAGGCTGATTTTTTAATGAAATGGCACTTGACAAAAGAGCTGTGTGTAGGTCACAACCATAGCCCTAGAGAAGCTTCCTTAGACCATACTTAGGAGGGAAATCAGATGCAAGGCAGCAGGGGGTCCCCAAGAAACCATCTCTCCCTTGGTGTTGCATTGAGGGTGGGAGAGGTCCTCCACACCAATTCATCCCAGCTGGATGAGGAGTCAGGAAAAGAATTTGCCAGTTGCTAGGGGAAAAAATGCCTAAGTGATGACAAATGCTGTGGTTCCTCTCTGCCTCCAGGTCTGAGGGACATATTCTTGAGATGCTGATAGCCTTAATTGGTTTCAAAGTTTTTTGTCCAAAGCCTTTGCTTATGGTCAAGGTTGGCCTTGAAAGCAGCTCTTCCTCTGGAAAATGCCATGTGGTCTTTAATGACTCGCTGTTGTTCAAAACGTTGAATGCATATGCCGTCCAAAAGACTAGGCTGCATGTGCCAACAGCTGGCGTCGTTCTGGGACAGGGGTTTGGTTCGGACCCCCAGGGAAGAGTTCTGTCTACAGGGCGCGCCTACATGGGACACTTAATGCATAGTAGCCTATTACTCCTGTGTGGTGGTATGCAAGGCAAAAAACATGCTAATATGCTACTGCGCAGTAGTATTAGGTTACTGTTCAGTAAGCATCACAAAAAAACCATGTGCCGCCACTACTGCGCAATAGCACAAGTTACTGCACATTTAGTTAGAACTTCATTAAGCAAGATCTAAATTACTGCACATTAATGAACGTGTAAACACACCCATATAAACTTAAGCGCGGCTTCCTACAACATTCAGATGTTGTCTGGAGATCTCCTTCTCTGGTCTGATGCAGCCAGCTAATGAAGTCTGAAGGGACTTCACTCCAAGGTGGTAAGAGTACAATCCAGCTCAGTGACTTGTATACCAAAATAGCTTTATTTTGTTATATCAATTCAAGATTACAGCTGTAGTTCATGAGCTGACTTGAATTACAATTTGAAGCTCCCCCAGTGATGAATATAGCCCTGCATCTTGGCTGGTCCTGCCGCTGATACAATCTGTGCTGGGCTGAGATAAAAGCTCTGGGATTTGGAAGTGCAATGAAACCCATTTTGGGTTTCGAATGGGGGATGATTGGTGACAGGTTCATTTCGAAAGCAATTAGCTAGAGGTGGCCTAACTCCCCTCTGAGGTTGGAGGATAAATGAGTGGTCCTCGTGAGGTGAAGGGCAGCAGCCTGATCCTCCACCTGAAGTGGAGAAATGAAGGGAAGGGGAGTGATATAGCTTTTGCTTTTGCCATAAAAGAATGTCATCCCACTGGAACAAGGCTGGATATCAGCATATCAGACTCGCATGTAGGGTGCCTGCTTATCCTGGACCGTAGGTGGGGAATGGAAATCCAAGGAAAGTGCAGTAGGCGAATACTGGAATATTGGTTTTCACGGGGAAGTTGTGAAGCTTGTTTTTTGGTCTCAGATATGTGACTTTATGGCTTTTATCTAGCTTGTGACTCATGGGTTTCATCTGAGCTGAGATTTGATGTGGAGGAGCTGGCAGGACACAGTCTGCTGTATAGTGACAGAGGGGCAACATTGGGACAATGACTTGTCTGAGTGATGGAGAGATCTTGTCCTTCCAGTTGGGCCACTCTATACTTTTAATTAGACATTTGACACAGTCTAATATAGATGGAAGGATGTATCAGCTCTACCAGTGCTTTTGATGCAGTCTACACCAGTAGCCTCTAGGAGGGGTCGTGGTGTAGTAGTAAAAGATTTGGGACAACAGGAGACTGGTGTTTTCTTCCTTGGTCAGTCCCTGACGCTGCGTGACCCTGAGCAGGTCACTTCACACTTGCTGTGATTCACCTTCCCTATCTGTCAAATGGACATAACTTGCAGGCTTAACAGAGCAGCTCCAAGTCCTTGACAAAGCACTTTTCATCCTCAGCAATGAATTCCTCTGTGTTTTCAGTCCTCTGCTCAGTTGCTAGTTCATATTAAGAGGGGCTGTAAGAGGCATGTTGCAAAGTCAGACATGTGAGAAAGGCTGCAAAGAAAGAACTGTGACCTGGTGGGGCAGAGGGAGTTGCACCAATGCCTGAGGCTGCAGAGCGTGTCAGGAAAACAGGGCCCTCAGAGCAGCGTAGTCCCCTGGTCAGGAAGGTTTTGATCAGCTGTGATTTAAAGCAGGAGAGTTTTTGGCTGCTCGTGTCTCACATCTCGGTTTCCCCACTTCCTCCTCCTTCCTTCCATCCCTCCCTCTGACTTTCCCCCTAAATATGAAGGCAAAACAGAAGCAAAAACCGGTGGAGTTCTTCATGCAGACGCTCTCCCTTCTCTCCCCAGCTCCGCCGCTCCTTGTTCTCATCTGCACCAGCTGTTCCTCTGTCAAGGGCAGGCTTCGCAGGCCTAGCATGCATTTCCCGAGGAGCCAGACTTGGCATGCTGCTTTTCCTTTGTCCTTGCCCTTTGGCCTTCCCTTTACACCTTCGCTCCTCGACAGCCTGGCATCTGCAGAACACCTTTGCTGCAAAATCAGCCAGGGCAAAAAAAATCACAGTAGCTCACTTCCTGTAGAGCAGATTCCTCTAACCAGTGCAGCCTCTAATTCCCTCTAATTGAGATGCTCTGGAGGGCGGCTGTCTGGGAGATCATTGGCAAAGCAAGGTGCTCTGAATACTCATGGCAGTCAAAAGTCCCCAGAGCATTTGGCTGCACCCATGTGCGCACTGGTATCACAAGCTGTGATAGGCATGCTTTTTCAGTTCTCCCAGGAATTAAGATGCTCTGTTACCCATAAGAATCAGGAAAACTTTTCAGTACCCATTCTGGTGCCACCCATACCCAGTTCCTCCAAACTGGGCCCATCCCCTTCAGCTTCTCCTATGTGAGGTCTCCATTCTCTCTAGTCCTCTCTCCCCTCCTGAGCTTCCACAGCAGAAGGGACCCTGCTGAGCTGAGCTGAGCACCTGCTGCCTCTGCATGTGCCTTTCTTGTCCATCCTGCCTCCAGCCTGCATGTGCGGAAACCTGCACCAGAGGTGGCTGTATTTCAATGGCAGATTGGCCTGCAGGATTTGTCTAGGGAGCTGTTCCCAAATCTTACCGGTGTTATTGCCTCCATTATCTGGCAATACCATGTGATGTTATTTCAAAATGGGTTTCCAAGGATGTAGCCGGGGTGCAAAAGGGGGAACACAGCCTTATCACGCCAGTTGCCTTCTCCTCCTCCTCTTCTTCTCAGTTGGATGGCGTCCCAGGTGCCAACCTGTGGGCATTCACGTCCCAGAAACAGCACCTGCTTCTGCAGAAGAAACCCCTCCTGGGAGTCTTTCTCATGGGCAGCCAGTGGACTCTCTCTTTGGAGCCTGGTTAGCACTAGTGGAAACCTAGGGAGCCCAGACTTCCTGCTGAAATCTGTGCATTGCTCTTCTGATTCCTGTTCCAACTGAAATGAAGCCCTCATTGTTGTAGGATCACACTTCTGAGCAAACCTTGGAAAGAAACTGTTAGCATTTATGGATCAAGAGGACTAGAGATCCTGCTGTCTCTGGGCTCTGTCTGCATGTCTGTCTCTGGGTTTTATACCATGGTATATAGGATCTGGGCATGTTCCTGTGTAAATCAGTAGCAAAGGCAAAAGGGGTATAATGTCTCCCTTTTGGGGAATGAATGATAAGCACTAGTTTAAATCCAACCCAGATTAATAGCAGCCTGAAGATATTTTCTGATGGCAGCTTGGCAGGCTGTGTCGGTCCAGATCCCAGAACAGGTGTCTGCATCCCAGAATCAGCCCCACATCTGGCACCAATATAGTCCTCAGCTCCATCAGGATACTCAGGGATGGGATTTGCTGGAAGCTGAGCTGCCACCCTTTTCCGCGGTGTCCAGCGTATGGGAAGTGTGTCCATGCTGTGCCTGTGTTACAGAAAAGGAGGAGGGATTTTGTCATCGCAGATGTCTCTTCCAACATCAGTTGTTCTTTGAAAGTTACTGAGAACATCGCA
This sequence comes from Crocodylus porosus, assembly GCF_001723895.1. Classification (NCBI taxonomy): domain Eukaryota; kingdom Metazoa; phylum Chordata; order Crocodylia; family Crocodylidae; genus Crocodylus; species Crocodylus porosus. The sequence goes on along the minus strand of NW_017728948.1, from coordinate 1,380,225 downwards.
GCCACTGAACAAGGAGGTTGGATTTACAAACACTTCTTTGCACCCTGCCATGCAGTTATTAGGCACGCTGACATTTCTCCTCCCAAGAACGTGACAAGTGAGCAATGTTCAGATTGATTCAGAGACCAGATTTTTATGCCGCGTCCCCCAGAACGACTTTGATCTGTGAGTGGGCTGCTCTGCCTTGCCGAAACCTGTTTACAAGAGTGGGCTTTTGTTTCAAGGCCCAATCTGCAGGTATACTTAGCAAGAATGAAAAGTTCTGAGCCCCGTACAGAATTGGGCCCCAAACCTATAACCTTGACCCATGGACCAAAACTTAGTTTGAAGAACAGTTATTTGAAGTGTTATTTCAAGCCCCTTTGTGCTGCATAGAAGGCTTCAATAGCAGTGTGGGAAAGGGATCTGGTTTCATGTTTATACCTCCGTCCCTGGGATACAGGTTCAAGTATGTAAACTATCCCTCCTGCAAGCACAGGCTTCTGCAGGTGTGTGGATGCTAGTGGGCATAAAAAACATTCCTGACACCATCTCTTTTGAGGAATCTTCACCTCCTGACGGCTATAAGCCATTAGGAGTCAAAAGAAAGAGCTGACATCCGACATCTCAAGATAAACAGCTAAACATTAACCCTTAAAGAGGCTTGGAAAACATACTTAAAAAGCACTTCAGGGAAAGAAGCCATTTTTCCAGGGCCTGCTAATTGCCTTATTGCTCCAGGACACCTCTCAGCAGTCCCTACCTCAAAGAGCCGGCTCTTGCAGTATATCAGGAGTGGCTGGAGCACCGTCTGCAGGTGCAATGGCCCTGCCCCCTCCAAGTGAAGAATTAAGGCCACAAATCAGGCTAGGGAAAAGGGGAAGCCCAGCTGTTCTGAACTTGCCTGCCCTTGGACTACTTGATTAAGGTGGAAAGCTTCCAGATAATAAAATCCAGTTTCCCAAGCCCGAGGTGTTGTCCTGCCGTCAGCAGTAGGCAGTGTAGGTCATCATCCCCATTTGCTTTTCAGACCCTGTGACCTTGTGATACATTTCTGCTATTCCCTCTTTGTCGTATCCAAGCAGAAGTAACACCGCAAAGGCTCAGACCCTCCTTTAAATGCTATAGCATCTGTCCTGCTTCCCTTGGCCTTCCTTCCTAGTATGCCAGGCAGGGATTTCCCATTCCTGCTAAACAGCAGTGAGCACGTTCCCCCTCCATGTAGCCTGTGTTTGGCCATCTCATTAGGGTGGACTTAAACTGGTTGTATTGCTTCTTTTTAACCAAAGGGAAACATTGCCACTGTCAGAACCACGTGCTGCTGATGCTGCAGATGGAGAGAGAAAAGGAAGTTGTTATTCACTCTTCCATCCTTCAGCACTTCAGGAAATAATGGCACTTTCTTGAAACATTGTTATTTCATTAGTCTTGGGGAAAGCTTCCATTGTATCGTGTTATGTCTGACTAATGAATCATATTAAAATAGCATTTTCAAGTATATAATCTGCGCTATCCCATGGCACTCTCACATGCCCTGTCTTTGAAATGCACCCACCTTTGGAGTGTAATGTGACCCCTGTTTTACCAACGTTACACACCAGCTGAGGACCAGAAGTGAAGTGTGCTCTCCAACTGAATGCAATGGGAGCGAAGGAGCTAGCTTAGCGGGCTGCAAGCATGCAGCTGGAACTTGATAATTGTCCACATTGGTTCAACAGGGATTCAGAGGAGGAAGCACCACTAATTGAACCATCAGTGCCACTTCCTGTACAATATTGTCTGTCCCTTTGTGGTTTCCCATGTACCAACCTCGTGGTCTTTGGATGCTGTGGGATTGGCAGTCCCAGGGTGATGCTGCACATTTGGAGAAGATTCAGAGGGGCTGTTTTACAGGGACCCTGAGTAGGCCGGTGCAAGGAGACGAGCACTGCCTTACGGTTAGAAAACAGCCAAGTTCAAGCACATTGTGATTTCTGGCTGCAGAGGGTTCAGTGCAGCCAGGGTCCAATAGCAGAGGCACTGCCACCGGGGGCCTGAGTGAGTCCTGAATGCTGCGTCTGGGCTTCATTAGCCTTTCTCCACCAGTGTCCTTGTGAGCCACTGAGGGACTTAGTTACTGCAGTAACCTGTGGAAGTCTTAAACATGAAACCAGGTACCCAAAAGCTGAGCTGTTATGGGATAACAAATCTGCAGGGTGCAGAGCACGCATGTAAGAGGTATTTGTCAGTCTTCAGGAACCAGGCAGACACATGTTTAATGGGTGAGGCTACCATGCAGCCTTACGTGCCTGCTGCCAGGTATTATTTGCACACCTCCTATCATTACTATTATCAATCACTTCTATAGTGCAGAAATGAATGTGCTGCTCAGAGACAGAAGGTCACTGCCAACCGGATGGTAATTCTGCTCTCCAAAGCCCCAGCCATCCGGAGGCTACACCTTACAGACTCCTTGAGTAGCAGCCAATCTTTTTACCCAGCCCTCTGAGCTGAGTCTTCCCTAATGCAGAAGCAAACCAGAGTTTTTATAAAGGGCTGCATTATACCAGTTTTCTAAGAGTCTTGAGAATATTCCTGTTCCTAATATGCATGCCCCTCATGTCAGCCCCGGTGCTGCCTACATCTCGCACTTCATGCTCTGTCACAAGCAGTGACGTTTTCTAGGTATTGCACAGAAAAGTCAGCAGATGTGACAGAGCATACATAAGCATGTGGCACCGACGTGTCACCGCGGCACTTTCCACTGAACAGATGTCACCAGTGGGGTTATGCAGGTTGCCCACGTTAAAACCCTTCCCTGCCTAAAGCTTCTGCTTTCTACTGTCTGACCCAGTGTTGAAGCCAGCATCATCTCCTCCAAACAGATGGAGATGAATGCTGGTGGCCAAAAGCATCAGACGTGGGTACCAGGCACAGAACACGCTTCTGAAATCTTGAGAGCTCAAATGTCCCAGAGATTCAGCTTTTGCTGCTTCTACTTTGATGCTTCAGTAGCATTTGTTTTTTAGGAGTAGCACTTCTATAAGCCAGTCCTAAATAAGGGTACAGCCGTACTACGGTCACATAGACAGACCTGAACTATCTTTAAGCTACATACTACTAAACATTATGACCACAGCAAAGTGGAGTTCACTGCAAGCTATACAATGCATGTGAGTACTTACCCAGCTTCTCAGGGCCTACAGCTTCACTGAGCCCCTCGCTGCCCCAGCTATGAGGTTATCAGGACCCACAGTACCTAGGTACACAGGCTGCCATCATACCATTGCCTGTGGTGTATTTATACCCTAAGCATCTGTGGCCAAAATGATACATCCTTGCACATAATGACTCACTGGATGGAAGCCAAGCCCTAAATTTAGTGACACTTGCGCAAAGCTGCCTCAAATATTTCTCGTAAGGACATAGATGGTCATACTAACAGTCCAACCAGGACAGGATCCTGTCTCCAACAGTGGCAGCAATAGATACTTTAGAGCAGGTGTGTTCAATCCCCAGCATGTGGGCCAGGTCCGGCCCACTGTGTCATCTGACCAGTACCAGCAAGCAGAGTATGATCCAGGCCGTGCACCAGCCCCAGGGCCAAAAGCCTGAGCTGCACCTGCTTTACGGGGAGAGTAATGAAGAGGTAGTGTCTAGAGTGATCTGTCTCCTGCCAAAGTCTCCCTGACACCAGCTATCATTGGCTCCAGGATGATAAAACATGCATCCCTGATTGCTCGATATACTAACTATTGGTGGACCCTTCCTCCGTGAATTTGTTGGATCCCTTTCTGAACCTGTTGGCTCCTGAGGCATTGAGTTCCACAAGGTAACTACACAACACGCCATCAACTTCCTCTCTGTTGCTCCTGCTTTCCACTAAGTTGAGTGAACTTCACCAAGTAAACTGAGATTTAAAGGATGTTCCTCCTCTCTTAGTAGATGTACATCATTGTGCAAACAAGATCTGCAGAGAAACGTTGTCCCTTTGCAACCAAACTGGAACATCTAATAGCACGCGCTGCCCATACACCATGGATTATAGAAAGAAGCAATTCCCCGGCCACCAAGGTCTTGTGAGGCAGGGTGCCATAAATCACACATGTTCCTTACAGTATTTAGATGTTGTCTGATTGCCACCTTTACCAGCTCATGGCTCTTTTTGATGTCAAAGCACATGAACAATGCAGAAGGCTGTACTGTACACCCAGAGTACAGTTGTGTGCTGAGTGCCTCAAAACCAGGCAAGATTCGATTCTGGGTTTTGATCATGGATTTCACTATAGCCCATTGAATGTGCCAGGGCAGTTGTAGCACATCCATCCCAGAAATCCAGCGCTGCCTGTGTGTGGTGCTAGGACCCTGGCACAGAAATATGCAGCAGCATTTTTAGTTCTTGCTTGTATGGGGAATTGGGAGGGAAGGTGACAATTAGACTCTGCCAAGGACAGTGGAAAGGATGAATCTCTCAGTGCTTCCTGGCTGCATGCTGAATTTGAAACAGCTTCCACTAGAACGGCCTCCCATCCTCTCTACACCCTGCCTTCCTTCCGAGCCCACTTCTTCCACAAAGCCTCCATGGATGTCCAAACCTGGTCTCTACTGATGTGCTGTCTCACGGCTTTCACAGCATGTCAACTCACCGGGGTACGGGGCTTGGCTCTGTGCACAGCTTGCGGAGTGCTTTGTACCCTTAAGGGGCTGAATCCGGACGAAGGTCAGGTGGGTGGGCATTGCAGGTACCAGCTCTAAAAAGTCAAATAGAGCCCAGTGGGTCCAGGAGAGGGGCAGGGACTCTCATTTCTGTATATTGACTGTGTTGCCAGCACTAGCCTCACTGGCCAGGTTGTGTGATGACTTTGATGCCAATTGAGGTGTTTTCACTGAAAACCCCCATGTAACAGGCTCTTTCTTCAGCCCTTGAAGAGCCCTTTGAGCTCTCTCTTTCAACCACTGAACCTGGGGGCTAGTTTCTAGCCATCAGTGGCAAGGGAGGAAAGAAAGCATCTCAGTGATTTCTTGCAAACTCAAAAGTCTCTTCACTTTCCCTCCATCACCACAGAGTATTGAAAGCTCTTAGGGAATGTCACTCCTCTGTTTAAAATTCCATACTTTAAAGTGTCAAGCCAAGGGGAATGATCAAAGCCACGTTGGAAAGAAATGAGTCACTAAAACCCTCCATAGTGCGAGTAATCACTGCCTAAATGCCTCAGCACCCGGCAGGTGTGCAGCTACCTTTGATCCCTGCATTTCTCGGAGGTCCAGTCTCACTTCTTGCAGTGACCCAGGAGCACATAGCTGGTTGTGCTTTTGTTTGGGAAGGAAACAGCAGCAAATCCATGGTACCCTTCCCTCTGGTACAGCCATGCACATGTTACTATCCCACATGCCACAATCCATCCAAACCTCACCACGACAGCAGGGGTAGAATCCAGATCTGCCCTAACGACCTTGATTTGTGCACAATCTCTGTTCAGTGTGAGCTGTTTGAGGCCCATGATACACGTGGGAAGTGACCTGACATCCGTCTGGTCGAGGGCGATAGACTGTCTCTACATTGGCCCATTCATTACAGTCTCTTCCATGATTTATTTAAAGAAGAAGCCACGCTGCACCGGGGAAATTCACTGTGAAAATACATTAGCGTCTTCTCCAGGTTTTCACTCTACGTGTAACATGGATCTAAGGTCAACACGTGAGATTTTGCACAAAGATCCAGCTGATCCTCGGAGGTCAGGGCAAGTAGCTGATTTTGCACTGTGCGATGTCATCTGGACTTTATGCGTGTATAGCCCAGGAATGAAGACACTGCTTTGAGCTCCTGTCTCTTGCCTGTGGTGGAGAGGGCCAGTCTGCGTGGCTTAGTGCCTGTTCCTATATAGTCTTCCCCTGAGGGGTTTACTGCTGGTTCTGGCACGTTTAGTCTACAGGAATTTTGCATCTCTCAGGCCAGAAGATTTAGCTGTGCAGTAGAAACGGTCTGAAATGTTTAAGCCAGCCTTTTCAAAGCAACCGTGGGTTTAGGAATATCTCCAAGTTTGGGTCTGCTTTGAAAACTTGACTCAAAAACTAACTTGTTGGGTCTGTTGTGTCTTCATGCCATGTTTTGGATTTGCTTGGTTTAATGAGTTAAAAATCTGTTTCTTTCTAACAGCTAATCCAACAAACATCCTCATCTCATGTTCTCATGATCAGCAGTAAAGACTCAGCAGGAACAGGTCCCGTCCATTGTCTCTAGACCTGGGCGAGCAACTTTTTTTTTTCTGCTTCATGTGCAGTTACGAACATTTTTAAAAGTGTTTTATTCTGTGTCTATCTGAAACCAACTTTTTTTTTTTTTTTAATATTTGGCAAATGAAAAGTTGGGAAAAAATAAGGGTTTCCAGTCAAATGTTTCATTTGATCCCAAGTGAAATATTTTGTTTTGATTTTTAAGCAGGTTTTTAAAACTTTTTAATACAATTGAAAAATATTTGTCAATGAAAAGTCATTTCAAATAAAAACCGGAATGTTTCAGTTTGGAAATGTCAAAAAAAGAAATGTTTTGACTTTTTTCAGATTTTTAGCACCCAAAAAATCAGCAACGTTAAAAACAGATTTCTGAAATATTGCCACTGCTGCATCTTTCACTGAAAAAGTTTGGCCAGAAAATGTTTCCCAGCTGTGAATCCTACATTCCTGCAATCCCAGTATCTTCGTCATATTTTGCTCTTTGGCCTTGCATAAATGTCACTGCAGGCGAAATGTGGCACTGCCCACTGGAGTTTAGTTAACAGTTTGAACCAGATGTATTTAACACTTCCTCTCTGAATGAGGTAGTCTCTAAAGCAGTGGGTCTCAACCTTTTAGGATTCGAGATACTTCTTGAGAGCTTCAAGGCACCCCTACCTAGCTTGAAGGCTCCCCTTGGAAAATGTCAGCTCCTAGTTTTCACTTGATTTTTGACTGCACAAAAATCATAGTCATTCTTCGGTTGCACAGAACTCAGGAAGAGCAGAGCAGAGCTAAATGTTTGCAACACCAGATTACTTTTCTAAATCTTTGGGTTTATTTTGCAAATTGTGTTTGTTAGGATTACAAAGGTAGCAAAAGCTTATTTTATCAGCAGAGCTGACTGTCTGGGGAGAGGTGACATTTGTATAGCCCCACTGCCAGGGCAGGATAATACCATTAAACAATGCAGAAAACGGTGTCTCTGAAGAGGACTTGGGGGGATCATAACCTGATGAACATGAGCTTCTGAGGTCAGGTAATGTCAGAAAAAATGTCTGGATGTCCAAAAAGGGGAATATTGAGTAGAAGAATGGAGATGTGGCTCCTAGAGGCAGGTGATTTTTTTTAAAACCAAAATCACAGTTGACCTGAAACTATGGTTATTTTTTTTAACCAAAGTCATAGTTTCAGATCAACTGAAACTGTGAGTGAAGTCAGGTCACGTTTGGCAAGTAATAGGAACCAGGCGCAAAACTGGAAAAATTATTTTGTAAAAGTTGAACATTTCCAAAAGGGAATGTTTTTATTTATTTATTTTTTGTCAGCTTGTTAGTTTTGCAGTGATATTTTTTATCTGAAATTTTTTTTTTTAAAGGAAGCTTAAAACCGCCTAAGGAAAGTCCTGAAAACAAAATGAAATTTTTCATTTTGGGTCGATAAAACAGTAAAGTCAAGATAAAATGTTTTTATTATTATTTTGAGAGACAAAGAATTGACCTGAAACAAATTTTTCCACAGGTTTTTTTCCCCCTTTTTTTTTGTACAATTTTCCAGTTTTCAGTTTTTGATGAAAAATTAGGTTTTTGTCCGGCTCTAGTTAATAGCACTGAATATAGCAGTGCAGAAATTGTTTCAGGATTATCATCTCCAGGGTTCAGAAAAAAGGCTATCATGAATGATTCGGGGGTGTAGGTTGGTCTAAGGACAGACAAGGTTCTTTGGGTAAATGTCATCTCTTTTATTAGACCAACTCAATAGTTGGAAAAATTGTTCTTTGAAAGCTTTGTGTCCCAAAGCTTGCAAAGAACAATTTTTTTACAACTATTTAGTTGGTCTAATAAAAGATATCGTCATGAATGATTGGAGGTCTGGAGAATTTGCCTTGTTGTACAAGACTTAGGACACTTAATCTGTTTAGTTTATCAAAGAGGAAATTAAGAGGTGGGTTTTTAACAGTCTGTAACTACCTTCATGGTGAAATTTCCAGTAGTTGAGGGCTTTGTAATTGCAGCAAATAAAGATGTAAGATCCAAAGGATGGAAGTTTGAAGTTAAAAATAATTCAGACTGAAATGCAGGGCAGACCTTATGGGGAAAGACTAAGGGACCTGGACTGTTCAGCCTGGGAAGGAGAAGACTGAGGACTTGGTGGCCATCTATAAGTATGTCGGGGTGACTATTAGGAACAGGGAGAAAAACTATTCATTGGGGCACCCCAAGGGAGGACAAGGAGCAAAGGCCATAAACTGTTAGAAGATGGTTTCAGGTTGGATGCAAGGAAGAACTTCTTTACAGGAGGGAGACCAGAATCTGGACTAGACTTCCCACGGAGGTGGTGCAGTCTCCAACCTTGGAAGTCCTCAAGAGACCGGACAGACCCCTTGCTGGGATCATTTGATCCAGCAGTATTCCTGCCCAGAGCAAGGGGGGTTGGACTTGATCGTTCAAGGCCCCTTCCAGCCCTTCATTTCTATGATTCTGTGTGATGCAAATTCTTAACAGTGATGGAGAGTCGAGCCCTGGGTCAAAGAGAAATTCATCCTCACTCAGTCTTTTCCTGGAGGCTGAACATCTTTCTAAAATACTGCTGTGATTTAGCCATAGATTGCTGGGCTTAATGGAGCAGTCTGCAGGTGAGATTCTCCAGCCAGCGCTATGTGGATGGTCACAGTAGTCTCTTTTTACAAACACATTTGCTGAGTGAGCTTTTGGGAAGGAGAAGACTTTTTTTCATAGGCTGAAAAAAGCACCAGTGCAAGATCAAATGGGTACAAGCTGGCCATGGTTATATTTAGATTGGAAAGTAGAAGATATTTTTTCAATTATCAGAGGAGTGAAGTGTTGGGATGGGCTTTGAGCTAAGTACCGGGGGCAAAGAACTTGAATTGCTTTAAAATTGAACTAGATTAGTCCAGGAAGGGAGGGCAGGGAGCTCTTGGGTCAACAGTCGGCATGTACATGTGTAGAATTGAGTATTTGCAATCCCCATGTCAGGGCATAGAGGTAACCCAGCATGGGAGGTGTCTATCAGTCTTAGCGTTGGTCACCTGTAGGGGTTATGAAGGATTTTTTTATTCCCCTTCTACCCTCCAAAGGCTTTATTTTCTCCCCCTTCCACTGACCCATTGGGACCCTCGCCACAGCTAAGTCTGGACCCTTTTTACTGTGGTGTACTTGTGCTCCAGCAGGTACTTAGAAAATGCAGAGGGACCTAAAACTAGAGGGTCTTGCTCTTCTGCTCATGGTCAGGCCCATTGCCATGTCTGGAGCTAGCTGGATTTTTTTCCAATGACTCAGATGGGGGGATTTGGATTGGAGATTAGGAGACGCATTCGGACCGTGAGAGCGGGCAAGCATTGAAACAGGCAGCTAGGGAAGCTGTGCAATTTCCATCCTTGGAAGTTTTCAGGAGCAGGTTAGACAGACATTTGGGTGGGATGGTTTAGTCAGGGATGACCAGAGCTGAACTAGATGACTGTGGGAGGTTCTCTCTAGCCCTACTTTCCTGTGCTCCTATGCCATTGCTACAGGGTGTTTTGGGGGTTCTGGGTTTCTGTGGCTTGTAACTGTGTGTGAGGTTCGAAGCAGTGATTTTGGGGGATCTTCGGACCAATGGCTGCCTTTGTTCCTCATGTTTATTGTGATTTTCTTGATATTTTGGGTAGCACCTGGACGCCTTGACTAGGGCAGAGCCCCACTGTGCTAAGCACACAGGGAGCTGAGGAGGGAACTGGGCTGATTGAGTCTGCAGAAGAGAAGAGCGAGGAGGATTGAATAGCAGCCTTCACCTCCCTGCAGGGGGGCTGCACAGAGGATGGAGCTGGGCTGGTCTCGGTGGGGGCAGGTGACAGGACAAGGAGCAATGGGCTCAGGCTGCAGCAAGAAAAGTTGAGGTTGGATATTAGGGAAAACTTTCTCAGGATGAGGGTGGTGAAGCACTGGAACAAGCTACCCAGAGAGCTGGTGGAGTCTCCATCCTTTGAAGACCCAGTAGACAGCCTTGGCTGGGACGATGTAGTTGGGGCTGGTCCTGCTTGGAGCAGGGGGTTGGACTAGATGTGGCCTCCTGAGGTCCCTTCCAGCCCTCGTTGTCTGTGATTCTGTGATACTGCGATGAGGAACAGAAGGGAATGAAAATGGCATCTTCATCCTGCCCTCCCCATTCAAGCAAAACCTCCTCAAACATCCTTGAGCTTCGTCTCAGGGCAGACTCAGGCCCTCTATACACTATCAGATCCAGCTTGACATCCATAGGCTTGCAAATATGCCACAATGAGAACAATAGTCTCATGTCAGGGCAGCCTCTTCAAGGGATTTTGCTTGAGCCAGTCCCTGTTTCCTTCCCCTGGTGATTCCTAACAAGAGGAGCAACGTTTAGTGTCATCAGAGCCCTCAGCTGGAAATGCTCTTTGATCCGAAGTTTCAGTTTTGTCCCTATTCACCACGTGCTTTCATTTTTTGTCAGTTAGAAGAAAAAGGTCGGATATGAACAGAGAGAACTTGAGAAAAGTCCCAGTGTAAATAGACCATCTTACCAGAGAGGATAATAGCCTACTAGATTTCTTTGCCATCAGTATGGCAAGATAGACTGTGTGTGTTCAGCATGCCCGCAGTGCCACCCTTGCTTACATGAGTATGGTTGGAGAGTTGTAGCTATGATCATCCAGGAACTGTGCGAGAAGCAAGGGTTTTTTCATGATACCTTATTCTGGACCCGATGTATAGTTTGGAGAGATGCTCGTATTAGATAGTGAGCTCTTTGTGCAGCACCTGGCACTATGAATGTCCAGTCCTGTTTTGTACCTACTGGCACTACTGTAATAAATAGAGCACTAGGGATCCTCGTAGGCTCCAGCTAGACTCGACTCCAGCCTGGTTTGCTCAAAAAGGCGGTTTTCCGGGTGCACTGTCCTCCTCCCCGGCGAGCGTGTGTCCAGAAGGGACCATTGCAATCTTCTCACCTGACCTCCCGGAGGACCCAGGCCCCGTCTTTTCACCCACACATTTCTGCAGCAAGCCCAGAGCTTAGGTTTCAGTTAGTTCATCGTCGTCTCCCTCTACCCCATCCTGGCTAATCCTTGTAAGAGGAGATGACCAAACTCCTTACTCCCTTCCCCACCTCCTCATGAGGCATCATCAGTATGTGGTGACCCTCCCCCTTCCAAAATTGGCTGGTTTGGGGGTTTTTTTCCTCCTTTTTTTTCTTTTTTGTTGGCTGAGTGATTAGCTGTTCGCCAAATCCATCTGCTCCTGTCTCCCCTAGCTGCCTTCCATATCATTACAGGCTCCCTGGCAGAAAGCCTAGACCTGTCTCCCTCCCTACCCCCTTAGGAGCACATTCCTTTCTACACCTTTTCCCGAGCTGGGATAGAAATGAGTATCAACCCCAAACAAAAAGCATCTGCTTTCTGCCTGCTTCTGCTTCACCGGCCGCGCCTGTACGTTACACCCGTGTCAGCAGCAAATGCAAAACACACACAACCCCCCACCTCGCAGCCCCGCACGCAACATGGGCTGATGAAACTTTCAGCGCTGGGAGCCTGCCTCGCACTCTCTCTTTCCCTGTCTCCACAGTGCCAGCTGTGACCACCGCACCATTTGTTCCTCCAGCCCACGCCAGCACTCGGAGCCAGTTCTTTATCACCCCAATTAGCCTTGTCTGTACTGATTAGCGGAGAGAGGCTTCCACGGCAGGGGAGAGATGGGGGGGATAGGCCTGGCTTGCAGCGGGCACCGGTGAGAGGCATTCCCTTTCAAGTGTCTTTGTTCCCCTCGAGGGATAGGTTTCACTGGGTCAGGAGCACGACCTGGGAAGCAGGTCTGTCACGCTGCCTTCGTTACCTAGGTTAGGCTGAGTGATCAACAGATGCTTGAATAGAGACGCCGGGCATTTTGTAAATGCACCTGGTTGTTGCAGAGAGTACGCGGCCCTGTGAACTTGCATCAAACCGCTGTACCTGCGGGAAGCGGTGCGTGTAACAGGAGCAAGAATTGTACTACCCATTCCCTGATGTGTTTGGAGATGCGATGCGCTGTTTCTCAGAGCAGATCCTGCTCCCCTGGGGGAAGTGGGGGTGGGAAAGCTTCAGCAGGAGCAAGGTCAGGTTTTGCCCCTTCTCCCTCTTTTGCCCCCACGGTGGTGTTTGCATTTCAAGTCACCACGGGAAGAAGGGTGCTTGTCATTCTGCCGTCTTGGGCCACGTTCCCTTCCTGACCACACAGTCCTTGGTCAGTCTTGTTTCAGCTCTCTCTGCATGGGGAAGCTGCTGTTATTTGCACGGCGTCTCAAGCTTTTATTCCACCCCGACGTGTCTCACTGTCACTGTCCATGTTGAAGTCCCAGACACCCGAGCAGCTGTCATCCAGCATTTCGCACAGGGGGACAAAGGACAGTCCCCTCCCTGCCCAAAGATCTGGCCTCCCATGTGGGAGAAGGTAGAAGGCAGCGTGACACCTGGGACTCAAACAAGGCCTTCTGTTGAGGAGGCACCGAGACTTGGGTGGGACCCGGAAGACTTGCCTCTAACCACTTGCTAGGACTGGATTATGTGTCCCTTTGCAGCAGACATATCCTTGCCCACAAAGGGGATTCTCGGGATGGCTGTGATCAAGGAAAGGCCTAGTAACAGAGGGAAGCCGTGGTCATTGCCAAGGTCCGGAGCAGCCGTAGAAGTTTGCAGTTGGAAGACCTCTGCACCAGTGATCCCACTCTTATGCAGACCCACTGACATTTGGGACTGGGTCCTGGAGGGGCAGACCCCACCCTCCTTACTGTGGCAATGTAGGAGCTTCCCCAAGAGGATATCCACTTGGAGAGTTCCCTCTGAGCTGCCCTCACGGGTTGGCGAAGCAGCCCTCAAGTCTCCATGTCCAGTTCGTGGCTCAGGATTCAATGGGGAGCCAGTCTGAAGGGTACAGCAGGGGGCAGGGGGTGTTATTGGCTCTCTAACTTAGCGAGCAGATGGGCTGCTTCAGTTGCACCAGTTGGAGCATTTTCAGCACACGGGGCTTTGTTCCTGTATAAAATGAGCTGCAAGAGCCAAGCCCAGAGGTCATGCATGAGTCGCTGTGGCCAGGCCCGTGCCTGGGTGGTGGGGCTGCTGCTTTCTGTCTACACACAAGGGGAGGTCAGTGCCATTCTCCCACCATGACTGGGTGTTATTTGTGGCTCCAAAAAGACCTCACTTCCATGGATGGATTCAGTAGGCACACCGATGTCCTGGATGTAGAGAGATCCAGTTCTCATGGAGCATTTCACTTCTCCCGAGGGTCCCACCTTAGTTTTACCTCATCCCCCCCATAGCCAGCTGCTCTTCGTTCATAAACTAATCTTGACTAGCGCCAAGGGAGCTGCAAGAACGTGCTGGTTGCTTTCAATGGGAAGAAGCTGTAGGACTGGGTGTGTTCTCTGTATCAGTGACATTTCAGCATGTGTTGTCCCACCCACATTGCCAGTGCCTTCATGCAAGCGTCTGGCCATATAAAGAAGAGGGTTGATCTTTGTGGGGCTTCAGAGGTGGGTGCACTGGTGTCCATCAGAGCCCTTTGGAGTTTCTCCGTCGTGAACTACCAGAAGTATCTATAGGTATCTTGCTTCACCCCCTACACCTTGGAGGCAGGACACAAGTATTTGGGGTTGCCAAATACTCTGCCTTGCAGCAGGAGGAGTGTGGATGGACTGCCCCTTTCTATCGTCCCTGGACCATGAGTCTCAGAGCTGTGCCATGACCTGAAGTCCAGGGGAACAGGAGCCAGGACTGGCAGTCAGTACAGCAGCAAGCACCAAACGGTGTCAAACAACACATTCACCAAGAAAGCAGGGATAAGAGTGTCCTGTGCATCAGAACCTAAACTACAGGAAAGGGAATGAGGGAGGGTGCAAAACCCTTTGCTATTACATTTGTTACTGACTTGTAGCTCCACTGCCTTAAATCTGTTTCACCTTAGTTTTTAATATCTGATTTTCTACCAAAGGGAACGACCTCTCCCCCCGACATCTTTCTGATAAATACATCTCTGGTGTCTTAGTGAAGTATATTATTAATTTACCTGCCTCAGTATTAGATCTGTACTTCTGGGAATATCTAGGTGCCTGAGACTGGGGGACAGTGTTTATAGAGTCCCTCCGTATGCCTTTCTGAAGTCAACCAGGAGTGCATTTTTGCCTACAAGGTGAAGCCTTGGGATGACCATCCCGTGCCAGTCAGGAAAGAATTGACTCCTGAGATCTCCAGGCATTTATTTAAGATTTCCTGGGCTTCATGGGGATATGAGTGGGCCCAGCAATGAACTAGAATAAAATATACACAGCACCACCCCAGCTATTTGGCACTCCCTTTATCACCTGCATGAGCAGCAACATTGGCGAGGCCTCACCTGGAGTACTGTGTCCAGTTTTTGGCACCACTTTTAAAGAAAGGCATGGACACACTGGGAAGAGTCCAGCAGAGAGCAACAAAAATTATTAGAGGCCTGGGAAACATGACTCACAAGAAGCTGAAGAACTAGGATTGTGTTTCCTGGAGAACTGAAAGCTGAGAAGGGACTTGATAACAGTCTTCATAAACATGAAGGGTGGTTATAAAGAGGAGGTGATAGACTGTTTTCTGGGGCTACAGGGGATGGGACAAGAAGCAATGGTTTTATATTACAAGTCTTACATTGAATATTAAGATCTTCCTGACTATGAAGGTGATCCGCACTAGTAAAGCTAGAGAGGCTGTGCAATCTCCATCCTTGGAAGTTTTAAAGAGCGATTTTTAAGACAAACAGTTAGCTGAGGTGGTTTGAACAAAGGTGAGCCTGCCTTCCGTGGGAGGCTGGACTAGATGTGACCTCCTGAGGGCCCCACCAGGCTCCTTGTCCATGATTTGGTCATCTCGGGAGAGACAGGTGAACAACCGGACTTTCCTGTTCTGTGGATTCATTTTCTCATCCTTCTGCTCTGCATTCATCCTGGTCAGAGACCTCTACTTCTCCACTCTCTGCTTGACTCCAGCACCAGCCACTTTGACTTAGCAACCACCTTTAATCCCCTTCTGAAGTCCTCCCTGTCCCACCCCCATGTCCGCATCCCTCTCGGTGCAGTATCCTGCAATGCAGGAGTGCTTCAGCTGTGCAAGGGAAAGCGGGCAGGGTGATGTGCTGTACTGCTTAGAGGTGCCAGAAATGACTGTGCAGCCAAGGAGGCCTAGGGTCTTTGAGGATGTCTACGCTGGGCAGTGCCGTCCCAAGGCACTGATGGTCCATTATGGAGGGTGTTGTGCAAAGCACCCAGCAGGGATATGGACTCACCCCCCAAGCTGAAACGCAGGCTCTCCCCAGCCCACCACCACATCCTCCAGGCTGCTGCCACTTTATCCTTGCCCTGTGGGGGTCTCAGGCCATCAGGTCTGTAGAGGCCAGTATAGTCACTCCATTTTCACCCATGCCAGCCTGAATCAGCTGCAGCACGTTGTACCAAACCGCGCTCCCCTGCATCGTCACCGTGCGATAAAAGTGGTGCCTACGGCTTTCCTCTCCATCAGTGCAGCTGCCCAAGGAGCTGTGCCTCTGAGGCAGGGTGCATTTCCACTCCTCTACAGTGCTGATCTCCCTGCATACCTGTGCTACCAGGGCAGAGGATGAGGCCACGGAGGTTAGTTCAAGGTGACCGCAGAAATATTGGCTTCTCGTTTACCTGGGTCTTTAGTGAGGTCATTCTCAGGCACGTCCCAGCAGGGCGTGTTTAATAGTGACCAGTGAAACCAGGTGACGTGCACATGCAAGCTGTTTCCTTTCCACACCTGGAAGGAAGACAACAGAAAGGGAAGCTTTAACGGAGCCGGGCAGATGAGAGTTAATCGTCATCTCAAAATGGCGACTGTCCTCCAGTGCTGTTAGAGTCGCCTTCCCTTTACCTTTGTGGGCAGCTTCTTCCTATGATAATGCTCCTCTCTGTGTTTCAGTAAGAGAAGAAATGGTGAAGTTGCTAATAATGGCACTAAAAAGAAAATATGCTACATCTGTTATGGATAGCAGTACAAAATTAGCTGATCACACCTCTGACACCCAAGATGTCTTCACTTAAAATACTCATTGGCTTACTTTACATAATTTGCTGATTATATTTAAAAGAAATACAATTTTGCAATTACTGTTCTTTCTGGTGCGCTATCTATGCATCATTTTCTTTTTATGTTTATATATTTCTCCTTCATTAGTGCAGTCTGAAGGGTGATTAGATCCCTTCAAACATTTTACAGAGGTTAAACGTTGATTAAGATTTAATTATTACTGTAAATAGCTTGGAATGACATATGGTGCAAAAACCTGACATATGTGCATTTGAATAAATGAAGTGCTATTTCCCATGATGCCTCAGTAGCTGTTTAACAGCTTTGCTGAAGGGTTATGTTGCACCTCATGTTAAGATTGCTTTGATGTTATATTTTGTTGGGTTTTTGCAGCTGAAAGCTAAGAACAGTTTTTCCAGTTTTTAAAAACATTGAATATTTTAAATACCTAAATTGTTTTGCACAAATTTTTGCTAATTTGTCTAACTAGGTTAAACATTTTCAAAAGCATTTAGATTTTAACGTGGGTTCTTAGCATTGTGTCAGCTACAGCACTCATTAAACGTATAGGATTTTTAAAAATATGATAGTGGGAGGTGGCCTGTCCTGTGTTCTGGGTGGGATCCTGGCCTAGATTGGACAACAAGAATGCCCCGATCTTTTCCTCCTGATGCAGTGGTTCATACTATTTTTAGATCCCAGAAAAGCTTTCATCTAAGTCTGTCTGGAGCAGCATAAAGGAGAGAAGACAGAACACCGCTGCCTCTGCAAAGCATAGCAGAGAGGATCCACGGATGCATTTTGCAAAGACTTTTTAAGACATATTATTTCATCTGTTAGAGCACATGACTTGACTTGGTACTGCCATAGATGTGCATGGTGCTTTACGAAGAGAAGAACAACTTGGGGTAAAATTGTGGTCTCACTGAAACCATCGACCCTTTGCCACTAAGGCCAGGATTTCACCCGTGGTACTACCCTGAGAATTTAGGATCCTGATCCTGGCATTGGACCTGCACAGGCAACCTCTTGCTCCTGGAAGAAGCCCCGAGGACCTCACTGGCTCTCGGCAACTCTAGTTGTAGGGTCAAGGAGTAGGTAGAGAGTTGGCATTAATCAAGGCTTAATCAGAGCAAAGCCCTCTGTGGTTGGGGGATAGGCATTGCTGGGTGCAGCGTACCATTAGTACTGTTCATTATTGCAGAGCCAAGTAGGTCTGTTGGGCCTGATCCTGATCACAGGCCATTTTACATTGACCTCTGTATGGGTTACACCTGATTAACAGGCAGAGATGAGATCAAAGTTAAGCTCATATACTTCCCTATAGTTACCCCAGATGGATGCCAGTGTCATTGAGATCAGAATAAAGTTAATGAAATGTATGTTCTTAGCCACGTACGACTTCTGTATATGTATTTTATCACTTTACCTCTTCATTTATCAACCTCCCAGCATTTCTAACTGGGTCTTCTCTTTTATTTGGCAGATTGAGACATCACGACTCGAGCCAGAAATCGCAATGGCCACTACCAGTAAGACTGTTGTCTACAATAAAGGATTGTAAGTGGAAGTGGATCCTCTCTGCATGGAAGATTTGGGGAGGGGAAAGGAAAAACTCGCAATTACTACTGGGGAGGGGAAAAAAGAAAAAAAACAAACAGCGAACAATAGAACTCAGAGATAGTAACATATTACCACCCTCGAGAACGGGGAGTACATTAACACTTTCAGAGAACTGACACCTCGCATCGGTCGAAAAGATTAATATTAAAAGTTTTAAATTAGCAGCAGGAACAAAAAAAAATGACATTCAAACACATTAGAGAACTAGCTGACAAATAATGTTCTGAATTTACAGCGCTGCGTGGAAGGAAGTTTAATGATACATGTATGCGGTTATGCCTAACTCTGTGTGAAGGTAGACTACACAAGGCAGTTTTGGTTTTAATAAGAATTAAATCTCCACACTGTTGGATGCTGCACAGACATAATTCCACAGAAATCGATCGGTGCATGAATTAGTGCTTAGATAGGGTGTCTGATGAGGGTACAGTATTGATTAAATGTCAGTCTTGCACCAAGAATCATAAAGAACGGGGGAAAAAAACAATTCTCCACGTTTAGATTGTAACATTTGGATTTTAATCAAATAGTGCAATGAAGGTCAGAGCCTGTGTCCCCTCCCTCCCTTCCCTGCAAACAACTAGAGTGGTTTTTTTGCCATTTCGTAGACTTGCAAGAAATTCTGTGTGAGCCTAAGGCATTGGTATAGTCTATAATGGACAATTGCCCAGTTGCAAAACCCAGGGCAGGAAAGAAATCCTCTAGTGTAAAGAAAACAGATCCATTTTTTAACTTTGCACAGATCTATAATTAACCAACTTCTGTTCTCATTTACATTGACAAACACCGGGAGTAACTTTCTGTTGGCTGCGGTGAAGTCATGCTGTTAGAAGAACTGAGAGCAGAATACAGCCTCGTAATGAAAGGCCCGATCTGGCATAAACGGTCAGAGCCCCATTGGTTTTATTGGAATTCTGCTGATTTACATTGTCTGAGGGTCTGAGTCGCAAAGTCGACCCCATCCTAAATCCCTTTTACACCAGAGTTACTGCAGCCAAAGGATGCAGATTTCTGATTGGGGTTACGTTGATTAGAATTTGTCTTGCTTTTGCATTTTATCACTGCAGAAGATGAAAATAAAAAAGATCTTGATCAGAAGCCAGATGCAATGGCGAGGGGCACAATCCAAGTGCATGCATTATACTAATCTGTTTGGGATTTGGGGTTCTTCGGGGGTGGTGGTGGGTTGTGCAAGGGAAATCCAATTGCCACTGATGTAGAATGTATATAAATGGCGATATATGAAAGTAAGAGACCTAAATCATCAGTGTGTTACTTCCATTTTATTGTTTGTCTAACTCCTCTCTGGAGTCACACCAGTGTGCAATGAGAGTTACTCAGTCATGGGTCAAACCCCAGGGGCTGATTCTGCTCCTGTGCTGGGGGTAAAATCAGGGGTAACCACACTGGAATCAGTGGAGTTACACAAAATAAAAACCACTCAAAGTGGGAGGAGACTCTGTCTCACAGCATTTTGTCCATCCCTAGGGTGGTGAGTACGCCAGATCATGCTCTCTGTTGTGCTAGTGTAAATCCAGAATCATTTCACTCCAACTGATGAAATCATCCTGGATGTACACCCTAGTAACAACAGAATGAGACGGCCTCAGTTTCTTCTAATGCACTAGATGATATGAATGTACACCTCACACCAAGTGAGGTAGCCCACTTCTGCTGAGTAACAACCAGGTATAAGGCATTTAGGGAAAAAAGAGACTGGAAGAGTTGTGTTCTGCCAAAGCAGAGGTTCACAGTGAATAGCAAGGATAGACGTAGGTGCTAAGAATGGTTGGTGGAGCCGATGTGATGAAGCACATTCCTCCAGGGCACAGGTTTCAAATGGACACATCGGGCCTGTGTCTCCACTTACACTGTTGTATATGCCATTGTGACTTTACTGGTAAACCTGGGAGAGAAGCAGTTAGAGCCCAGCAGTGTGACTGTGGTGTGCACCTCGTGTGAGCGCATGCAGAAGCATCCCACTGAATTATACACGAGACATGCTGGGCTTGATCTTCAGCTGGGGCACAGTGGTGTAGTGCTCTTGAGATCAGTGGATCTCTGCTGATTTAGCCCCTCTGATTTAGCCCAATTTCTGCACTCTCGCACTTTGTGTCATCCTTCACACCAGCGCCCATGCAGGTCAGTCAGAGACTTTCTACTGACTTCTTCAGGCTTAGAGTCAGACCTAAGGCAAGTGCCCAGTTCCGACCAGTTTGGCTTGTTTGCAGCCAGCACCCACACTGGTCCGGCATTTAAGGTGACACAGGGGATGATGCAGTCCAGAATCAAGCCCACTGATCCCAACCAGTGTGTAACTGGGTCACGGCAGCAACGAAAGAGAACACAGGCAGGCTTGCCTCTCTAGCTGAATAAGGCAGAGAGAGGGCCAGTTTCTGTTAACTGATGGGGTGCCGAAGTGTGAGTGTTTTCCACCTCGTTCAAGTCCTGAACATCCAGTCATGTATCTACTTTTGGAACACGCCGTCATCTGGCACTTAAGACTCATTCACAAAAAAGCAGTGCGGAGGAGGAGGAAGGCACACCCAGCTTTTGTATTAACTGTACTCAAGCAGGAGGGAAGAGTCAGGGTTAAGTGCCTAGGTACTTTACATAGCTAACAGGTGGAATAGAGTCCGGCCCAGGATGTGCAAAGAGGGGAACACAAAAACCCAAGTTGCTGGAGAGCACTGCAAACAGAGCTTTGCACAGAAGCAGATCACCACATTAGCACAGCAGAAAATGGGACTTTTCATTGCTGTATTGATCAGACTCGAGACAAATCCAGTTCCCAGAACTGGCGGACGCTAGTGCATGTGTGCGTGCGCACGTTGTGGAGAAAAACCATGTGCCAAATAAACGAAACAGCTAAACTGAGCCTCAAGTTAATCTGAATTTTCTGATGGTCCTAAGGAATGTGAAGCCAAGTCGCATCTTACTGTAGAGAGGGCAACCTGCCTTCTTCATTGTTCTGAACTGAAATGAAAGTCGTGAAAAAAATCAGCTTCTCGTGTTAGTAGTGCGAGCTGTCCTGGTTGTGTTTTTCTGTCAGCACTGATCACTTTCTGTGCCACAGGGTTTTGTCACCGTTTGAACCATCCTGCTGAAATCCTGCCAAGATCGCTTGTAGGAGGGGTTAACTGAGTCATCTGAGACTGGGGAGGGGATGGAAACGAATACCTCTCTTTGCAGTGATACTGCTCGGGGGGAGGTGGGGATGATTTGTTTTTACATCATAATTACTGATCAAAGATTCCAGTAGCTGTGAACTCGAGCTACCTGCCGGGGCTGCAGATGGCGTGAGTAATGCTCAACATGCACAGTTAATTGCAATGCACGGTAGAAGAATATACAAGGATTTGCTCGCTGCATTTTTTGTAGTGAGAGATACCTGAGGAAAGAAGAAAACCCAGCAAGTGTTGCATATGTTAAAAGTCAAACTTTGTCTGTTTTTCATGACGAAGGCAGCAGGCTTCAGTTCAGTGCTTCACAGGTACTTAATAGAGGCATTGCTGAGGATTGCAGTGTTTTAAAGGAAAATAGAACTGGACCTTCATCTTAAATTTCAACCAGAGGACCAGTGCTGGTTTCCCACTAGTGTAAGGAATAGATCTATTGATGTCAAAGGAGTTACACTGCCTGTCTGGCATGAAGGGGGATCAAAATCCAGTGCCAAGGCAGAAGAGTGACAGCAGAAGGGTCAAGAGGGATGTCCCAGATTGATTTTCCTCCACTGAATCAGAGCAGGGGGTCGGACCTGATGATCTAACAGGTCCCTTCCAGTCCTAGAAATCTATGAAATCTATGAATACCTATCAAATGTACTCACTTTGCATGTAAGAAAGTGGGGTCTACATCGACGTCAGTGAGCAGTGGGGCCAGGCTGATTTACGGCCACGGGAGAGTTGACTTGCCTGTGCTCTACCCCTGATTTCTGCAAATGCACCCTAGGATCTAAAAGGCAAACACCTTCTTCTCTCCCACAGGTTACATCACTGCAGTGAGTCAGGACCTGCTGAACTCTTGTCAGCGAGATGTGCCAAGCGTATTTTCCCCTAATTACAGCGCTAACAGGAGTAATCAGACAGACAGCAGGCATGTCTACACAAGACGCTGACCGTGGAGTTGTCTAATTAGCTCTGCAGTAAACATCTCAGCGTCTACATGTGCAGCCCTATTGGGCAGCAGTAAATGAATACCACTGTAGGATAGTATTTGTAAATAAGTACTGGTGCACAGCAACACGTGTAGGCACTGATGGGCCTGGCTGGGGCATGAGGATGCTTCAGTGTGGGGGCTGCCTGCCAGCTAGCCCTGCACTGGAGCTCCCTTGTGCCCCAGCCAGTTCCTCTGCAGCCATTGAGCCAGGTCTGGGCAGCCCCGGGGCGGCAGGCTGACCCCCCAGACCTCCTGCTGGCCAGGGCTGCAGCAGCCCAGCTCCACGTGCTGCGGTTCTGGGCACAGGTTCAACCGGCTGCCTGGGAGCAATAAATTCCAGCACAGTATGCGCTGGAGTTTCTTGCTTCAGATTAATTACATGTGTAGACGCACTTAGTGACCCTTTAACACGGATTAAGTACTAGCAATGATCTCTCTTTCCTAAACCTTATTAAAATAAAATGCAGACATTTCTTATGTTGTGCTTAACTCAGGAACTTAAACCAGAGAGGAACTGAGCATCTGCTACTCACTCCTATGATTTCTGCTAGAAGTTACAGGTCCCAGCACCTCTGGATTTCACCTACAGTGGATATGTTTGATTTCAGAAGAAGGAGATAACAATTAGCCTGGTCTAAACTTCTCTGGATGTATCACCTGCCCATTATGTTATATATAGCCACAAAAATATTATGACTGTTTTCTGGAATGGTCCAGGTCCACTCAGTTATTTGGAGCCCATCTCCCACTGTAATAGTTACAGCTTAAATGGGAGTTAGGACCTGAACACCACTGATATGCCTGGCTGCCAGCTATCAAGCCCTCCGTTTTGGGCGGCAGAGGCTGCAGTATGTGAGAGATGAAACACACACCGTGCTCTCTCGGAGGGGATTTACTTCTCTTCGTCCTTGCTCAGTTGTCTGAGATCCTGCCGTCATTATGAGAAACCTACAGTGTCTTTTTCCTCCAAGGAGCACGCTGCCTCGTTCAATCTGAGTGACAATTATTGTCTGTGAAGGGAAAGTAAACAAGGAAGGCAGAAAAGTAAAGGACCTGGAGGAAGGCAGCATGTGCATGTCCTCTGTAATGCGCTGCATGTACTCTGCGGCAGAATGCAGAGCAGGCAGACGCCTTAGAAATGCATAGGCGTGACACCTAGGAAACAATTGTAATAGGGGCACCATTGCATATTTTACAGTTTTCCTTCAGTTGGACCAAACCAAACCCCTGGATCCAAATACCTTCAGTGGTGAAATATTTATGAAGCCAAAGCTACGTGAATTTTGGAACAGAAAGCCATCTCGAGTAGCAGCCTTCCTAGGACTGCAACCAATGTGTGTGTGATTAGACCTCGAGGTTACCCTCTTGGCTTAGTGCTCCGGTGACCTGGAGTAGCTGCAGAAGTGACTCAACTCAGTCCTACCAGGAGCCCTCCTCTTTTCTTCCCCTTGAGTTAGCTGAGGGAACAAAGAGTGCTTGATGCCAGGATCCAAACCATCAGGTGATGGTTTTAAGTGACAGCGCGGCCATAGAGAATCACAGGGGCAGTTTCTCACGGCGTTGCAGAGGGGCAGTGCGAGGAGGAGTTCCTCTTAATCCTTGGCAGTAATAGTTTCCGTGGCTGCTCACCACGCTTCTAGATTCACACTCCCATCTTCCTAGCAGAAGTGTTAGCAGCACTGGGCTCTTCCTGAGCAGGTGACAGAAGCAGGTGCTTCTGGAAATCCCATTAAGCGGACGGAAATCATCCAGCTACACAGACGGCACCTGCCAATGTACCTGTTATGCAACAGATTTTCCACTTCCCAGGGATGGAAAGCCAGGTTCACTGCTTCCCTCCCTCCCTCGGGGGTTCTTCGTCACCAGAATACCCAAAGCCACTCAGCACATCTTGTCTGCACTGCTCCAGGTATTATTTGTCCCTGGATGTTGCATTTGTGGCCCTCACCAACAGGCAGGCATGGGGATCTGAATTGGTGTTGAGTAAGGCAGTTAATATCCAACTGTTGTCTGTAATACCTCCTGCTAGACATTATGGCTAATAAGGGTACTCCTCCCAGCTTGGTCATGAGGACTAGCTCCATTTAGGAAAGGCCTAATGCCTCTGTGGTGACTGGGCTGAACGAGGCACAACGTCTGGTCCATGATGTGGAGACATCTTTAGCAGGGCACTCAGATCAGCCTCCATCAGCAAAGGCCCAGTATATTCCTTAACATCCATTGCAGAAGTGCCTGGAAGACACCAGCCATCAGCATGGGTCCTCTGCAGGGTGGACAGCTGCACGAGGGGGGAGATTTGGGGTCATTCAAGGAAAAACCCATGCAACCAGCCTGAGGATGTTGGAGATGGATTTGCCCTGTTGCCAGAGATTCACATCAGGCCCTGGCCACATCCTGATGAGTGGAAGCAGTCGCTAGGAAGACTCCAAGACCTGTGAGTGCAGAACTTGGAGCGATGCAGCTTCCAGCTCCCAAGGCAGCTTCTGCACGCTTCTCCGCCCTTCTTCTTCTTCTCATGTCTTTGTCATAAACTAGATGTTTTCCAGAATCATGCACAAGCAGTGGCTCTTTCCATCGCTACAGCGAGGTCCTTCTTCGTACGGGTCTCGCCAAGGAGTCAGCAAATGAGTATGTGCTCCGTAGCCAGCACTTCACTGCACTCGCATATACTTGTGTCCTTAGAGTACTCTCATTTGATCATGTTTCTTTTTGCTCTGCGCATTTGCGTGCAGAGGTGATTCAGGCATCACCATGTTGGCCAGTCTAGATCTACCCCTCTTAGCAAGCCCTTCTGGGGTTTCAGGTCCATTTTGCAGCACCTGGTTGCACGTAGTTTTTCCTCCCATAACCTCAGTCGCACCCTGTCAGCCGTTGTGTCCAATGGCACAACACTGGTCACAAAACTCATTCTTGTTTTAAGCCATGTAGTCACTTATTTGTGATCACAGAGTGGATATCTGGGGTCTTCTATCTGCCATGATCTTTCTCTTTGGCTCGCTACCTTTCGTCTGATATCAGGTAGTGCGGTGCCAGCCAGTAGGTCCAGGCTATCTTTTGGAGTTGGCTTTAGACATCCTGTTGTTTCATGACAGCTGCTGTTCCCAGACTGGACATGCATACTTTGGAGTGGAGTAACACAAGGCAGTAGCAGTGGTTTGTAATGGAGCTAGGTTCACACCCCACTTTGAGGTGACCAACTTTTACAGTAAGTTGTTGCAGGAACTGACTTTCCCTTTCATCTTCTCTGCATGTGCTTTGAACGGAAGTGTTCGGTCCAATGTAACTCCCAAGTACACAGCGTTTGGGTGATTAGTCAGTGGTATTCCAGCCCAGGGGATGTTTAATTTCTGCTTGGCTTCTCTGTGGCATAGGTGAAAAGCTGTGACCTGTGTCTTGGTTGGGTTGGCGCGAAGCTGGCTCTTACTGTAGTCATCAGAGAGGTTGCTCAGTGCACATGTCAGTGCTCTTGACAGTGGCAAAGTCCTTCTCTTGTGACGTGATGCATAGATCATCAGCATTCATCAAGCTCCTCGTATTACTGTATGAGTTGGTCATTGGTATATATGTTAAAAAGGATTGGTGCTAGCATGCTACCCTGTGGAAGGCTGTTTCATGTCATCTCCAGCGCCTCTGTTGCTTGCACACTTCTACTTAAAAACGTCTGTTCTCCAAAAGAGATGGGATGAGCGGCACTAGGTGGTAGCTGTGAGTCATACTGTAGACTTGGCAAGTGGGTTTTGTTGGTTGACTGTGTCATGTGCTGCCGATAGGTCTACAAATACAGCACCTGTTGTCATCCCTTTCGCAAATCTATCTCCTATATGCTGGGTGTTGTTTAGTATTTGACTAGGTCAGGACTTGCCTGGTCTAAATCTTGTTTGTTCTGGTGCTGGATGCTGTTCAGTGTGAGTGAAAGGTGATGGAGAACAGTGGTGTTGGCTGTAGTTGTGTTGGTCTAAGGACATAGGCAGATAACGTTCTTTGGGTAAATCTTTTATTGGACCAACTAAATAGCTGGAAAAATTTTTGATTGAGAATAAGGAACTTGTAAAGCAGAAAAAGCAGAAAAAGATGCCACAGAAGTGACACTGGCCTATAGTTCTCTGGGCCAAAAGCATCCTTCCCTGGTTTTAAAAGAGCTATCACATGGACTTGTCACCATGACATAGGTATTCTGAATAATTGTTAAAGAGGCGTAATACCCATAACTTGGTTGCAGGACCAACGTGTTTGATCTGCCCCATGCACATGTCATCAGGACCAGCTGCTCTGCTGTTCTTCGAGTGACTTATTCCAGTGTCAAGTTCATCTATCACAAATAGTTACCACTCTGAAGTCAGTTGGTAAAGGGAGTAAATATACAGGAGAGGAGGCATCCTCTCCCTGCAGCAGAGTGGAGCAATGGGCTCGCTGCAGCAGGAGGCACCCTTGCCTTCTGGCTTCATCTTCAGTATCTGTCGTGGTGCAGACTCCCTGTAGACCTGTGCCCACCAGACACCAGTGCAGGCCCCTCCTCTGATCTTGATGTTCATACACAGTGAACAATCCCCAGCCTTCTTGCCTCCTCTTCTTGGGCATGCTCTAACTCTTTTTAAAGCAGGTTTCCCATTTGAAATCAATAGTGAGAGCCCCTCAGAAATGGAAAACCTGACTCCCTTTTTACTTAAGTTGCTGTAAACCAGGAGTAGAGCCACTGGAATTGATATTGAGAGACAGCCTTGCTGTTTTGCCTGTGGGATTTTATGCTGTTCAGAGTAGAAACTGTCTATAAAGTACCAAGTACTTAGTAATAGTGATTTGTGTTGTGACAACGCTGTACAGCCCCGGTACGGAGCAGGAAACCATTGTGTCAGGAGCCGTACAAACAGAGCAATGAGAATGGTCCCATGTCACTCTCACCTTATTCCAGATTTATCTTCACTGCAGTCAGTGCAGCTAACCCGGGATAAGCATGGAGAGGTAGCACGTTGCACTGGGTCAGATCTATTCTTAAATCTATTCCCCAACTCATTGTTTGATGAGGTTTGGACGAGATTTGGATGGCAATGAAAGTAGCAGAATGGTTCAGCAGAGACAAACCCAAAATTAATGCTCATGTATTCGATTGCCTAAGAAACAAAGAGTCTTAAAAGACCAGTTTTGCTTGCTGTTGACCTGTAGACGACTTCTGTACTCTTCATCGACTACTTGAATCTTGTACCGCAGACATGCTGCTCATGCGTAGAAGGTGGCAGAGCCTCGCGTTGCTGTTTTTGCACTGTATATTCCCTGTGATGTTCCCTGGGCTCCAAGTGGGCCTGGTATCGATTGTCAGGAACTGTGAATCTCCTAGTTTATTATGTTCGGGTGTTGTTTACAAAGAGGCGTGACACGATAATGTGAGAAACAGGATCGGCTCCAGAAGGAGTCGGGAACAGTCGAATGTACTGGACTGCTTTGCAAAGCACTGTGTGTACTCAGAGTGTCTAAAAGGGCAGGGATTTTGCACACCTGAGATGTCACTCATAAAGTCATAGAGAAGGAAAGGACCTCCAGAGGTCATATAGTCCAATCCCCTGTCTAAGGCAGGATCATCCATGTCCAAACCATCCTACACAATCCATGATGTAACCTCTTCACAACACAAGACGTATCACCATAAAATGCTGCCCATAAAGCAGGGGAGCCAGAGCAGGGAGGGGCCCGAAGGCAGGTACCCAGCAGCTCCCCAGTGTTGGGCCCCTTTAATGCATCTCATGTTTGGTCTCCAAACTCTGAAGCAGGATCACCAGTCGCATTTGTTTTTCAAACAGAGCTGGGCCTCTGTTTAGGTGATAAAACCCACATAAAGTCCAATCCAAACTCTGCCCCCAAGGTCTTGTAAATTCAGAGACGCTTTCCTGACTCCAGAGGACTTCTCTGCACCGGAGATCAGAATCTGGCTCAAGTCAAACTGCAGCAGGATCAAGATCGTACATGCTCAGCAAATGCATAGACTTTGCTCTTTGTACAGTAGTGGAAATTAAAAGCATGGCACCAGGAGACTGATAGCGCATTAGTACTGTTTATTAGGACAGCAAATTGTGCCAAAAAGAATACACACAACAGCTAATGATAACATTATGCACATTCATTTAATAGCTAATTAATCTCTCTGACTTTCCTAATATACAAAAGGAACCTGGAATCTGTGAGAACGACACAGCCATTTGCATTTATTATTTCCTATAATTGGGGAAGTGGGAGAAATGGGAAAAAAAACACATCAAGTTGTTCACCTCTGCAGATAATAATAATGAGATGATCATCTCCTGTAGCTTTTAATTAGAAATGTAGCAGTTAATTGATTTCTTGGGCATGTTAATTAAGAAATAATGAGGACCAGGTTGCAGCAAAAGAAGCCAGCGAGAAGTTTGATTCCCTGGTGGAAGAGGTGTTTGTGTCGTGTGCTCCTCCAGCCAGCTGGTTGTCAACTGGAGCTCGGGAGGGCTATGGGGGTACAAGCATGTCCTGGACCCTGACGTACTGATTAAGAATACCTTTTCCAGGGGAGAAGCAGCAGGAGGAAGAATGAGGGTAGAAAATTTCCATAGAGCTCCTCTTGCCACTGTCCTGAATGAACAGTTTCCATCTCCTTAGGGGCCCAAGCAGGCACAAGCCTCGGTGTTGGCTCCTGGGGTGTCTGCGTGGCAAGTCCACCGGTCTAGACAGAGGCCTGGACACCCAGAGCAAACCTTCTGCAAGGAAACTGCTGCCACCTCACCTTAGCCACAGGGTCTTCCCGTCTTCCTATCCCGCTTTCCTCAGCTGGCCGCGGCCGGCGGTCACGAGCCCACCTTGAGGCCGGTGACGAATTCTTGTCGCCTGTCAGATACACGACAGCCAGCCTGTCTCAGCCAGGTGACACATCCAGCCAGATCCCCAGGACGGCTCCACAATCTCCAGTGGGACTTTGCACGTGTGCAGCAGCTGAGACGCTGGCCTGCAGAGTTCCCCTTACCGCTGCATCAGGACTTGCAAGCAATAATGTCAGTCAGTCACGTGACAACAAAACCTCGCAGCTAAGAGAGCGCGCTGCGAAGTGCTAACCTGCTACACGCGTCATCCTGGCTTCCAGCGCAGCCCGGGCACAAAATCGGCTTGCCTGGCATGGGAGCCGGGCAGTCCAAGGCTAGGTAAGAGATTCCTGCTAGTCAGCCTCGCACCCGCTGCCTGTCACAGCTTCTGGCCTCTAGTTCCCCGCGCTTCCTCCAGTGAAACAGCCTCGCTGGGTTCTTGTCCATCGCAAGAGAGATGTAGCTTCTTCGTGCCCATTTGCATCTGTGTCTTTGGGGACCAGGCCAGGCTCCTCGAGCTTCTCCGGCCGTCTTTCTGTTTCTGGGTTCGTCCCCTATTCGTAGGTTGTCTCATTAACTAGAGCCCAGTCCCACAACTCAGGCAAAACTCCGGTTACTCAGCGGTTACTTGTCGCTTCTTATCTGCGCTTAAGAGTGCGAGCGCTACAGAGCAGGGCCAGGTCCCCCCAGGGTGTAAATTAACCTCGCTCTGTTGACTGCATCGGAGCAATGCCACCCACTGAGGATTTGGTCCTGTGCTTGTCTTCCCTTTTCTGCAAAGCACGACGCATGCTTACGGTGCTAAGTGAATAATGCTCACCGTACCGGTGAAGCCCATGGGAGTTCTGCCTCAGCAAGGACTGTAGGAAGTCACTTCCAGCCCCCTCCGTCTTCCTGATCTAGTGAACCCACTTTTCCAACACAGCGTAGGAAGATTTTAAATAACCCAGAGCAGGTAGGGGGCATGCCCCGTTTCTGGGTTTATGTCCGCAACACAGACTGTAAATACACCAGTGACACAACTGTACAAAACCGACCTTGTAGAGCACTGTAGATCTCAGGGTAACATCAATGCCACACACCAAGGTAGTCGTAGCTGTCTCTTCCTTTACCCCTTTCTTCTAAAAGCTTGTGACCAAGAACTCAAGTTCTGTGATGTGCCACTCACAGGCATTCGGGGAGTTTCTGGGTGCTGTCGAGCATATTACAGCGAGAGCTTCCCCGCAGAGTGACGCTGAGAACAGATCTCATTAAACTACCAAGAAACTATTGCAAAGGGGGCAGCTGTGCCAAGGAACTAGCCTGATTAGGAATCACTTATCGGTGTCGCGGGTGCACAAGAAGTGATTTCCCATGAGTCCTGATAGTGCTGGTTATTTACAGACCCTGAATTCTCTCTGGTTTCCTTTCAGAAATACCCTTTTTTTCTTCATGTTTTGTAAATGGTGTCCTCATGTAACCTTAACCTGTCTGACAAATCGCTCTCCAGCACCCCAGCCACTCCAGTCTGAATGCACCTTATAATTGTATTGAATGGCAAACTGTAAACCATAAGAAACACAGGGGTATTACCTTTCCAAAATGTCACTTGTCTTCCAGCCGTTATTACGATGTAACTTTACAAGCACATATACCTCTGTCAACTTCGATCGACTTTGAAATGCGCACAGTGTCTTTTTAACCTTCTCAATAGATTTATCGATCACAACACTTTATGTAACACTTCTAAATGTCTGGAATAAAAGCGAATGCATTTAAAGGATTAGGCTGCCGCTTGGTTATTATTTATGTGATTATGCTTATGAGAGATGCAAGGGCTTAGTGGAGCAAAGAGACACACTTGGCTTGTTATTGTATATGCCAGTGGCCACGTGCCATTCTGAAGTGTACTCTGTGTGTGTGTGTGTGTGTGTGTGTGTGCGCGCGCGCGCAAGCGCATGGTCTCATGTGCATGTGTATTCCCTACTGCCTCTCCTGGGTGAAAGCAGGTGTGTGTGTGTGTGCGCGCACACAAACACACCTTCCTGCCTCCTGCTGGATGAAATCATACCTGCTTGTGTGTATGTGTGTGTACATGTATTCTCCGCTGCCCAGCGAAATCAGGGCGGTGGGGATACGAGTTTGCCTGCACACTCGCACAGGTTTGTGTATTCCCTGTAGCTTCTGCTAGATGAAATGGGATGCCTATGCGTGTGTATGTGTGTACACATTACTGCCAGCTGCAAGCGGGGAAGTCTGTGTGCACACACGTATTTTCTGACCGCTGCGTGAAACCAGACATGCCTCTGGTTATATGTACCTGTGTGCCACGCTGCCCCCTGCTGAATGACATCAGACCTGCTAGTGTGTATGCATGCGTGTGTGTGTGTCTGTGTGTGAACGCACACCCCAGGTCACCCCGGCCGAATGTATGAGGCAAGACCATAACATTTTTCATCCATTAAAAAAAAAAAGATGTCAGAGTTCATTCCTGGGACCAGTGAAGCGATATCCCCTGTACTCGCTCCTAGCAGGAGTAACTCCTCCCAGCGTGGCCACGTGAAAGCAATGTCCGCGGGGGGGTACGTGCAGGAACTCAGCTAACCTGACCGGGATGAACACTTAGTGTCATTTCATTTTAATTGTTCAAGAGGTTGCTAGTTAATCTTTTCACAGAGCTTTCGTAACCCGATGTCTGCGTTTGTAAAATACTAAGGTTCAAGCCCACCCCAGTTACTTCCAAAATGAGTCCCTTCCACTGCCCCCACTTTACAAGGTAAATCATTGCCTCGTTTTTACCAGGGACGAAGATCCTCCCTCCCGTTGCGTGAAGGGTGAGTGGGAGCAGCTTGGCATGAAACTCCCCCCATGCAGAGGGGACGGGTTCAGACGGGATTTCTATTGGTGCCCGACTTTGGGTTTGAAACGTACCTGGTGCCTGGGACATGCTGACTTGACCCTTTGAGGTTAGGTTTCAGGATCTCCCGAGCTGCGGAGCGTGGCGATCGCTGCATGCCAGCACTGGATCCTAATAGTTTGCCAGGTGAGTTTGTGAAATTTAAACCCAGGTATCACCTAGAGCAAAGTGTGCCTTGTCTCTAAGAGAAGACAATCCCCACTGCATGGGGAGAAAAAGGAGCAGAAAGCCAAGGAGACAGCGACATGGTTACCACGAGGAACTGCGCTGCTTGTCTATACACACAGGCTGCAGCCTGCTAACCAAGCCGGTGTAGATCAGTTTGCCTAAGTGGTAATCCAGTATAGCATATTACAGTCCAGGAACGAGAATGAACACGGCACCTTTCTGCCTGTGTCCTGGTGAGTTATTAAGTGTCTGCAGTACTCTATGCTGCTTCGTGTGGGATTTTGAATCAAGTTCCACGATGTCCAGAATATCTAAAGCAGACAAAAGCACTAGGATGAAGCCCATGGTCAACAGCACTGAGGGTGATTAAAATGAGCTTATCCTTCCTTGCCATGCTGGGAACCTGGTGTGTGGACCCGGTCTTAGCACCTGTCCCTGCTCTGAGTTCAAAGTGCAGACACAGAGCAACAAGCAAGCAGGTCTCAGCAGGCAGAAGTGAAGATGATCAATTAGAAGTTGCTGGGCAAAATGCAGGAAGGAGCCCAGATTATCCCAATAATCCCACTATTCATCCATGAGGGAAGGAGCCTAGATTACCCCATTCTGATTGGCTGGTCAGGCTGCCATAGCAATGATGTAACCATATACCAATCTCAGCGGAGACCCTGGTCACACCAGTAGACCGTTCCCTTGCACCTTTTAGGTTCGTTAGGGGAAAGTTAGGGGGAGAAAGACAAGGCAGACTGTGGCGCGTTGGGAGGAATGTCAGGAGCCCACAGCACCAGTACGGCCCACGAGCTTCCCCAAGGCTGAAGCCCTTTAGACCCCTTTCAGCCCACAGGATTGAAGAGCAAAACCCTTGGCTTGCTCAGTAATGCAAACTTTGGCTTATACAAGGCAACGAGTGGAAGGTGCCCGATTCACCGGGAGCGTGGGTTGCCGAGCAGCTGCATTCCTTGGGATGAGATATGTGAGGAATGGAGATAGATAGCTCAGAAGGCAGCTTAGAAACCAACCAGCCAGTTGCATATTCAGGGGAGCTGGAAGAAGGCCTTGGTCACCACTCTCCTTCCAGCCCCATGGGTCAGGCCACTTTTCACAGCGGAAGGATACATAGGAATAGCTCCCTAGGACGTGCGTACAAAGGAGACAGCTGAAATCACCAAATTCACCAAGGGGCCCACATCTTAGTCCATCATCCAGAGCAGGGCTGTCCCCTGCTTATATAGGCACAAGGGTTTGGCCCATGCATTGTCATCCAGCACAAGCCGAGGGGCTGCCGCCATCTCCCATTGGGAGGCATTAGCTGTAGCCTAGCAATTCCCACTGCAGGCCCTGGTTTAACAGGGAATAGAGACCTGTGGCTGGAGGGGACAGTAGCAAGGCCTCATCCCCGGGTGTTACACAGCTGTCTCAGCCCCTGTCTGTTCTGCGTAGGTTCTTCTGCTGCATTGGCCTCCGTAGGAGTGGGGCGTCTTCAAGAGGACTGGCATGGAGCCTGGCATCATTCGTGCCTTTGGTCTCGCATCTGGTCCCTAGTGGAAGCAGCATCAGTGCCGAGCAACTTGTTCCGGTAGGAGTTGTGCGCTGCGTTGTTGTTCAGGGGTGAGTTTGTACACCGTGCATTGATATTGCAGAAGGCGCAGTCACATGTGCTCCCGAAAGACGTTGGGATGGACTTTGGTTCCTGGGGGAATTTGCTGTACAGCCTTGGGCCAGAGCCTTGCAAATTCTGTGTCCACCACACTCCCTTTCCACCCCTCCCCAAGAAGTGAAGTTGCCAATTAAATTCTCCTCCCGGTGCTTCTGCTCTTTTAGGGTCCCAGGCCTGAGCACTTTGCAAATAAGGAAAGAGCCATTGAGCTTGATTGGGAATGTCAGGGAGCACAGGGCTGGTTTGATGTGCTCCTAGGAGCTTGTCTTGCTTGAACTCCACCCTAAGCCATGCCGGCTTCTTGCCCAAGTACATCCCAGGGATGGCAAGGTAGACTGCAGTGCTGTGGCCCAGCTAAGAGCACAGTTCAGCGCGAGATGGACTCAAATGCAAGAGCATTGCTCTGACAGTGGGGCTGAGGGCAACTGCTCCTTGTGCAATAAAACCCAGGGCCCCTTGGCAAAAACAGTGCAAAGCTACTCTTACCTTTTACCATTTTTCCCCCCTGCACAACCTAAGGATGGGCTTGCAAAAAGCTGTGGGTCTCTTTAAGAGGAAAACAGTGGGGTCTGGGAGCAATTCCATATTATGTGACACTAAGCTGTGCAGTTGAATATCTGCCCTTAAAAAACAACCTCCGGCGGCAAGTGCGTGACTCCGTCTACAGAGCAGGGGGTAAAGAGTGAGTCCCTGTTAAGCGTCTTTGCTCTAATCGAAATTATAGCTCGGTAAAGCACCAGCCCATGTGAGATCAGTTGGGCCCTTGGAAATTAAAGCTGGAACGACCTCTTCTCTCCCATTCAGGCCTTTTTTTCAAGGCTTAGCTACTCCACGCCCATCTGTCCCCTGCTGCTCCCAACTCTCCTGTTCCCTGCGATCTTGTCTCCAGTTCATTTGAGCTGTCCTCAGATGCACACGCAGTCACTTCATGTGATCTGTCCTACACACAGTCACAACCACAAACACACACACAGAGAGCCCCCTTTCCCAGCAGGTAACACGCCATGTGTCAGTAGCAACCTTGCTGCCAGGAGGCTTCTGATTTCCAAATTATCCATTCACTTTCTCGTCCCACCCTTTTGCTCCCAGTTGCACCCCCATCGCCCCAGGCTGTTTGCACCCGTCAGGCCCTTGCAGACAGGCATCAGCTCCTGGCCCGTCCCAGCGGCGGTTCCCATCAGGGCCATGTGTGTCTCGCTCTTGGATGTCATCTGTTTGTTTAGCGCTTGGTGCTTACATGGCTTGTCCTGAGAGCCCCTGGGAAGACACCTGTTCAGAGCCTAAGCCGACAGCTCTCAGGACCTCGGGCTGAGCCCCTGGGTCAGTGGGACAGAGCGCTGGCGGATGTGTATGTGTACGTGTGTGTTGCGGTGGAGTGGGGAGGGTGATGATGGGTGCGTGACCCCTGGCAGGGCCGGAGAGAGGCATTTAGTAACCAGATCTCGGAGCAAATTCCAGAGCAAACCAAGGAGTGAGAAGTGGGGAGAGAGAATTGGAGGCTCCTAGAGCTGCTTGGGCCCATGCTAATCCTGCCGCCTGTCTTGGAGGGGGATGCACATGCAGGCGATCACCCTCCTGATGACTGGCTGCATGCCCAGGACAGCAGGCTGCAAGGGCGATGCAAGAAGAGCCCCATTCAACCCTTTGGAGTGCAACAAGCCTTAGCACGGGGCTTGGGGGCAGGGCCCTGTATAGTTTATGGGGCAAAGCCGGGATCCCAGGTCTCCCATTGGGGTGAGGTGTTTGCTTGCAAATAAGGTCCCGTAGCACAGCACGGACCCTGGATATCTGAGCTCCGGGGAGCTGGGATCTGAGACCTTGCGGGAACCTCCTTTGCTGGGCACTGCTTCACCTGGGGATGGCTCAGAGAGGGCTGACCCTGCCTAGAGCCCGGGTGGGATGAGATGTGACCTCCTGCAGACTCTGCCAGGCCTCCTGTCCTATGCTTCTCTCTTTCCTGGCCGGGAACAGCAAACCGGTTCCTTCCCAGGCAGGCCGGTTTGCAAAGCTAACCCCAGAGTCAGGACTCTGCCTCCTCCAGCAGGCACCAGACCCCCTCCCCTGTCGGACAGTCCCACGGCACTTCTGGAGCGGAGCATGACTGACCCTGCAGGGCCTTGGAAGACGTGATGAAGGAGCGGTCCCGGCCGAGTAAAAAGGCTCTGTTAACACGGCCCTGGATCCGCTGGCTGCAGTGCCTCCCTTTTATCAGCCAGCCCAGGGGACTCTCACGGTGAGCGGAAGGCAGGGTTGTTTTGGGATCGCCTCGCCCTCGACATTCAATCCCTGGCGCAGGTGTGAAGAGCAGCTAAGCCATCACCCCCTGCACATACCTGCCATACCTGCACCAGCTCCCCCCTCCCGCGCCCAGTGCATGGCTCAGAGAGACCCGCAGGGGCTCAGACCGCTTTGTCTCCTGGCTATGAGGAGGGTGGGTGACACTAATACCTTCGCGCTTGAGAACAAGAGCAACCAAAAGGCTTGTGTCTCCCTACAAAGGGACACTGGCTTAATGAGATGCTATCTCACTAATAGCTGCTGTGCCGGAGGGGGGAGAGTGCAGAAAGCACTTTGGGGGGGGAACGAGCCATTTGAGGGTGTCTCTGACTTCACAGACATCATAGGCATCAGGGCTGGAAGGGACCTCGGGAGATCATCCAGGGTCCTGGCAAGTGGCTCGGACAGCTTAGTTCTCCCAGCTCCTTTGCAAACTGGTGCATCCATGAGATTCAGCTCAGGGGGGCATTAGCAGCCCAAGAGGGTGCCCCAGGTATTGCCACATCGAAGGTCAAGGTGGGATGGAGCAGAGCCCTGCTCCATCTGCTGGGAAGGCGCCAAGCCCACAGGGCCTGTCTACACTACGGCAGTCATGGCACCAAGACAATAGGTCCTGCCCCTCTGCTCCTATCAACATGAATAGGGAGCGGTGAGAGCACCCTGGGGGCACCACACTCGGGGCCTAGGTTTCTGGTGTGGCTTGGAGCACCCACACTCATTGCATCCCCAGTGGCTTAATTTAGAGGTGCACAGAAAGTACTGGAAACATCAAAGAGGCTCCCGCAGCCGTCTCATACCCCTTCTCCCTGTCTGCCCGGGTCAGTCTGCACCCAGAGGTTGCACCCAGGCTGAAAAGTGGTTAGTCGAACCAGAGCAGACTCCCGCATGGACACCCCATGTCACCCACGTGCTGTCCACTTGGCTTATAGTGGCCAGGACTCAATTGAAAATCCCAGGTTGATTAAATTACTTGAAGGTCTTAAAAGATGTAATTAAATTGTCATAGCTGTGTTGGGGGAAGGTGACTGTGCCTGCGAGATGGCATGCACATGGGAAGGGAGATGCTGGGAAGGACAGGCATGCTCCTCACATCATGGGCTCCTCAGAGAAAGGACCAGCTCTTCAGTATGGGTTTGTGCAGGACCTAGCACATGAGCCCCTGATGCTAATGCAAAGTACTTCCATGAGATACGGGCCGGGAGCAGATCTGTGAAATGGTCAGCTCACTACAGCCATATGGTCTGTCCCCTTCTCCTCTCCTGCTATGATCGGGAAGCTGGCTAAGCCCTCTTCTGCAGGGTCATAGACTTGGCCATGTTCATCTTTCTGGGGAAAAGTCTGTTGCTGAGCTGCAAAGAGAAGTTTTGGGCTAGGGCATGAGGTGGAAAGTTTCCTGGGAAGGTGTAATATTTTTTCTTTCTGATTTTTGACATCAGGAATCCAAGTCTTGTCTCGCCTCCTTCTCCCGAACGTCTCCATGGATGAAGACAAGGGGACTCCGGAGTGATGGTGCACAGCAGAGGGGTTTCCAGCTGGATCATGTTGATTTGGGGGCCTATTTCCCTGAATGCAAACCCCTTTTCAACTCAGACAACCAATCAACTAGCTCCTGCATGCTCAGGCATGGATGCCGAGGTAACTCTCAGACCCAGGGTTTCCCAACAAACCCTCCATGATCTTGGAGAGGAAGAATTTGAATCACGGCCAGCACTACGTTCCACCCGCCTGTAAGAGCTCTGGGGTACAAAGCAGGTAACTGAAGCCTGGTACCATCAGGACTGGTCCCCAGGCCCCCACAGCTACCCTGGCAGCAAGAAGAACATAGGACTATCCGACTAAGCAGCAGCTCTGCAGAAAAGGACCTGGGGGGACAAGAAGCTGGACAGGAGCCAGCAGCGTGCCCTTGTGCCAGGAAGGCGACCGGCATCCTGGGCTGCATCGGTGGGAGCGTTGTCAGCAGATGGAGGGCAGCGATTCTTCCCCTCTATTCAGCACTGGGGAGACCACATCTGGAGTCCTGTGTCCAGCTGTGGGCCCCCCCACTGCAGAAAGGATGTGGACACATTGGAGAGAGTCCAGCGGAGGGGAATGAAAATTTTTCAGGGGCTGGGGGACAGGACTGGTGAGGAGAGGCTGAGGGAGCTGGGCTGATTTAGTCTGGAGAAGTGAGGACCAAGGGGGATTGACTAGCAGCCGTCACCTCCCTGCAGCGGGGCTGCAAAGAGGATGGAGCTGGGCTGGTCTCAGTGGGGGCAGGTGGCAGGACAAGGAGCAATGGGCTCAAGCTACAGCAAGGGAAGTTGAGGTTGGAGATTAGGAAAAGCTCTCTCACCAGGAGGGTGGCGAAGCACTGGACCAGGCAACCTAGACAGGTGGTGGAGTTTTTTTAGACCCGGGTAGACAAAGCGCTGGCTGGGATGATGTAGTTGGGGCTGGTCCTGCTTGGAGCAGGGGGGTGCACTAGATGTGACCTCCTGAGGTCCCTTCAGCCCTCACTGTCTATGCGTCTAGGATCCAACACAGACCGTGCGGGACCATACAGAGGCAGAGGGGCCCTTTGCCAGGCCATTTCATGAGCTTTTCCATCCCAAATTCACCACTCAGTCTCCAAGTCGTTGCTGCTGGGCGTTCACAACAGACACAGTCCCCAGCGCTTTGAAGAGACCAGGCAGCATCTCCTGCAGGGCCAACCAAGGCAGAAGGACAAGCAGGCTGAGGTGGGCAGACCAGGAGACGATCGCCCAGTCTGGTCCTGCGGCCCATGCAGCAGCACCTGCCGAGGAGGTGGCTCGTTAATGGTGGACCTGGGTCGTGAGGTGTGGTCCGGACTGGGAACACCAGCGCCAGGTCCTGTCAGCAGAGATGCACCTGAACCACCACCCTGGGGGATGAAAGGCTTCGTGCCCCATTGCCAAGCCCCTGGGACTGTCACAGAGCTGTGGCAACGGCGCAGCAAACACAACCCCTCGAAGCAGCTGCTCAGCCCTTAGCCATTAACCCAGCGCCTCTCCCGGGCAGCTCCCACATGGGCAGAGCTGGGACTCAACACTTGGGCAAACAAACCCAGAGGCCTCTGACCCCTCCCTGGCCTCCCCCCCGTCTCAGACATGATTCCCAGCAAGGCGAGGAGACATCAAAAGTCTCGGGGGAGCTTCGCAGCGGCTGGTAATTCTTAATCGTGCTTAACGAGCCCTGACAGCGCAGCCCAGCATAGCTCACCCCGCAGTTGACTTCCAGCGGGCAGGTGCAGTTTCCCAGGCCAGCCTTGTTCCCAGGCCCTCACGCCCCCCTCCAGGGCTCTTGAGCTGGCATCTCCTGACCTGGCAGGACGTAGTCTCTGCCACCTTAATGGCAGCATCTTTGGAGCAGGAACAGCTCAGTGCCTGCACACTGACCGATGCCATCAGCTGACCCTGGCACCCTTGATGTGCCCTTTACTGGACGGTTCACAGATGTGGCGGAGGGAGGGGAGCCCATCAACCCGCTCCCCAGCACCTGCCAGCCGTGGAAGATGCCTTCGCCTGGCTTGCCCCCGGGAACATTGTGCCGCTTGTCCCCAGACCAGCTACAGCAGCCTCGGCCCGTGCCAGCAGAGCAAAGGGACTGCGGGGAGCATGGCAGCAGGAAGGAGTGTAGGGGCTGGCATGCCCTTATCCTGGCCCTTTTCCTGTCAGCTGCCCCCCAGCAGAGCAGGATCCATCCCAGCCAGTCTGCCCTGTACAACTGGCAGGAGCAGGTCCCGGGCTGGGAGAAGCCCAGCACGTGGCACGTAGCGCGGGCTGCACAGAGAGCGCGGGAATGAGTCGGTCATGACTGCATGTTCCCTTCTCCTTTGGACACTGCCTCTGCACCCCGCTTTCCAGTGTCCCCTCCTTGCCAGGTGACCACACAGTTACTCTGCCCAACACCAGCTGAATGCCGAGTCCGTGGCTGGATTCACTGATGGCTGGTACAGAGGTGGGGCAACTGCAAACCAGACACCATGCGATCAAGTGCGGCCGGGGACTCACCCTGGAGGCGAGCCTGTTTGATGCTCGGCTCAGGTCCCGTAGATAGAATGAATGTGTGGGGGATGGATGGGGAGGGAGAGACAGAGAGAGGAGGTGTGGAGCTAGATGTAGAGAGGATAGAAGTGATGTGTGGAAATAGAGAGACGGGACGTGGGGAGAGAGGACAGAAGTAATGTGTGGCAGGAATGTGGAGAGAGAGAGAGAGAGAGAGAAAAGTAGCATGGTGGTACATCTTATACTGCTATCTATAGAGAAAGATGATAACTATATTGCTGTATCTATAATATTTGTCTTGATAGATAGATAGATAGATAGGTAGATAGATAGATAGAAAGAAAGTAGCATGGTGGTACATCTTATACTACTATCTATATCTAGAGAGAGAGAGATGATATCGGTCTATGGCTGTATCCATAACATTGGTCTGGACTGGGAACACCAGCTCTGTATATATAGGAGAGAGAGAGAGAGAAATAGAGAGATGTAACACGTAGGGGGAGAGAGAGAAACTCCTATCCATGGAGAGGCCTCGTCTCCCTGTCCCTGCCTGGCCTTTGGGGTTGCCGGCCGACTGACCCCTGCAAGAGGGGCTGGGAGGTGGGGGGGTCCGGAGCCGGGGCGTGCCGTACCGTGCCCTGGAGCCGCCCAGGCCTGCTCCAGCCCGGCGGGCGTGCGGGGAGCAGGCTGCACCCTCCTCCCCTGTGCCGCCCCGGCGCTGTCAGGCAGAGGAGCTGCGAGCTGCCCTGTCTCACACAGTAGCTGCGAACCGCGGTGCTGTCACTCACGCTGACATTGCCAGGATAAACAGAATTAAGATCTTATCGGCAGCAGTGCAAGCGTCTCCAGTTTCCCTGCTCGTTCTCGGCGCGGCAGAAAGTCCTGCGTTTCCCCCCAGGCCCGGCTCAGGTCCAGAGCAGAAGCCGCCGGGCAAGTGGACACCAGGGCTCTTGCCGCAGCCACGGGGGCAAGATTCAGGTGATGCCGCAATGCTCAAAGCAAAGCCCCGGCGGGCTGCCTCCCCCACTCCAAGGTGCGGGCCCCGCTGAGCCCTCGGCAGCGGTGCAGCCGGCCAGGCCCAGGCCTGCTAAGTGCAACGGGACTCCCCAGAGAAGGGAACAGAGGGGACATCGTCCACAGCTCCTCCTGCCTGCATCTCCGCCACGGGATCTCAGCTTCCCGAGCGTAGCCAGGCCTCGCCCTCTGCTGAGCTGTGAAAGGGATGTCCATGAAGGACCTGCCAGAAATGACCAGCCCGGTTCACCGAGCGGGTGAGACCGATGCCTAGCAAGGACCGCAGGACCTCAAGGCTCCCGGCTCCTGGAGGGACCGGCCCAGACCCTTGGACCAGACCCCGCCATGGATATCCTGCGCTGTCTGGCCCACAAGCCCAGCGTATGGTGGGAGGATGCCCTGAAGACACAGCGCCAGTGGCACTGGGCGCTCAGCAAACCACAGGGCAAGGTCCGGGGGCTTGTGGGCAGGGGCAGACCCAGAAAAGTGATGGTTGCGCCTGTTGTCAGCTGGGCACATGGGGAAATTTAAAATCCATCCTCCTGCCCCCACCCCAGGGCCGAGCTGCCCCATCCCCACCTGCCAGCCCTCCAGAAACTAGCCTCGAACGTGTTCGTCGTCCGCGAGGATTCACCCAGGCTCTGGAGCTTTTCGCAGCAACCGTCCGCAGTGGTTGGCCACCTAGTTTTCTCCTCCTCCTTAGCTGAATGAGCAAAACCAGTTTTAAAAAACAGGAGTGTAACAACTGCAAACAACACAGTTTGGGGGGGCTGAGGGGAGAAGGTCCATGGCCGAAATAAAAACCTTCCAGTTTTGGGAAGAGTTGCATGAACAGCCGAAACCCAGGACTCAGTACAATGGTACAAAACCCACGCTTAGCTCCCAGCTGGCCAATGCTTTTCATTGAAAAAAAATATGTATTTTAAATGCATCTTGTCCAAATTAAAGGGGAAAAAAAGTGTCACTACAGCAGTCTAAATTTTTTTTTCTTTATTTATTTTTTTTAACTAAACAAAACAAAGAAGCCGCCCTTGGGGCTTTCAATTTGGTTTTCAGAGACCCAGAAAGTGAGCGCCGAGGTGAAAGGACACAAAAAAAGCGATCATTTTGTTTCATCTTTCGGGTTGAAGAAAAGCTAAACCGTCCACAAAAAAACAAGCCAAAAAAACCGCACGGGATTAAATAATTTTGTGGATTTATTTTTCAGGGGGAAACAAATCAGCTTTTCCCACCACCGCTGATTCAGGGGGTTAACAGGAGCTCCAGGGTTAGAATGATGCAAAGGCCGATTCAGAAATAACCACATAAAGCCCCGAGCTTCAGGGAATGACTGAACCCCGGGCTGACTGCCTAGAAATACCACCCTCCCCTCCCAACCCCGGCCCTCCCGCTAGACCATCCCCACAGCTGTGGGTTTCTTGCTCCCATCCCTGAAATACGGGTCTAGCTACGACCAGGGACCACAGAGCTGATCCTCAGGGCCGCGGACTCAAGAGATGCCCCGGGTAAGAGCTGTGCAGACTCACAGATACCAGGACTCGGCCACAAACCCCGCTGC
Source organism: Crocodylus porosus (assembly GCF_001723895.1). Taxonomy (NCBI): domain Eukaryota; kingdom Metazoa; phylum Chordata; order Crocodylia; family Crocodylidae; genus Crocodylus; species Crocodylus porosus. The sequence goes on along the minus strand of NW_017728948.1, from coordinate 1,337,827 downwards.
GGATCAGGCTTCTCCGTGGATTGCTCCACTCCACCTCCAAAGTCTCTGTCCCCTCGACCTGCGCTGGGAAAGGGTCTGGGAAGCGTGACGCATGCCCACGGACACCCACTCTCCGTTGAGCCCATTTTGCTTTTATTACCACGCAGTAACGCACGCTACAGCTGTTGACGACCTACGACAGGGACCGCACACGCACACACGCACAAAACAAAAATAATAAGTTAAAATAAAAATGTGTAAAAAAAAAAAAAAAAAAAAGGGAAATAAAACAAAACAGAAAAAAAGGCAAAAAAGGAAGGAACAGAAAAGGGTTGTGTACATGGAGCTTCTCGGTGGACATTTTTATTTGATCTTATGGTTGATGGACGGCTTCCAGAGGCAGGGAAGGGCGGCTCGGTTCGTTGCCTCGGAGCGCGCAGTCTCTGGGTTGGCGTTCCCTCGTCCTCCTCTTCCTCCTCCTCCGTTGTGCGGGAGCTCTCATTTCCAAAGGCCGCCCGGTGCGCTGAAGAGCTGAACCGTGTGATGAGGGAGGAACTGGGCGGTCGGCCTCTCCTTTGGGCCTGGGCACCGCGGAGGAAAGTCAGCGGTGGTCGCTTGCTTTTGTCTGTGTGAAGTCTCGAGAGTCTGGTTTTGTTCCCGTCCCGTATTTCCCCCTCCTCCCCCTGGTTCCTCTCATTGGTTTAGTCGCCGGCAGCCTGTCCCCCGGCTAGTCATTGGAAGTGACATCAATGTCTTCCCCACTGGACTGCTTGGTGGCGATCCGCCATCTATTGATGTGATGGGACCCCTTCTTCTTCTGGTCTGACTCGGGGCCTTCCTCTTCCAGCTTCTGCCTCTTGTATTTCGTCCTTCTGTTTTGGAACCACACTTTCACCTGGGCGAGACAAAAAGAGGGGCATGGGGGAGTCAGTGGCTCGGCTCGCATGGAAATACGCTGGGGCTAAGCCTAAGCCCATCCTCCGGACTGGCTCGCTGCAGACCCTCTGCTTTCCCCAGCCCACCACTGCTTCTGCCTCACATTGATGTGAGGCTCTGGTCTTAATTAACTTCCTTTTCCCCCCCAGAGTCTACTGATTACCAGTGAATAATAGGCAGGCAGCACATTGGCAGAGCCTCCTTTGGAGACTCGCCAAACATCTATCCCAGGCTACAAGTGTTCAAAACTGTGTCCTGCCTTGTAAAATCAGTGTGTGGCTCCACTGTGGTAACTCACAATTCCCATCTCACCGCAAAAGCTCAGTGGCAGCTGGGCTGCTCTACACCGTTGTGTCAGCTACAGATACAGATGTGGAATCAGCCACCCCCTGCCTGATGCAGCGGTGCCGGCAAGACCTTTGGTGTGGCTGCAGCTGTGCTGACAGGAGATGGCTTCAGGCAACTTAGAGGGAAGTTATATGTACACTGAGCTCTGTGTGGACACTCATGTTTTGAGTGCCCTTAGCACAAGTAACAAGCTCCATGTGGACACTCGTGTTTTAAGTGCCCTTAAATGCTTCTAAGGGCGCTTAAAACACAAGTGTCCACATGGAGCTTGTTACTCATGCTCAGTGCCCTCTGAGTACCTCAAAGTTATGCCACTTCAGGCAAGGGTCAACTCTGGGCTGTGCTACCTAGCTTGTGTTAGGGTAACTTCAGTCTGCTCCGCAGATACAATGAGCAATTAGCAGTCCTCCAGCATCCCAGAGTGCACCGCTCCCAGCCCCCCACCCACTCCCAAGCAGGGATGAACCCCCCCAGGTGTCCCAGCTCCTAGCCACGCCCCTGATTGCCAGCCCTCTAGTGGCAAGCCAGAGCAGAACAGGCACAAAACGGCATTTCATAGATTTCATAGACATCAGGGCTGGAAGGGATCCTGGAGGATCATCGAGTCCAGCCCCTTGCCCCAGGGGCAGGAATTCAGCAGAGATCATAGGATCCCAGCAAGATAAGCATCCAAATGTGTCTTGAAGCTGTTCAAAGTGGGTGCTTGAACTGCCTCTGGCAGCAGGCTGTTGCAGACCTTGGGGGCTCGGACAGTAAAGAAATTCTTCCTTATGTCCAGCCTGAAACGGTCTTGCAGGAGTTTGTGACCGTTCGACCTCGTCATCCCTTGGGGCACTCTGCTGAACAGACGTTCCCCCAGATCCTGGTGGTCACCCCTGATAAACTTACAGGTGTCCACCAGATCACCCCTGAGCCTGCGCTTTTCCAGGCTAAAGAGTCCCGTGGCTCTCAGCCTGTCATCGTAAGATCTGTTTTCCTGACCTCTGATCACGCGCGTGGCTCTCCTCTGGACTCTCTCAAGCTTCTCCACATCCTTTTTGAATTGTGGAGCCCAAAACTGGATGCAGTACTCCAGGCCTCACCAAGGCCGAGTACAAGGGGAGAATGACGTCCCGGGATTTGCTCGAGAAGCATCTATGGATGCACGCCAGCGTTTTGGTCACTTTACTAGCCGCAGCATCGCATTGGAGGCTCATGTTCATCTTGTGGTCAATGGTGACCCCCAAGTCTCCTTCTTCCATAGCGCTAGCCAGCGTAGCACTGCTGAGCCTATAAGGGTGCTGCAGGTTTTTCCTCCCAAGGTGGAGAACCTTGCATTTTTTGGTGTTAAACACCACCAGGTTCTCGTCCACCCATTTGCTGAGCTTGTCCAGGTCAGCCTGGATCACCCGCCTGTCCTCAGGTGTGGATGCTTTGCCCCAGAGTTTGGTGTTGTCAGCAAACTTGGCCAGTCCGCTTCTGACACCAATGTCCACATCATTGATGAAGATGTTAAATAGTGTAGGCCCTAGGACAGAGCCTTGAGGGACCCCACTGGTGACCACGCACCAAGATGACTGGCTGCTGTCACCCACCACCCTCCGGGTCCTGCCGCAGAGCCAGTCCCCCAGCCAGTGGATCATGGTGAGGTCGAGGCCGCAGTTGGCCCATTTTGCCAAGAGGTGATCATGGGATACCAGATCGGAGGCTTTTTTAAAATCAAGATATACAAGGTCGGTCTCTTCCCCCTTGTCCAGGTGATAGGTCACCTGGTTGCAGAAGGAAATGAGACTGGTCAAGCAAGACCTACCCTTAACCCTTTGTTAACTCTTAATGTGCAACCACTCACAGCACGCGCTAACTTTAACACTGCTTAACGTTCATACAGGTTTAGTCTGGTCCAAGTGTGATGTGGCACTGCACTCCTAGCCTGGTTCATGTGGCAAGGTGGTGCTGGAGAAGGGCTCTGTGCCACGTCTCCCCTGGGAGGCCCAGGCAGGCCCAGTGACACAGGCTCCAAAGTGCAAACAAGCCCCGAGACAGCCACGGATCGCTTGTCCCGGGATGCAAGCACCTGACCCCTGGGGTTCACCTCACCTAGCTACAGCAGTGATTCTCAACCAGGGTGACACAGTGCAACACACCACTTGCCTGGGTAAGTGTGCAGACACTGATGCACAAGTTACAAGCTAGACTCAGAGCCTTCCAAGAAAGATCCACAGTATCCAAACCATCCTGCCCCGTCGGGTCTCTCTGAGGTGTCCGTGACAGAAAAATTGCTCTAGTATTTTTTCCTGCAGGCAAGAAACAGGTGAAAGTGGCCTGGGGCTAACGAGGCCGAGAGGCACGGCGCGAACCCAGCATGCAAAACACAGTGAAGCGTCTCCGCCCGTGCAAGCAGCAATCACAAGATTAAAACTCTTTATTTTTCTGCAGTGAAGACAGCCTTCAGCGTCTACCAGGTCACATGCTAGGGTAAGCCACCAGTTTGGGAACATGCCCATGGGGAGAGTCCCAACCCATCATCACAAACCTGCCAACTGCTCCGAGTTAACTGGGGTTTAAAGAGCTGGTGTTGGCAAACCTTTAAGCCAAGGGCACCGCGGGCTGCCGACGGCTCACGGATCGGAGGGGGTCTCTCCCCTGCCAGAATTAGCTGCTGACCGTTAGAGATCGGCAAGGCCATCTGATTGCATTTTGCCGCCAGCGGTGCAGGCACCGGGGCTGCACTACCCCGCGGAGGGCGGGGGAACGAGAGAGAAAGCGAGAGCAGAAAGTGCCAGCCCAGGATCGCAGCGCCCGAGCTGAGCGATGAGCTTAGGGAAACCTCCACTCCGCAGGGGCAGGGGGCGGGCATCGGAAATGTGGGTAGCTCTCCCGGTGCTAGTTCTCGTGCCCGTGGGTTCAGAGTCAGCCGGGAAGCGATGCAGCTGGAGAAGGGATCCCGCCCAGAGCAGCCCAAGAGGCAACGAGTGGCACTGGGGTCTCAGCAGATGCAAGATACAGATGGAGTTTCTCGCAAGGGAGGGAGGAAACCTCTCCCTGGGGCCTGCCACATGCATGGGACACACACCGCGGGGCCTCCTCCCTGCCTCAGTTTTCCCACCTGCAGCATGGGCAGCAAGGCAAGGGAGCAGCCGTGCTACCCAAGTATTCCTGGCTGCTCTTGGGAGCTCTCCAGCGCCCGGAAGCACAGGCCCAGGGATGTAGACCAGCGCCGGCTCACGGCTGGAGTCGAACTGGCCGGTCCCAGGCTAGGGGGCTGGTGCAGCCCTGCGGGAGAGCCCCTGAACCGGGCCTGGGACAGCTCGGTTGCCGCCAGATGGTGCTGCCGAGAAGCCTGGCCGGCCTCCGCAGCCTGCAGCCTGCCCCCACGCATCGCTCCTCCATGGGCTGCTAGCAACAGGACAGGCTGCATATGCCCGTGCGTATAGCAACCAGCAGAAGTACACATCATCGCAGCGCCGGCTCAGGTGAGCCCCGGGCGGCTGGCAGGGGCGCGCCGCGGGCAGCGGGTGCTGTGGACTGCGAACCGGTCTCGTGCCGTGTAGTAAGAAGCATCATCACCATCACCATCATCGTCGTGCAGCTCTGTCCCCTTTGGGATGCTGGCAGCCTTCGTGGGGCACCCTCCAGCGGCTGCTGGAGGAAACGGAGCCGTCTCCTGTCATGCAGATCCAAAGAGCTTTTATCCCAGCTCCGCTGCTCCGTCCACTTAGGAGGAAATTAGCTGCCTGCTGCAAAGCACAAGCAAAGTTGAAAAACCACGGCCAAAGGGGAAAGAGCTGGATCCTGATCTCACGGGAGCCAAGAGCAAAACCACCCCTGAATTCAACAGGCCCTTTGCTTCTCCACCCCAGGGTGCCTCGAGATCCCTTCAAGGGTGCCACACAATGTGAGCTCTGTTAGGCGTGCAAGCAGGAGCCACAAGATAAACCCGCGGTTTTCACATGGAAATCCAGAGCGCTGAAAGCACGGGGAGCTGCTGCGGGTCTTGCTGAGCTCTCTGAAAGAGCAGAATGGCTCTGGGATTTTTCTGAGCAAAACCTGAGAGCCAGCATTTTCCAAGGGGGGCTCGAGTCTACCAAGGGGGTGGAGGGGGTGCCTGAAGTCTAAAAAAAGTGGCGAACCCCTGATGCGCACAGTCCACGTGGTGAGACAGGCCAGTACTCAGGTGCCAAACTCCCCTGGAGGTCCAGGTATCTAAAGCTCTTTGAGGCTTGGAGGGCTTAAAGCCCAGCCCTGAAGGGTGACAAATGATGCGTTAAAGATGATGCGGCAAGGTCATGCCAGGACCTGTTATATTGACCTGTGGGTGTGTAACACTATTCTGCGTACACGCACCTGTGGATGCGCACACGTGTGCGCACACATGTGCATGTGCTGCCAGGCCGAGTGCTCGCGTGGTTTATTGCATTGCGCTAAGAAACGTGTTGCATCCGTCCTGCTCCTTCCAGCCACGGCGGTTAACCACGGCCTTCGTGCCCCGGGTCGGTGCAAACGCGGCACTGGGCGTTCCCCGCTCCCAGCGTGTCGATGGGAAGGGATCGCAGCCCGTGCGAACGCACACCTGGGCCTTTCCAGGGCTCGCCCCGCTGCAGCCTGCTGAAGACATCCGTCAGGCACCCCCGCCTGTCCTGCTGCAGCCCGGGCGCTGCACGGCTCAGGGCGCCTGCCTGGCTTGGGGCAGCGAACCTCGCGACTGTCCTGCCACTGCCTCCTCACAGGCCCGCGGGAGAGTCGCTTAGCCGCCACGGAGCCTGGGAGCTGGCCAGACATGACGGGCAGGGGACCGTCGCGGCAGCCAAAGCTGTTGCCCATCTGCAGCACTCCTGGTTTTAGCAGCACGGAGCCCTCCACGTCTTCAGCTCCGGCGCTCGGGCTGGACTCAGCATCTTGCTCGCAGGGTCTGGCTTGACCATGGCCCCGGGGTCTCATCCAGGCATTGCAAACACCTTCACTCCGGCCACCCCGCCCAGGCCATCCCAGCCCCCCAGCAATCCGGTCTCGCCCGAGGGCCGAGTCCCAGGGGACGGCGCGGAGCTGGGTGGGGGACAAGCCAGGACTGGGCTCTCCAACGTCTCCAAGGGATTTAGACTCCGGGAGGTTTGGGAGACAAAGTGCAGGAGATTCGGCCGGCGTGAACAGGACAGTCCTGTTCCCCAATTAGCAGAGTGCAGGGGGGTGGATCGGGGTACTCTTAACGGATTTATTTTTATCAGAAGAGGGGAGAGAGGCAGAGGGGGACTGAGACGGTCCACACCGCTGTGTTTCACAGCTGTGCTCCCAACTGACCCCTGGAGAAAACATTTCCAGGCCTGGGGTGCCCCAGGCCACGCTCCCCACTCCCCCCAGCACTTCCCCGAGCTCCAGCTCAGCCACGGCCCTGCCCACGCAGCGCCCGCGGGTGGCACGCGGCCTCTCTCAGGATCGGGCCCAAGGGAAGTCAAGCAGTGCCCTGAAGTCAAGGCCAGTCCCAATTGCCTCGAGGTCTCCGGGGTGCCATCTCCCCGGTCTCTCTTTGGTGCCGGATTCCCTGCATAAATGACGGCTGATTTTTCTCTCTCCGGTGCCCTATCCTGGGCCTGGCTGGTGGGTTTCAGCTCCTCCAGAGCCACGCGCTCGGCTCCCCGGGAGCAAGGCAGGGGCTACTGTCCACACTGCACAGAAGGTAACGTCGGGGGCTTGATCCGAACTCGCCTCCCCTCCCGCCGGCTGCAAGGCTCCTGCCCCCCCGGCGCCAAGTGGAGTGAGACGCCGGGCAGCTTTATTTCAGTCTCCGGCATCAGCAGGGAGCGGCGCGGATGTGTGTCCCTGTGCACTGAGGGCTGAAAGTCTTCATCGCAGACTCCCCTGGGCACGCGCAGCACCTTGCACAGCACGGCCCAGTGCTGCTTTCTAGCATAGCACGGACAAAACGGAGAGCACAGGCTGCAGCCTTGGAGCCAGCGACAGAGGCACTCGCACCACTTGCAGAACAGGCGTCAGGCGGGGGACGCGATGCTGGGCCAGGTCCCCTGCAGCATGACGGGGTGCTGGGGGGCACGCAGCATCCTGGGGAATGTGGCCCTTTGCTGGCCGTGCCCCCCCGTCCCTAATCCAGGGGCAGGTCATGTGCACGGAGGACCCCTCCACGCTCTGTCCATGCAACAAGGGAGGAGGGCAAAGCTGAGGAAGCTCCTCCACAGTCCTCAGCCTCTCCTGGAGCACACAGAGCTGAAAAGCTCATGGCACAAGATCCCCTCTGCCGCCCTGCTGCTGCAGGGCCTTGGACGGCCCACAGCTGCCTGCCGCCCCGTTGCCCCAGGGGTAACACAGCGGCAAGGCCTGGCTCCTGCCAGGCAGGTGGGGCGGCTCTCCCCGACACCTGCCAAGCGCGTCGCCATCCCCTCTGGAAGGCCAGCGCTGCACGGGAGAGCCAAGGGACCGTGGCGAGAAGAGCGGAGCTGGGATCCCGACCCCCTGAGCCTTCGCTAGCTGCGGGCAGCACTGGGTAAAGGCTTTGGCACTGCAGCCGCATCTCTTCCAGCTGCAGCCGGTCAGGACAGTGATGGGACTGGGGGTCCTCTGCGGGCAGAGAGGAGACATGCGGGGTGCAGATTACAGCCTGGGGGAGAACAGGGCCTCAGCAAGCGACAGAGCCTGGGGAGGGATGTCCGAAGGCCTGGGAAGGGAGCGTGTGCACCTACCCAGCTCCTGGGGGTCAGGCTACCCGGCTTCCCCACAACCCACTCCCCTCGCACACATGGCCTGGGGACTGAGCAGCATGCACTGCAGCTGCCGGGACAGCCTGCATGAAGATTTCCACCCCGCCTGAAAACTCAGGACCTTGTTTCTCAGAGGGCATCTACATGGGCTTTTACGTGCTCCTAAACTTAATGCACATTAGCCTAATGCGCATTAAGGCAATTTAGGCACGCGTCTATGTGTGTATGTGCTAATGCGCGTTAATGGGGTGTGCGGACCAACTTGGGACTCAAGTTAGTTCCCAGTCAATGGACACACACCATGTTAATGCGCATTAGCGCGTCTACACGTTTGCTAATTTGATTTAACTACTCACATAATTCTGATACCTACTTTATGAAGATATCAAGTTTAGGCTTAAATAGCCTTAAATTGCTATTTTTAAGGTGCATTAAGGGTGCACACGTGTAGACATACATACAGGAGTGGCAGGCAGCCAGAAGGGACCAGCCTCTCGTGACACCGGAAAGTGAGTTACACGCTTGTCTCGTGGGGCAGCTGGTGCTTCTGCTGGACACACATACACACACAGCTCTCAGCCCATTTTACAGCAGAGACATGGAGGCCCGTGGCCCCTGTCACACTGGGATGCTTCTGGGACTGAATGCCTTTATAATGCGGAAAGCAAAATGTTCCCACTAGCCCCTGGCACTTGGACTGGGCCATGACAGCTACAAAACGAATGCAATGGAAAGGCCTGGTGGCCATCATCTGCCTCCAGCTGCTTGCTCCCTTGGCCAGCACAATGTCACTCCATGTGGGATGTCCGGCAGGGCCCCTGATGCCGACAGGGTTCGTGCACCTTGCAGCCACGTGCGCACGAACCCTCCCAGGCAGTAGGGAAACTCGGAGGTGCCCAAACCTGAACTCGGGTCTTTCCAAGCTCCAGCAGGTTTGCAACCCACCGCCCAACCCTTTCTCCTTCCACAGCCGCCTGCCCCCGCTGCCATCCAGAGCACCATGGGCTGCTGCTCTCTTCTGCCCAAAGTTTACAAGAGGTGGAAAAGTGATGGAGGAGGAGAAAAATGTCCAGTGTCAGGAATGTCTAAAGCAAAGAAAAGGTCCCGTCTAGTCTGGAGGTACAGGGGACGACCCGGGTGGGTTGCAAAGTGAAGCACACCCCCAGCGTGACCCCCACCCTGGGACCCTGTTAAAGCCATGAGCCCCAGCCAAGTCAGCCAGGCTGAAGGTTCCCATGGAAAACCAACAGCACCCCAGGGTGCAGGAAACCAAGATGCTGGTTTGGTTTGGGGCCTGGTTCCTGCCCAGTGATGCTGAATCAAGGCCCCGAGCGAGCGCTTTCCCGCTGGCATCTTTCCCCAGGGAAATCAGAGTCCGGAGGTCCTTGTGATCCCTGATGATCCCATGATCCCTTCACACAGGAACAGGGGTGATCGGGCCGGATCCCTGTCTTCTGCTCCCCGTTATATTTTCACATCATTTGGACACAACACAAATTTGCTTCCTGGCTTACTTTGTGTGCCTTGCCACTTGCCTATTTTCCACGCCACCGCTGGCTGCGGTTCTGCTGTGGGCAAAATCATTCCCGCCCCTGGTTTCTAAAGCAATACTGAACCCTCTGCTTGGAAATATCCAAGTCGTTTCTTCTCTTCATAGGGATGTTCTGTGGCAGTGGGAGATAGTGTAAAAACTGCAAAGAATCTGCCCGCTGGCTTCCTTTTAGGGCATTTTGTAAAACACGATATATAGTGAGACTTACACTGAACAACCACCAAGGCTTTCCTATAGCCTTAACCTCAGAGCATTTATAGAAGATGCGTACATGCGTGATTATGGGGCTCTCGAACAGTACAGGGAGGTGAGGCCAGGTAAGCACAAACAGTATTTAAAATAAAAAAAACATTATCCCCCATGTATAGGCAAGGAAACTGAGGCACAGAGCGATTAAGAGACTGCTCAGAAATCAGATTCAGGTCTGTATCCTCTCCTGAAAAGCCGCCTCGGTGGCAGCTCTCCAGGTGCTAAACAGCACCTCCTTCTGAAGGGGACTCGGGGTAGAGAAATCCATTTTGACACCACAACTGCCTGGAAAATGAAGACTGCTTTGCCCAGGCAAACCCTCGTGTCGGGCCACTCTCACGTCGGTGACAGTGGCTCCCAGGAAAAAAAATGAGCATCTATGAGACAATATGGAATAAGTTGTCATTATGAAATCCCATCCTAGTTGCAAATAGAAATCAGTTTAGATCTTCAAGCACATGGTTTTACTCCTTCCTCCCAAAACAACACAACCTCTGAGCATTAGCCATTGCAGTGCTTGAATTAAAAATCAACCCCACATTTGCAGGTTCAGCTTCAGGAAAGGCAGCTTTTTCCCCCATAATGTAAATCAATAACTACAGATAAAGACCTGGCCTTGCACAATCCCTGGAACAGGCCACCCAAAAGGTGGCGGAGTCTCCATCCGGGTAGACCAAGCCTCGTCTGGGATGATGTAGTTGGGGCTGGTCCTGCTTGCAGCAGGGGGCTGGACCAGATGTGACCCCCTGAAGTCCCTTCCCACCCTCCTGGTCTGTGATACTATGATAATCTCCCCCAGAGACCCTAGAACCAAGCGCAGGACCCAAAGGGTTAAAAATGCTCTAAAAATACAAAAATGAGAACTACGCCGAAAACCATTCTGATGTGCTATTTTTATGGCATGCCCCAAAACACTGCCTGTGCAAGAGCCAAGACTGTCAGGCCCTGATTATAAGCAACTCCACACATAAATAAAGTGGAATTGTTACGGTTCCTTTGGAAGATTACAGATGCCGACTTGGAATCACAGCAGCGCAGTATTACAAGGCCAGGCAGTCTCCATCCAGCCCCTCTCACGGCGGTCTTGACTTCTGCGCCATCTCCAGGCCACGCGCTCTGCGGCCCATTCACATGCAGAGCAAGAGAGCCGGTTTTCAGCCTCTGCCCTTCCGATTCGGCGAGCGTGCCTTGCTCTCAGCCCAGGAGAGAGAGGGAAGAAAAACTCACGCTCCGTCTCCTCTGGTTTCAGTCGCTCCGAGGGGAGCCGTCGTGCTTGCAGTTCTCAGGCAGTGCGACCAGGCTGCCTGCTGTTGAAATGCAAAGCAAAAAGAAACTCAAAAACCCTCCCCAAAACAGCAGAAAAATCCAGGCTGCCGGTAGGTTAAACCTGCAGCCCGCTCTGAGCCAGCTGCACTGTAGCTGCCTCGCTGAATGCACTGGCTCTGCCTCCTGCGCAGAGCGAAAGAGCGCGTCTGCCGGCGGCGAACGGAGGTCCTTGTCTACGTCGGGGATGTCAGAGGCAGCAACCCGCAGGCCAGATCTAGCCCACAAAGCCCCGTCGTCTGGCACCCCGGGCCTAGAGGGGACCGGCGTGCTGCTGGCCCCGCCGGGCCCGTGCACAGAGCCCAGGACCCGCGCTGCACGCCGTGCCCAGCACGCCCAGCCCGAGCTGGCCCAGGGTGGGCGCCGCGTGCCGCTGGACCAGCTGGAGCGCCCACCCCGCGTCCCGACTGGTCCCACGGTCTCGGGCCAGCCAACGCGAGCGCCTCCTGTGCTGGATCCGACATCCCGCCGGGGCCCGATCCAGCTCGTGGGGCTGGCCCAGTGCCATTCCCATGGACCAGCCCTGCACCACGCATCTACGGGGCCCGATGAATTTGGAGAAGAGGAGGGGGAGAAGAGGTCGTCTGCCCTGATGCCAACCCTGCTCTGTGTCGCGGGGTAGAAGCCGGTACCACACCGCTGGGTTCAGCGCTACCGATCGTCACGCACTCCCCATCCATTGCTCGCGGGGCCAGGAGGAGTGTCGAACAAACCCCGTGCCCAGCGGACTTCTCTCCTTCCCATCGTTGCCCTGCCCGACTTCGAGTGCTAGCCCCAGCTCTGCGTGAGCCTGGCAACAGATGCTTAACGAAACTCTGCATTTCCCCTGGTGTCGCCCTGCGCTCCTTCTAGCAGACGAGAGCCTGGTCAGCCCGTTCCTCTCTGCCCGCGCAAAACAAGCAGGCGTGGGTGAAACAGGAGTAAATCATACATGTCCACACTGGTTTAGCAGCATTTTTCTCCTCGTCCTCAGCACAGCAGTATCCAGGGCCTAACGTTCGGTCCCTGCTTTGTGAAATCTCACCAATCTTTGTTGTGCTGGGTCTTTAGCTCGCTGTAAGCAAGGCTTGCAACAGTCCCGGGAGAGGGACAAGCTGGGAATCAAGCGCGGTCAGTATAAGGGGGGGTCATTGCTGTGGCTGCCAGACCACGGTTCTCGAGCTGCCAGACCAGATAACGCTACGAGCGCCTTCGAAACAGTCTCCCGAAACCAGAACGAAGGTCTCATGGGAAAGACGGACAAATAATCAAGGTGATTAAATAACGGTTCTCAGAATTTGCAACCGAGCCAGAGTTTGCCTTTGGCCGAGTTCACGGCCAAGCGCGAGCTCGCCGTCTCCATCTTACAAATGGACTCTTCCGGCTTCACTCTTCGAACGCACGCACCGCCCAAAGAGCGCAGGATGCTATCGCACGAAGGTTGCAACGGGAAACGCACAGACACGAGGACGTGAAAGGGGCAGGGAGGCATTACGGTCAGAGAAGCAACTGTGAAACGCCAGCGCCTTCCTACCCGGCAAATCCACTCCCTCTGCATTTCTGACATGAAACTGTTGCTAAATAAAGACTTTGCTCCTTTTTTACTCCAGTTGCACGTGCAAACCACCGGTGCCGCAGAGAGGGCCTCGGCTCCCCGGCAGCTCACGGGGGGAGGAGAGTTGCTCCCCAGGTCCCGGGCTGTGTTCCCGGTGACAGGGCAGGAGTCAGGCTGCCCCCGGAGAAAACTGGACGTAGGGTCGCCGAGACGGAAAATAAAGAAACCTGCCAATGTTTTTCCAAGGGAATCATTTTGCAGAGCCCAATTGCCACGGGGAATTACGCTCTTGACCAGACACTTACAAAAGCAATAAAATCACCCGGATTCAGGGCGCAGCAACCAGGAGCACGGCTGAGCTCGAAGTTTCTCCTGGGAGTGCTGACTCACTCCCGCTGTCGACATGCCATTGTTTGCACTGGTGCCGTTCTCTTTAAACGCACGCCGGATTCAGGCGGCTTTCGGAGCAACGTAGACGACAGCGCAGGCCAGGTCGGCCATGCGGCCACGCTAGAGTCAGTCTGGGAATCGCAGCTTTACCGGCCCTGATTTTTAAGTGCCGTCTGCATGACTCCCGACTCCAGGCTCACGCCGCAATCCCTTCCCCGGCTGCCGGGCGTGTGTTTTCCCAACTTTACGACTGCTAAGATTTCATAGCAATAAATCAGCTGATGAGAACGCACGCTTTCTTCTCCGTGTCCACCACGTGCCTGCCACCCCGAGCGTCTGTACTGACGCAGGAAGGGCCTGCGTGTACCCGACGCACCAGGGACAGCGAGATGGGACCTTGCATCCCCCAGTGGAAATCATGCCCCTTTTCTCCAAAACCTACCCCCGGCCTCCAGGCCCAACTCTCTGCCCCAAGCCTCGTGTGACGCCAACACCCACTGCCATCAGTGGGACTGGGAGCGAGTCCAGCCGTGGCCCTCCGTCCCTCGCCTTTGCAGCCAGCCAGACCCAAAGGAGGAAGAAGCGCAGACATTTTCCCCCCTGACGTCATACATCTCGCTCCAGCTTCCGAGCATGTAGCACGTGTCTGCTGGGAACCCACGCACCCCCCTCCCGACCATTTTACAGACAGGGAAACTGAGGCATGCCTTGCCCAAGGTTTCCAAAGCGGGTTTGCACTCGAGAGCACCTGGCTCCCGGGCCTGTGCTCAGGTCACTTCCACCACATGCAGTCGTCTCCCCTCATCTTTCCATGTGCGGCCTATTCCCCCCCAGCAAAGAGCTGCGGGCTTCGTGGGTTGTGGTTCACACCGTTCTTCCTGTTGCAAGTGGGGAAAAAAATTTTCCCTGCGGAAAAGAGAGGGGCTCGGGGCCCTAAACCACAACTCAGCGGGGGACGGGCTCCCCCCCCCAATTCTCAGGAGCACGCACATCTCCCTCGACAAAACGGCTCGCACGCAGCTAACCGCGACACAGCGGCGACAACGCCACCGCCCAGAGGGACCCCCTCCATCACACCCGTGCCCCGAGATGCCCACGGGGGGGAAGCGGAGGAGCTGCTTTCGTCGGGGGGTAGCAGGGAGCATGTGCAAAGCGGAGTTGGCCGAGTTGTGCCTGCCCTCCACACCCCCACCGGCCTGCACACCAAGCCACAGCCCCTCCTGGCTGCACCAACACGTCCACACCCCCCTCCACAAAGTGACAGACGCCACACGCCCGCATCGGTGCCACGTGAACCGCGTCTGCTCCTGCACACGTAGACACAGATACCGCACCAAAAGGACCGGGTGTCCAGCAAAACCCCACCGCCCCGCTTGCACAAACCGATGCACACAGTGCACAAACTGCGCAGACACCATTCAAACCCGCGACCGTGCCCACGCAGACCCACGCGGGCACAGCGCACTAGCAACACAGACACGGGGCACCAAGGTCACACACACGCACACACCAAGTCCCCTTCTCCATACGCACGCACACACAAGCCACGCGCACGCGCCTCAACATCGCAGACAAAACCGCAATCCTTCCTGCGCACGTCCCAACGTACGCCCCCACGTGATCCCGCGCACACCTTGGCATTGGCACAAACCCACAACCGCACACAGTTGTGGCCAGATGTTGCGCTTGGCCTGGCGAGTTGTGTTCCTGTCCTCACCGCCAGGCCTGTACCTGGACTCCTGGCGGCCCCGGGGAAACTTTTAGTGTCGAGCCCCCCTTCACCAGAGATACTGATAATAAGACTTGGACCACGGGGAAAAATTACCGTTTTCGGGTCCTCTTTCTGCCTAGGCCCCGGTTCGCCCGTGCCTGTGCCCGGCTCTGCTCCCCTCAGGTTTGTTATCCATTAGCCCAATTAAATGGGAGCCAACAGCCCTACACTACAGCCCGTGCCCCGAGGAGACGCCTGGATATCGTGCCCAGCCTTCGCTGAGCTGGGGCCCAAAGGGAAGGGAAGGGACAAGGATTTCCTCGAGCCCCTCAGCCTTCCTGGGGGCCTGCTCCAGCTGTGGCCCGCCAGTCCAGCTGTGCACAGCTCCAGGTGCCTCCCCAGAGGAGGAGAGGAGACAGCTGCCAACCAGCGTCCCAGAAAGGGTCTTGGTGGGGACCGGAGGTGGGAGCCGTCGTGTCTCTCCCCCTTGGGCTGGTCGAGGCCCCGGAGTCGAGCTGCTGAACGCAGCGAGGGGGGGAGAGCTCGTTGAGGCAATTAGCACTTCCCTCATCTGAAATAAAATGTGTGCACGCGCGCGTCTATATGGGGCTGCGCGTTTCTCACACGTGCGAAAGTGCGTGCCTTTTATATAAGAGGGACGTGTGGGTGGGGTATTACATATAAAATGGTGCCCGTGTCTCCCATATATCGTCTACGAGGAGGGGACGGGCCGCGGTGTCGCCGCGTCTCGGGTGGGAGGCGTGCGCGTGTACGGCGGACCCCGGGCGCGTGCACGCGTGACATCCGTGCAACCCGGACCGTAGTAATGCATGCAATGCCGTGTCGTGTGTGTGTGTGTGTGTGTGTGTGTGTGTGTGTGTGTGTGTGTGTGTGTGCCGTATGATGCAAGCTGGAGTTTTTCATTCCTATTTTTAGAAGAGTTGGTTGCCTTCCCTGAGCAGCTCGGGCCTTTGGCTGCTCGTCAGTAATCCGATGCCCGTTCGCACGATAATACACATATTTCACGTCCTGAGTTGGTCTCCCTCTCCTAGCAAGCCAGGACTTTCTTTCCCCACCCCTTGCACAATCAGATGCAGCTTTCAAACAACCACGAAGCTAAATGGGGGTAGGGGGGAGTCTGCCTCTGGTTCAGAAACTCTACGTAATCCTGGGAAACGGCTCCGATCCTGCGTTCGGGACCCAAACTCCCCCGCCGAGCGGCCCGAGCTACCGTCCCCTGGTTGGGGCTAGTAGCACCCTCCTCCTCCTGCCTCGGGTGGGACGGCTGCCGGAGCGAGGTGCTGCCGAGCGCAACAAAAGGGACGGCGAGCCGCCCCTTCCCGCTGCAGGGTTTGCTCCGGGGGGGAGTCTCTCCCCCCAAATCTCTCTGACCGGGGCTCATCCGGGATGATGAATAATCCCCTGCTAAAAAACGACACGACGTTTCCACCGGATTTCGAGAACTAAAAATACGTGTGACGGCTGAACGCAGTCTCGAGCACAAGACACATTTCTCCCTCTCTGTCCGTCCGTAAACAAGCCCCGGCTCCCAGATCCAGAGATACGGGGCTTTCAATTTTCTGAACAAATTGCAATTAGGCCAGGGGCAACACGGGACAATCCCAAAGACTCTTTGAACCCTCTGGGCAATATTTTACTGATACCGCTTTCCAAACTAATTGGCTTTTTTCTTTTCATTACCCTCTCGGAGTTTCTCTTAAAGCCGGCTGCCGACATGAATAATGACAGGAGGCACACAGCGGCATGTATGACGGCAACCGCGGCAAAGAACGGCTTTCTCCCGGCCAAGTTTTGACCTCTCTCACAGGCTTTAGGACAAAGGCATTTGAACCGATTGGTCCCGGTTTATACGCTTCTCTTTTGTTTTCAAATATACAATTTCTATATTTTCTTACATATAATATAAGGGGAAAAACAGCGACTAGACAGAATAAATGTCAAGCATTACAAGCGGTTCTGTGCAGAGCCAAACCTACTAATTTAGTGAAGCGCGAGTCTGGACACAGACCTGACTATTGCTGCGCCGTCTCATTGCTATCGATATCTGTCTGCTCCTATTATTCTCCTCTGTTAATGCCCCCGACACATCTTGCGACAACTTTTGCCGACGAATCCTCCCAAGAACCAACGTGTGCAGATACGCGGCTGGGCTCAGCCCCATGCAAATATTATATCTAAGTGCACAATAACACAGGTTTGCACAGAAATTAGCAGTATTCCAGAAAAAGCGGGGGATGCACACATGGAAAATTAAAATCTCTGCAGTTACACTGGACCGGAGAACAAAACCGAAAGGAGACAGACGTCCCCGAGTCAGGGAATAAATCAGCCTCTCTCCCCGACAGCCGCAGCGAGAAACTTTTCCTATCAACAGATTATTCCACAATTGTGCATTACGGGCAGTTTAGCACCTTCCCTGCAGCACCGAGCAGCCGGCGCCGGTCGAGAGGAGAGGGAATATCGCTCCGATACAGTCTGCATATTTATTTACTTGTGGGGATTTTATCTCTCTGCTGCATATTTTTTTTCACCCACATTGAATCCTGCGTTCTTGCCGTATTTCTTAATGCTGGAAGGCGAATTGCCTTGCAACAATCTTCTCTAAAACTGGCAAGCCGAAATCAAAATAAATCTCCACCGCCTTTTCCGCACAGCCAATTCGGGGGGACGTTTCTTTGTATCGGCCTGGGCGGCAAAAAAATGATCAAACCGTGTTGGTAGGAAGAAACACCGTGGGCTCCCGCCGTGCCCGTGAAGCGGCCGCAGGCAGCCAACGACACTGTCATTAGCATGGCATTCGTTATCAAAATAATGGGGACGGCATCGATAATAATCCGCGGACTGGGGCTGCATTTGCCAGGGATTTTGGGCAGGGGAAAAACGGCTTTGCAAATATTTTTACCAACCCCCCCGGACTCGGGCAGCGGATTAAAAAGGTAAGGCTAATAAAAGCCCGCCTCGCACCAGAAGCGTTATTCCGTTCTTCCTGTTAAAAAAAAAGCTGTTAATCCCCGCGCGGGTGAGCAGGGCTGCGCCGCCCAGGCCCGCGGCGCTCCGCCCGCGTCCCGCAGCCCCCCGCGGCTCTGCGGCCGGCGGCGGCGGGGCTTACCTGGGTCTCGGAGAGGCTCAGGCTGCTGGCCAGCTGCTTGCGCTCCGCGCCCACCACGTAGTGGTTCTTCTCGAAGGCCCGCTCCAGCCGCAGCAGCTGCGACGGCGAGAAGGCCGTGCGGATCCGCTTGGGCTTCCGGGCGAAGGGGCCGTGCAGCAGCAGGCCCTCCTGCGACACCTCGCTCCCTGCGGGCCGAAGCGGGGTCAGGCGCGGGCCCGGCCGAGGCCTCCGCGCCCCGGATCGGGCCCCGCGCCGCTGCAAGCCGGACGTGTCGGGCACGTGCGGCACGGGCTCCCACACACACACACGCACACCGCGATATTGTGCGGATGTTTGCACGCGCAAGCACCGCGCTGTCGTGTGCGCGCACACACTCGCAACCGGCTTGTGGGGGTGTATTTGGGCGCGCGCGCGCAAATCAAGGTACTGTCTGTACATTTACGCGGACGTGCAAAAAGGCGCACACACCGGTATTGCGCGTGTATTTACACATCCGTGCATGTGCGCACA
>NW_017728948.1:1318152-1319161 GCF_001723895.1 Crocodylus porosus | reverse complement strand
GTGTATTTACACATCCGTGCATGTGCGCACAAACCACGGTCCAGTGTGCATTTATACACGTGTACAAACACAGTCACAACGGTATTGCATGTGTATTTACACATCCGTGCATGTGCGCACAAACCACGGTCCAGTGTGCATTTGCAGATGTGTATTTCTACACGTGTACAAACACACTCACAACGGTACTGCGTGTGTATTTACACATCCGTGCATATGCGCACAAGCCACGGTCCGGTGTGCATTTACAGATGTGTATTTCCACATGTGTATCAACACACTCACAACGGTATTGTGTGCATTTACACAGATCAACACACGCTCACAACGGTATTGTGTGCGTTTACACAGATGCATCAACACACACTCGCAACGGCACTGTATGTACATTGATACACACCTTTATATGCACACGCGCCACGGTATCCCGTGTATTTATACATGTGCACACACACGCACAACGATATTGTGTGCATTTGTAGGTATGTGCAAGCGCACACACAACGACATTGCGGGTATATATTTTGACACACGGATGCGCGCACACGTGCCGGGACGGTGGGGATTTCGACACGTCCAGACACACTCGCCGCGATCCCGTGTGCATAGGTAGGTACCCATGCACACCCACCGCGGTACCGTGTGCACGCCTGCGTGTGCCCGCGCGCCCCGCGGCGCGGGGCGGGTCCGTACACACGTACACGTGGGTGAAGCGCGGGCAGCCCCGGGGCAGAGCCACGCGCACCCCTCCGCGCCGGCCCGCCAGCTCCTGCCTTGACCTGGGAGCGAGCCCCCGCGCCCGCGCCGCCTCCAGGAGCCGCGGACGTGACACGCGCACGCACACGCTCTGTCCCGGGCCCGGGCCGACAGCCTCCCCCCGGGCACGCAGCCGCGCGGGGCCGGAGTGCGGGGCGCGCGGCCTCACCTTGGAAGCGGTGCCCGAAGAAGCGGTTCCGCAGCACCCAGGGGTAGAAGGCGAGCGGGTCGCGGGGCGGCGAGCCCAGGAAGG